>NW_022103951.1:20228838-20231449 GCF_000313985.2 Echinops telfairi
GTCCTCCCCACGTGTCCAGTCCATGCGTGTAGGAGCAGAAATAAGCCCCCGGTGCTTTTCAGTGGCTGGCTGTTCAGAAAGTGTAGCAGCTCACGGACACGGAGTCCACGGGATACTGAGTGTGCAAAGACCTGCAGTTAGAAAACCCCAAAGGAGGACCACAGGGCAGTGAGTGTGAGCGAGGTGTGAGTGTGAGCAGTATGTGAGCTGGTCAGTGAGTGAGTTGAAGCTGAGGCATGTGAGTGTGAGCATGTGGAGGCATGTGAGTGTGAGCATGTGGAGGCAGTGTGAGCCTGAGGAGTCTGTGAGTAGTGTGTGTAAGGAGGCGTGTGAGCAGTGTGTGCGTGAGGAGGCAGTGTGAGTGTGAGGAGGCAGTGTGAGCGTGAGGAGGCAGTGTGAGCGGTGTGTGTGTGAGGGGATAGTGAGCAGTGTGTGCGTGAGCGGTGTGAGTGAGCGTGTGCAAGAGGACTTTGACTTCTCAGGGTCCCAGAGCCCAAGAGCCAAGTTAGCGGTTGAGCACAAGGGAGAGGGTTTTTCATTAGAAAGCAAGGGGAGAGGGGTGGGAATTCACCTATTCCGTGGGCAGGAAACGAAACCACGTGTAAGGTGCTAGTTCCCTCCTCCTCCCGGGCAGATCCGTGTCTGTGACATGTCCCCAGAGTTAAATTTGTATCGCCAACATCGTTTTCGCCCAGGGCGTGGGAATTGAGAGAGCGAGTCTCCCTCAAAGCTACTGCCCCGAGGCAGAAGGAAACTGCTAGAGGGTCAGCAGTGCTATCCAACACCTGGGAACATGTCTCATACGTGTTCCTCGGACCACTGCACGAGCTCCTGCTTAAACAGACAAAGTGGTGCGAGCTTTGTAAGAAGGCTGGAAGGGCAGTGGTCTTCCTGCTGCCAGAGACCCGAATGTCCAGTCATCTCTATCCACCCCGTTGTCCATCACTCTGCCCACCCCACCAGGGTCCAGTCAACCCTGTAGCATCCACCACATGGACCCAGGCACTTTCTTCAGTCCACTAATGTCCAGTCCACTCCCTGGCACTGTGTGGACCTCTGATTCCCAATGCAGAGGGGCTCTGCCCTGGGCACTGGAACAATCCACAAGGAACAAACCACTCCCTGGTGTTGAGTCGATGCCGACTCGCAGTGACCAGACAGGACGGGGTGGAGTGGCCCCTGTGGATTTCCGAGGCTGCGACGCTTCACGGGTTTCATGGCGGCGGGACGGACCGGGGGCAGAATGGGCGTGGGGACCCTGAGTCAAATGATTTTGGGAAACGATGGCTTGGGCAGGAACAAGTAAGGGGGAGGCCCTGGCCCCTCCTCGTGGGCTAAGGTCAGCAGCGATGCTAGCCAGATGGGCCCCTGCACCGTTTTAGGAGGTGACCTGAAATTAGAATCTCCCTCCCTCGTCATTTGCCTGTTCTGTGGGTCAGCCAGTCATGTCTTGTGTACCATCTCCCTGTCTGTTTACCTATCTCATCTATTTATTCCTGGCCGCTTATCTAACGGATCCATACACTCATCACCCATCCATCCATCTACCTCCCTCCCTCTCATCTCCTTCTGTGTTACAGGCTCCCATTCTAATCATCCACCCACCCTTCCACGTATCCGTCTCCCTACCTACCTGACATCGCCTTCTGTCTCTCCGTCTGTCTGAAGGCTTGTTTATCCACCCATCCATGTATCCATCTACCTGCCTGCCTACCTACCTCTCATCTCCTCCTGTCTCACTGCCCATTTGTCTACTGATCCACCCACCCACCCACCCATCCATGTATCCGTCTACCTGCCTACCTACCTGTCTCACGTCTCCTGTCTCTCAGTCTGTCTGTCTACCGATCTAATCATCCACCCACCCACCTATCCATGTTTCTAACTGCCTACCTCCATACCTACCTATTTATGTCATCTGTCTTACAGTCTATCAGTCTACCAGGTTATCTATATTATTCATCCACCACCCTCAATCTATCAGTCTATCTATATTATTCATCCACCACCCTCAATCTAACAGTCTATCTATATTATTCATCCACCACCCTCAATCTACCAGTTTATCTATATTATTCATCCACCACCCTCAATCTACCAGTTTATCTATATTATTCATCCACCACCCTCAATCTATCAGTCTATCTATATTATTCATCCACCACCCATCCACTCATGTATCCACCTCCCTACTTACCTATTTGTCTCTCATCTACTCTGATTTCTCTCTCTGTCTACCTACCCACATCTTACCGATTTGTGTCTTACATCAATCTATCGATTGACCTACCAATCTATTCATCTACCGACCCATCCACTCACTCATCCAGGCATGCATCAGCCATCTGCCTACCTATCTAGCGGTCATCTATCTCTGTGCTCCATCTCGCTATCTCTGTAGAGAGAGGAGGGGGTGCACCTATCCATCTATCATCTATCTCCTAGTTCATCCACTTATCTCATCTACATGTCTGAGGTATCACCAGTGATCTTTCTGTGCACGCACACGCGTGTGTGAATGCACGCGTGTGTGTCTCCAGATTTCCGAGTCCTTCCTGTCTCACGTGGGAGTGAGGGCGTGCCCCCTGTGTGTGACCCCTGGAGCGCTCTG
>NW_022103951.1:20232764-20234088 GCF_000313985.2 Echinops telfairi
TTCCATCATCGGCTGCTCCCCTCCTCTCCCAGGTAGCCTCGCTGCCTCTGCCCGGCCCTCTCCCTGGGGGTCTCAACACCAACCCCCTGCCATGGAGTCCACTCCCACAACAGAGACCCCCGAGGACACAGTAGAACGGCCCCCGGGGGTTTCAGACACCACACTCTTCCCGGGAGCAGACAGCCTCGTCTCTCTCCCTCGGAGCAGCCGGTGGGTTTGAACCACAGACTCTGGCATCAGTGACGGCGGCGCACGGGCAGTAAGCACTTCTGAGCCACAGCTGCCTCTGGCGGCTTGGCACGACTGCGTGTCCTGTGCCATGCCACTGCCTCCAGAAGTGCCTTCGAGAGAGGACGAGACCCGGTGCCCATCAGCACCACTCTCGGGAAGGAAACGAGATGCCCCCACGGCCGCCTGGACTCCAGGAGGTGTGGACCGAGAGAGCCCAGCGCTGAAGTCAGAAGCAGAGGCGCCTCCACGCTCCGGAAGACGGCACCAGGGTGCTGGGGCCGAGCAGGAAGCATGTGGGCACCCTCGCGGACTCTCGGTCTTCCCCGACCTGCACCCTGAGGTCCCTCCCAAGTGTCTTCAGAGAGAAAGGGGGGTGTGGGAGGGAGAAGGAAATGAGGGGAAATGGGGACAGATTGTTAGGGGGACTGATGTCCAGGGGGACAAGAGGACGAAGATGTTTTGAAACTGATGTTGGTAGTGAGGGTACAACACTGCACGGTGTGACTGAAGTGTGCAGTGGTATGATGTCTGGATTAGGTCCTAATAAAGCGATTGGAAAGAAAAAGGGAGAATTATCTTCAAAAGAGAAAAGGCTTTGGCTTCAGATTTTTTATTTTCCATTTTCTGAGACACTATCAAGGTCAGCAGTTTGAAACCAGCAGCTGGCTCCAAGGGAGAAAGAGGGGGCTGTCTATCCCCCGTCAAGACTAGTGGCATTGGCAGGACCCCACCCAAGGGGAGGGTATTGTTTAAATCTCCAGAGAAACGGGCCAAACTTCAACCCGGTGCTCCAAGATGTGAATGCAACACGCCATCCTTGAATAGGGGACCAGTGGGGAGGGCTGAGGGGCCGGCCCCAATCCCAACTACGTGGACACCCGCCCCTCCCCCCAGAAGGATTCACTTCAGAGGACAGCACTGAAACTGCAGCTCCGGGAGAGGGGCATGTCTGATCAGAGCACACAGGAGCAGATGAAGGGGGAGGAAGAGAAGGTGGAGCACATCCTGGCCCACCAAGCCTTGAGGACGAGATTCCCGCTCAGAGCAGCCAATGCACAGAGAGGACCACACGGCCGGCCCCACTATGAGACAT
>NW_022103951.1:20235864-20243104 GCF_000313985.2 Echinops telfairi
TCCACCCCCGTAAAGAGTGAGTCTTGGGCGGCCAGACGCCCCAAATAGGCAGCTTTTCCAAAGGCCACCCCACCCCTTAAGGGGCCCTGGTGACAGCAAGTTCTGACTTGCGCTGCCAACCTTGAGGTCGGCAGTTCGAATGCATCAGCCGCCCCGAGGGAGAAAGATGAGGCTGTCCACCCCCGTAAAGAGTGAGTCTTGGGCGGCCAAGGGGCCGTACTAGCCGGTCCTGTACGGCCACTGTGAGCCGGCCATCAACTCGACGGTGGCGAATTGGGTTTAGATTTTTCGTTTCAAACAGTTCATTCGAACTCGGCTGCGTCTCTAAGACCCGCATCCAGGTTTTATTTAGGGCTAAACTCAGTGCCATGGAGTTAATGCCAGCCCACGGCGACCCCATTGGAGAGAGCAGGGCGGCCCCTGTGGGTTTCCGGGGCTGTAGCGCTTTACAGGAGAGAAAGCCGCCTCTCCTACGGAGCCGCTAGGGGGTTAGAACTGCTGACCTGCCGTTGGCGGCCCAGTCTTCCATGCACTGTGCCATCGCTCCACCCGCAGGGGCCTCAGAGGAAAGGCCTGGTGAGCTCGTTCCCATCAAACCACCCCTGGCGCAGGGGGCCCACAGCACAGGGAGCCGGTGGCTTCCCACCCTGAGAACAGGTTCCACGGGCGCATCCGGGGCCAGGCTGGTGTGACACTAGGAACCTCGGGCGATGACCACAGGAGACGGGAGTGGGCAGCCACCTGGCCCCTCAGCCCTCCTGTCTGTCCGGGTGCCGGGATGGTGAAGAGGGGAACTGGGCAGCTTGGTGCTCTATTCATCCCCAGCATGCTTGGCTCAGCTTCAGCACAGCCTCTCAGGGGACACCCTGCGGCCAGGCAGCCGGCCAGCCCAGAGGGACACCCACAGGACAAGGAGACCCCAGGCAGGGCGGGCAGAGCTGGGAAGCCACCTGCCCAGCCTGTCCGGAGGCTCTGCTCGCCCCGCCTGCCCCGCAGTGGTCCCCAGCTAGAGGGGAAGCTCAGGAAGATGATAATTAACAAATAATTTGGCAATCTAATTTAATTACAGGTCATTGGAATGTTTCCCAACAGCCTTGGAAAGCCATTTGCATCTGGCTAATTAGCCCCGGGGTATAGGCCTTTGTGAACCTGCCCTGGGTGTCAGGACAGAAAATCCTTGCAATCGATAGATCCATCAATGGTGAGGACCTGCCAGAGACTGGAGGCGGGTGGGGCAAGGGCCTGTCCCACAGCTCAGGTTAACCTGGTGGGGGTGGGCGGGAGGGGTGGGGGCTAAACACAGCCACAGCCAGCAGTGGGGTCCATGGGATAACAGCGGTGGTCCAGGGACAGGTGTGGGTGCTCCTGAGAAAGGAGGGGTTGACCCCAGGACAAGCGGAACTCGGCTTGTTGAAGGTCAGAATGCACCCAGGGGTGTTTTGAGAGAAGGTGCCCATCTCCTTCTGCAAAGGACCCCCGGAGATGGGTGAGGCTGCCAGCTCCCACTGACGGCCTGGGACCCAGAGGCACGGCTCTGACTGGCAGGGCCACTGCGTCGGGCCAGATCCACCCGAGGGCAGAGAGACTGGTTTTCAGAAACCTTTTCTGTGGATGCGGAACACGGGACCAGGGACGCCCATGCCTCGGCATGGTGAAGACTACCGACAAATCCGTCTGTCTCGGGAGAAGTACGGCCAGAGTGCTCCTTAGAGGCCAGCCTGGGAGACTGCATCTCACACGCACTGTGGACGCGCCGTCTGGAGACCAGGCCCCGAGAAGGACGTCGTGCTTGGTGAAGCGGAGGGGCGGCGACGGAGAGGAAGGCCCTGGACAAGCCGGACAGATGGACGGACGCAGAGGCTGCGGCCTTCGAGCATAAGGGCGGTGACAATGGTGTCTTGCGCTGTTGGACACCAGTCTGACGATGCTGCCCCAGTGACCAGGGTCCTGGGGGACCCACAGGGCGGCTCTCGCCCTGTCTCTAGGGCCTTGTGCGTCCACAAGGAGCCCTTGTGGTGCAGTGAGTGGTTGCACGTCGAGATGCTGCCTGAAAGGTCGGCAGTTCGAAACCGCTCCTCGGGAGAAAGGCAGGGCTGTCTACTCCCCTGGAGAGGGGCAGTCTGGGAAACCACAGGTCAGTTCTGCCCTGTCCTAGAGGGTCACTACGGGCCGGAATCCCGCTCAGTGGCAGCGTTTTGCTCTGTTTTTCCGGCAGAAGGTGGAAGCGTCAGAGTTAAGTTTACAAACTGCCTCCAGGACCCACCGTGATGGAAGCTGACTGGGGGGGAACAGCAGGTGGGGGGGTCCTGCCTGGAGGGGCTCCCAGTTACCCACTGACTGAGGGGCAGACAGACAGCCCTCAGGCCACCTTACCAACAAGAGGCCACCACCCATCAGGGCTTTCCCTTTCCGAGGCCTGAGGCCAAGGGGCGCTTCACCCCGGGGCGCAGCTTGTGGGAAACACTTCGCAAGCACGTGGTGGGCGGAGCAGAGATTGAAACCCCCCTCCAGGGTCCCCTGGGTTACACAGCGCTCACAGCAAAACCCTCTCTCTTCCTCTGTCTGGTGCCCGGCAGAGCTGGTCCAGCTTGCCCTCAGGCCCCTCATCCATGCGGAGCACGCATGGAGCACAGCGGAAGGCAGGAAGCCAGGGAGAGGGGCCACGGGGAGGGAGGGAGGGAAATGTAAAATAGCATGGGGGGGCAGGGGGGAGGAAGCGAAAGAGGGAGGAGAGACCGGAGCGGAGGCGAGGGAGGGGTGCCCATGTCTACGCAGTGCTCCCTACCAGGACTGGGCTGTGGCGTCCACCACGTGTGAAGGGCATGCCCATACAACAGCGTGGGTTTTATCAGCAAGTGGAGGGAGGGGAGAGGGCATGGGGCGGCGTGGACAGAAGGGAGCAATGAACAGGGGCTGGGAATTAAAGTGGACGGGAGTCAGGGAGGGAGGGGACAGGACTGAAGAATGAGGGGAAGGGGGAAAGGGGAGGGCGGGGAGGGGACGCCCCCCGTACTAAATCATGACACACTACACCGGCAAGAAAACTGCGGACAGCCCAGCCACGGACAACCCAGCCACGGGGGCCCCCAGCCCCTGGGCCGACATGCGGAGGTCCCCGAGTGGCATTGAACGCCTCTCTAAAGCTGTTTTGCAGGAAGAAGCCCAGGCTCGCAGACGCGCCCCCCACCCTGCAAAGTTTCCCCTCCTTCAAAAACACTAAAGGTCCAACTCTGGATGCTGATAGCGGCCACCCCACAGGACGGGGTGGAGCGGCCCCTGCAGGCTTCCCAGACGGCCACTCTTCGTGAGCTGACGGCCTCGTCTTCCTCCCTCCGAGTAGCTGGTGGTCTGGAACCTCCGACCCTGGGGCTCTCAGCCGCGTGGAAGATCCCGAGGGTCCTCTGTGAGACACGCAGTGGCCGCGTGGCTGCCGTGGGGTTGGTGCGGTCTTGGGAGCCCCTCGCTCCACGGGGTTTCTGCGTGGGCCACCAGGGGGTGGCCACAGTATCCCAACCTGGGGGCTCCCGGCCGACTGTCCTGCGGTTCCCCTCACCGAGGGCTTTCCACCGGGGTCCTCTGAGCGGGCTTGACCCTCACGCTTGGCGTGGACAGGGACAGTGAGCTAGCCCAGCCCCTGACTCTAAGGATGTGTTTCTCTGTCAACCTTGACTCTCACATGCTCCGTGCGACAGCCCCGGTCAGAATGCCCGGGACCAAGCTTGTCAGCCCTTTAATGTCACATATCATGCCTGTTCCCATCACCACGGTCCTGCTCCCAATTCCTCAGGCCCACCTGTGACGGATATATTGGCCTGGCACCTGCCTGAGTGTATGCCAGCTCCCTGTGTGCCCGCACCTGTGTAACCAGTGTCCCGACCATGACTATCCCGTGTTCATGGCCCCCCTTGTCCAGATGACGCGCTGGCTCTCGTCTGCCCCACTCGCCCTCCCTCCTGCCGCGCCCCAGTCCAGTGACGTCTCTGTGGACCGGCCCATCCCAGATCTCATGGGAAAGACAGCCCAGACACACGGAGCAGGCGGGAGACCCGAGAGAGGCATGTGTCCCTCTCCACGCGCGTTGACCTCATCTGCAGTGGCAGGAGCTGGGTGGGGAGCGGGGGTGGGAGACTCGCAGCCCCTCTACAAGTAACCCCGTCGCCACCAGCAGACAGGGACCCGCCTCTCAAGGGTGACCTCGACACGGAGGCAGGTGTGACCCACACAGCGACCAGGGTCAGCAGCCCAGAGGTGGCTGTTTCAGCAACCCAGAGGTGACCATGGTCAGCATCTTAGAGGTGACCAGGATGCCAGCTCCTGGGCCAGCCACCCAAGGGCCAGGGCCCTGGGCAAGTTGAACATGCAAACCAGCAAACATGGAACATGCAACCGGCACTCACGGCCCCGACTGTGTGGGTGCGCCCACCTGGGGGAGCCCTGCGAGCGTCTTTAGCCCCAAGGTAAACCCATCCCGTGAAGCGCCCTTTAAACAAAATAACATGGAAGCCCTGGAGCACGGTGCTAGGGACCCCCTCTCTGGAAGATGAGCCGGTGGGCTTCAGGGCAAGGCGGTCACGTGGGCGTCTGTGGACCACAGAGGTGCCTGGGCTGCTCCACCAGGAACCGCAACCAACAAAGCCACGCCCCCTCATTTACATTCTCCAGGTACGTGTTGGACCGGGGTAGCCTTCCTCCCTCCCCTCCACCCTCTCCCCTCCCTTCCTCTCCTTCCTGTGGTCACGGGACGGCTGCATGTCCACTCGAGACCAGGACCATGTCCTGCTGAATCCAACCTGTCAGTCAGGCCACAGCCCGGTGACGCCCCCTTTGGGCGTGGCCTCCTTCTATGGGAGATTGTTGACGCCCCCTTTGGGCGTGGCCTCCTTCTACGGGAGATTGTTGACGCCCCTTGGGGGCGTGGCCTCCTTCTACGGGAGATTGTTGACGCCCCTTTGGGGCGTGGCCCCCTTCTAAGGGAGATTGGTGACGCCCCTTGGGGGCGTGGCCTCCTTATGAGGGAGCTTGCCTGGTGACGCCCCTTGGGGGGTGTGACCGCCTTATAAGGGAGATTGCCTGGTGACGCCCCTTTGGGCGTGACCTTGTTATGAAGGAGATGCCTTATATGACGCCCCTTGGGGGCGTGGCCTCCTTATGAGGGAGATGTCTGATGACACCCCCATGGAGTGTGGCCTTCTTATGAAGGAGATGCCTTATAGGACGCCCCTTGGGGGCGTGGCCTCCTTATAAGGGAGATTGATGACGCCCCTTGGGGGCGTGGCCTCCTTAAAAGGGAGACTATCATGCTGCCCCTTGGGGGGTGGCCTTCTTATGAAGATTGTCTGGTGCCGCCCCTTGGGGGCGTGGCCTCCTTATAAGGGAGATTGTCCGGTGACGCCCCTTGGGGGCGTGGCCTCCTTATGAGGGAGATGTCTGATGACGCCCCCTTGGGGTGTGGCCTTCTTATGAAGGAGATTGCCTGGTGACGCCCCCTTGGGGGCGTGGCCTCCTTATAAGGGAGATTGTCTGGGACGCCCCTTGGGGGCGTGGCCTCCTTATGAGGGAGATGCTGGGCACTAACTGGTCCTCCTCCCTCTGCCCCCTCACCTTCCTCCTGTCCGGGACTTGGGGCCTGGAGGACGGATGGACCGGAATGCCTTCTTGCTATCACACGATATGAAATTCTCTCTTAAACACAGGTGAGTGTCAGTGGACCTGTTCCTCTTGACACGTGAACACGCTCACACACACACACACACACACACACACACAAACCTGTGTTCTGCCCACAGCATTAAATGACAGGGGAGGCTGCATTCACACATAATCCTCACGGCCCCCTCTAGTAAGCCGCATGAAACAGGGCACGTCACCCACTAAAGATTTTAAGCACGCCGTCCCTTCATAAAAACATTTCACAGAAAAGCACAGACCAAAGAGATTTCCCTATAACACTGCCCCCGTCACAGCTGGCAAGGCGAAGGGTCGTTCAGCAATCTCGTCCCGTAAACAGTCCCCAAATAACTGTGGTCACGGGTCCTGCCTTCAGTCCCGGATCCGGCCAAGGACGGTGTGGCATAAATGCCGTCTGTGCGTTTCCTGGGGAGGTGTTTCATTAGGCTGTGCTTGTTTATGAGGGTGCTGTTTCACAAGAGTGTAGGTCAGCCAGCCTTTGGATTCAGCAGAACAAGCCAAGGCTCGTGGCACATCTCTTCAACGAGAGGATGTCTCCCAGGAGGAGAGGGAGCATGTGCATAAATGACTGCAGGCGCTTCCTCCTTGTTTCCATGCCACGGCAAGAAACGGTGTGCACGCAGCCGCTGTGACGGAACACTTTCATGAACGATTCCTTAGAGAATTCTGATCAAAAGGGGAAGGGGGCGCGTGCAGGACAGACTTTCAAATTCTCCCAGGCTCCAGGCTTTCTGGGCCTCTGGAGGCCGGACAAACCCTGAAACTGGTTCACTGAGATGACCCAGCATCTTATCCTGGAAGTCTTCCCGGAAGACAGCAGCAGTTTAGCTTACGGTCCTAGCACCCTGTTCTGCTTGGATCCCGGCTAACAACAGCCACATGAGAGGTGAGAGACAGAGCCCTGATGGACGCCGAGTGGACGTTCCCCGGGAGAGGAACCAGCCGGGAAAGGAAGGTGATTCGAAAGGCACCACCGGCAGTTCACCGCTGGATTGTACATGGAGAAACCGCTGAAGGGGTGTGGGTTTTTCAACAACCACGGGGCAAAATGGACTAATTAACGCCCACGGTGATTTTGGAAAGATTAAAAAAACAAAAAACAGACATCGCTTTAAACAGGACTCATTCTCATTCTCCTAAGAAAATCGTAATTCCCCGTCACCGGACTATTTTCTTCCCCCACTCCCCCCACCTCTCTCTCACACTGGGAAGAAATCAGAAAAACCGGGGGCCGGATTAAGAGCGTGTTCTTGATGGTCTTCCGTCACGGGAAGCAAGGAGTCTACGCTATGCTGCATTCCAGAATCCGGCATGCTGCGGGCCCGTGAGGGGGACCTTTGTGTCGGGGAGCTCTAACGGGCATTGTTAGGGGGTGTTTAGGGGCAGATATCTGGGTCCTTGCTGAAAGGCTCCTGCTTTGGGGGGCCGGGGGGCTGAAGAAACATAATGCAGGCGGACCGCGCTTCATGAATTAACCATGAGCCTTCTGAGCCACAGACTTCTAATTAGCTACGGAGCCTGTCAGCTCATTTATTTTTTTTCCCTCCACTCC
>NW_022103951.1:20244524-20246627 GCF_000313985.2 Echinops telfairi
ATACCCACACTGGACACACACACACACACACACACACGGTCTATCATACACACACCCGTACACACTCTCATTCTCACGTCTCTCACACACACTGTGCTCCATACACACTCAGTTTCACACACACACACACACACACACTCATTCAGACTCTCCCTCCACACACACTGTGTGCACACACAACACAGTCTTTATCACACACCATACACACACACACAACATACACTTCACACACACAACATGCTTCGACACAACACACTGCCTGCACCCCACACATACATATCACACACACACACACACACACACACACACACACCACATGAGGAGGCTCTAAAAAGTTGTTGGAACATGGAATTAAGGCATTGCGGAATTTTTTCACAAACTTCCAGGAGGCCCCCCTGGGGTGTGTGTGTGTGTGTGTGTGTGTGTGTGTGTGTGTGTGAAGTTGCTGACGTTACACAAGACCCAGCCTATTTTCACAACGTGGGGAAGCAGAGAAGGGAAAAGAGGGCGTGTGGGGCAAGCTGGGTGGGGGGCGGAAGCTGACACGTCGGTTAAACGCTTGAGCACCCAGCGGAAGGTGGGAAGGGCCCACTGCCCCTCACTCACGATTACCAAAGAAAGTTACACACCACCCGCTCCTCCCCGGTGGGTGCAGGGGTTCCCAACCTTCCTAAGGCCGCGACCCTTTCACGCGGTTCCTCCCGCGGCGGGGACCCCCGTCCGGAGCATCAGTCTGGCGGCTCCTGCACCACGGTCACCTTGCACTGTGCTGAACCGGGCCGCCCGCGAGACAGCCCACAGGTTGAGAACCGTTGCCTTAAGCTGTCACCCGGCGAGGCAGGTGCTGCTCCGGGAAGGCTCGGAGGAGCTGCAGACACGTTCTCCGGACGTCTGTGTGTCTGTGTACCGGGCTCAACTCTCCACCTTGCTCAGCCGCTCGCCCTGGGGCCCCCGAGTGTCTCAGCAAGGGTGGGGTGGCAGGTGGGCCCATCCTCAATCTTCCCGGGGGTCCTGTCTGATCCCAGCTGCAGTCTCCAGGACTGACATCACCTGACCCTGGACCTCCTCTCACGGCAGGGACACCACAACCTCAGGGCCTACCAGCCGATCGGGGGGACACCGGCCCAGCCTGGCATCACTGGCAGCCACCCTCCACCACCCCCCGCACCTTCAGACCCCAAAGACCCTGGTATCACGTTGGTGGTTTAATCACAGGCTGTTAATCACAAGGTCAGCAGCGCAAAGCCAGCAGCTGCTCCGAGGGAGAAAGACGGCGCTTTCTAGCCCTGAGAAGAGTCACAGGGTCAGAAACCCACAGGGGCGGCTGTGCCCTGGCCCCCAGAACCTGTGTGTGTCTGCATCCGCTCCCTGGCAGCGAGCTTGCTTTCCGCCTCCTCGTCCCGTCTCCGGGGGCAGAGCAAGAGCCAGCTCGGCTGAGCGTCTCAGCAGGGGTCCCCCGGGCACACACGGGGTCCTTTGTTCCCTGCGCCCCCCATCCCCACCCCCAGGAGCAGGGAGACCAAGAAAATGCCTGAAAGGATGGCATTGCCATGCCTGCAGCGGTGGTGAGACCCCACGCAGGCGAGGAGCCGTGCTGGACACAGAGCCAGCAAAGAGGACACAGGGCCCACTCACTCCACAAGACCTGCAAGAGGGAGCCGTGCCCCCATCCCACCGCCCCACCCCCTCGTGCAGCCGCGGAGCCCTGGGGGACATGGAGTGAGTCTGTGGGGCCTCACCAGCGACACACCAGCCGGCGGAAGATGCTGCTGCGGCTACGCCTGTAGAGGAGTCCACTCCGACTCCTGGCTACCCCGCGCGTGATCGGCTGACCCCTGCATGTCCTAGGCTCAGGTCCCTTGGGGGCACACTGGGGGTGGGGGGCAAGTGCCTGGCTTCTGACAGAAAGGGGCAGGCAGGGGAGCGGCGTGGCAGTCTGGCTCCATCAAGACCAGCCTCAGAGACTCCGGGGAGCACTCCCCTGCACCTCCCCTGCAGGACCTCGGCGATTCAGAACGGCTCAAGGTCAGCAGGTGTGGTGTGGGCCGGCTCGTCTCTCTGGGCACCTGTCAGCGGGTCTGTTGCTGGTGGAGCGAGAGCCGC
>NW_022103951.1:20247472-20248754 GCF_000313985.2 Echinops telfairi
GCTGCTGGTGCGGACGTGGCTTGAGCCTCAGGCTGGTGGATCCTGTCACCGGGCTTGAGTTCTACATCGAATCAGGGCCCGCTTCGCTGAGCTCCTGAGCAGCTGACGGCTGCTGACCCGCCCTGCTGTCTGCTGCCTGCGGGCAGCCTCTGCCCGCCTTGCCCGAGGGAGGACTCTGCTCTCCGCTTCCTGGGCCTTGGACCTGGAAGCCCACTTGAGTTGACGGACTTCCAGTCTATTAACTGGTCCATGAAAGTGAGTTGAACTGAGCCCTCTGTTCTGTTGTGTGGACAAATTAACTGTTATATTCCTTCTTGCTGTGGAAACGATCTATCTACGGATAGAGGTAACTGTCTAGAGAACTCTGGCTAACACAGCCAGTCACCGAGAGGATGTGGATTTCCTGTTGAGATGGGTGAGATGGGAGGGCAGGGTGGAAGAGGGCTGCCGCGTGTTACTGGTGCGTGGGGACCCTGAGAAGCGCCTCAGCTTCCCAGGCAGCCTCTTGGCTATGAGAGTCACGCACGATGATGGTGTGTGTGTGTGTGTGTGTCTCCCAAGACACTGCTTCTCAGTCAACTGCACCCGTGCCTCTTGGAGACACGTGGCCATGCCTGCAGTGGGGCCGGGCTGCTCCAGCTTCGGGAGGAGAGGCCACCACCATGGCGGGGCGGGTGGAGGCTGTTCCACCTCCTGCCGTGCAGAGCACCGTCCAACACAGAGCACGGTCCCCACCCCAATCTCAAGAAGTCCAGTGCACGGGGGACCCCATTCACCACAGCAAGCGGAGGACAGGAGACAGGCCCGCGTGTGGCTGGCTGGCAGCTGCTTCCGCACGTTGATTGTGGACCCCGGTGCACCGTCATCACCCTCGCTAGAGAATGTCGGATCGCGGCTGTTCCCCTGCACCTTGAGGACCCAAGCGGAGGTCTTCTTCCTCCTGAAGATCAGGAGGGACGCGTCCCCGGAGAAAACTGCCCAGCTCGGAAAGGCAGAGGGTCGGAGAAAAAGAGGAAGCCCCTGGGCAAGACGGGCCGGCAAGGGAATGCATTCTCTCACAGGCTAATGGGATCTCGGGCATGCAAGCCAGGTCACACACATATGTGACAGGAAGGGGAGGGGCCTACCCGGGACAGGAAGGCAGGGGGGTGACAAGATGGCTCCTGAGGCCCCAAGTAGAGAATCTGTCCTCCCGCATTCCGACCTGGTTCTCGGGTTCCCACATTCCAAACGGTGCCAGGCCAGTCTTGATCAACACGTCTGTCTGTCGACTCAGACACAC
>NW_022103951.1:20251465-20252472 GCF_000313985.2 Echinops telfairi
GACAGCCCAAGGAGGATCACTTGGTGGTCTAAGGGGCGCCTGATGGAGCCCGGTGTTTGCCAGCACCTCTGTGCAGGGGACACTGGACACTGAACAAGGAAGACGGACGAGGAACCGGTGCATTTGAATGGTGCTGCTGGTGGGCGAGTGGAAGAGCCCCTAATAAGAGCCCCCAGCCCAGCCTCTGTGCCTGGCCCCAGCCGCCCTTCCCCTGGTTAGAAGGCAGGAAGCTGCCTGTGGCTCACTTCAGGACCGAAGTGCTTTTCTGACGCAGTGTGGTCAGCGCAAGCCCAGGCCCACATGGTCCCCACTGCTGGCATGAGCTTCCCGCCAAGGGCCACCCTTGTGGCGCTGGGGGGGCTTCGAGGCCACAGCGATGGGCTCGCACACAGGAACAGGGTGAGGACGGGTGAGGACGGGCACAGGCCCGGGCGACGCTTGGCTCTGCTCGGCTCGGGGCCACCATGAGTCGGGCCGACTGGAAGGCATCCACGGGGGCTGCACTGCCCAGGGAATGCTGTTTAGGGAAGCAGCGCTCCGCGCCTTTGCCCCTGGCAGTGGGACACAGGGCCACCCAGCATCAACAGGAAGCACTCTCTGAATCACCCCACCTCCAGCCCTGGGCACGGCTGGCTGGCTGCCCACGAGGCTGGACCCGCCCTGCTGCCTACTTGCCCGAGGAGCTTCTGGAATCTGGGCTGAATGCGGTGACAAGAGCCAGTGGGGTGGAGGTGACCTGAGGAACCGGGAAGTCCAGTGGCCGTGTGTGTCCCACCTGAAACCCCCCAGGGAAGCTCTGTCTGCCTTGTCTCTATGGGGTCCCTACGGTCGGTCAGCATCGAGCCCTGAAGGTCAGGCAAGATGACCACTGAGGATCCCAGCCCAGCCAATTGAACAGCCCACATGGAGTCCAGCAATAGCAAATGCTGCCATCAAATTGATTCCAGCTCACTGCAACCCTCCGTGGGTTGTCCAAGCCTGTCCATCTGCACGGGAGCAGACAGCCT
>NW_022103951.1:20252826-20256862 GCF_000313985.2 Echinops telfairi
TGACACCCCCCACCACCCGCCTGTCTGCCAAGTAAGCTACAGCTACCGAGGAAACAGCTGTCCATTCTCAGCAGGGGGTTTGTTTCCGGCCTCACGTGCTGCTGGGAACACCCACACGTGCTGGGCCTGGGGACACCAGCGATGACATTCTTCACATCAGGTCACCTCCTTATCTAAACTGTCCACACACCCCCCCCATGGGCATGAACTGCTATGTTGTTAACAGCAGGTAGGCGTGACCTTTAGCAACCTCGCGCACAACAGAACGAAAGGTGGCCCTTCCTGCCCCTTCCTCACCGCGGTCCTCATGTCTGAGCCCACAGCTGCAGCCGCTGTGTCCGCCCACCTACCGGGGGCCTTCCTCCTTCCCGCTGCCCCTCCGCTTGACCAAGCAGGCTCTGAAGTCTGAGAGAAGGAGTCTCGCCGTCCTGGCTGCTAAAGGGCATTGTCCATTCAAGGCATCAGGGGGCAAACGTGGGCCGGGACTGGCCCTTTGCCATCAGAGGGTGCACGGCGGACGCCGCCGAGATGGACACAATCCAGAGAGGTGGTGCTGTGCTCGTCCTCAAAGGGGACATTGGAAGATCTGTCCTGAACCGGTGTCAGAGCTTGACTTCTGAGCCACCCCACCTGCAGAGGCCTGGGGTGACAGTGAAAGCCCCCAATCCAAAATCGCACTGTCCCCAAGGTGGACACAGCTTCCACCACTCAACCCCTGCCCACCGTCAACCAGGAAGGTGGACAGTGTTGCCTGCAGGCAGAGGGCATGGGAGAGTGCATACCAGCCACCCCTCTCCCGCAGACCCACGGAGGGGCAGTCCCCCGGAGGGCTTTGTCTGGGTGCATCCTTGGTAGAAGCCATTCTACGGGAGGTCACAGGACCACGAGCCACGTCCTGACCTGGGGGCAGTGGTGGGAAGCCCCTGGGACAATCATGCCCTGGGGACAGCTTCGTTTGCCTCGCTAAGTCCCTTCTAAGTTCCAGAATTTCTGCAAGCCCTTGGGCACCCCAGGGACCTCCCACGATGGTCTCACGCATCCGGCAATGACTCTTTGTCGTCCTCCCACGGACGACCTGATCCACGCTCTCCTCGCATGAAAGCGGGGCCCGTCTGCTCCCCTCAAGGGCAACCGTCTCGGAAACCCACCCGACCGTCTCGGAAACCCACCCGGACAGCTCTCCCGTGGCCTGCAGGGTCACTGTGAGCAGCAGCCCTCGTGGCGGTGAGTTTGATTTGGCCTGGAAGATTCTGTTTGACCCGCTGCCCCCTCCAGCTACCGTCCTCCGGCTGGTCTCCAAACAAGGACAACCACCGGGGCTGCGGAGTGGAGTCAGAGCCACGGAAACCCAGGGGGCAGAGCACGCATCCCCACGCTGTCCATCTCTACGGGAGCGGCCGGCCGGCCTCATGTTTCCCCCAAAGAGCAGCTGGCGGATTCCAACCACCGACCTCGCGGCTGCCAGTCAAGCCCCACCAGGGACCCTCCTCGATCCCATATTACCCACTGCCACAGAGTCAATGCTGACTCTCATCCACCCTATAAGACCGGAAGAACTGCCCCCGGGAGTTCCAAGGCTGTACCGCCTTATGGGAGTCCAGCGCGTCTTTTTTTCTCCCTCCTGCGGCTGGTGGTCTTGAACCTCTGACCTCGGGCCGTCGGCAGCTGTACTGGTATCCACTCCTCCACCAGGGCTCACGAGACCGTTCCCCAAAGAGCTCAGGGCTCCAGGCAGAACATAGTCCGTAACCAGACTCAGGGTCCCAGAAAAGTCCACATCCGCTCCGTCTGCACTGCGCCTCCCTGCTGGCCTGGTGGTTACCACGCTGGGCTGCAGTCTGCCGGTCAGCAGTTTGAGACCCCAGCCCCCCCAAGGGAGACAGACCGGGCTTTCTCCTCCCATAAAGCGTGACAGTCCCGGAAACTCACTCACGGGGTGGGGGCAGCTGTCTCCTGCAGGAGGGCCACGGGGTTAGTACGGAACAGATGGCCCTGGGTCGTGGCACTCAGACCAAGGTTCAGATCTGACGGGTCAGGAAATGGTAAGGCTGGGACCCGCCGCCCTCCCTCTCGTAACTTTATTCATCCAAGCAGTCAGTCAGTTACTGCTCTTAATTATTTCTATCTGTTTCGCCCTTTTTCTGGTGGGATAGAATTCTTGCAAAGGAGAACGGGGTGTGTGGACTGGCCCCGCTTGTCTCTTCAAACACTGATGGCGTGCCCTTAGACACACACACACACACACACTCTACGACATGGCTCTGTCCTCCCCTTCCTCCCACCCCCCCGGCAGGCACACCCTGAATCTGTACTCGCTTCCCAGCGAAACTCCGTGGGGACCTGGGACGAGACACTGGGTCGGGGGTTTGCAGGGTGTCGCCCAGCCTCCGTGGATCCAGGAAGTCTGGATTCCATGAGCTTTTGCCTTTTTTTTTTCTTTTTCCTTTTAAAGGATTATTCTAGGGATGGAGAGCACACAGAACTGTCTTCGTCCACAGCAGTGACGTGGGAAGTAGGGTCCTGCCCGTCCCCAGAGGCCAGCCACAGGCACTTGGTGAGGTTTCTCCCTCTGCCTAGGAGCTGGGACGTGAAGACAGACGGGGCACCTGACTAAGCGTTCTTGGGGGGCACACGCTCGGCCAGGTGCACAGGGCAGAGCTCGAGAGAAGGGCAGAGGGCAGGGAACACTCACTGCACCCCTCCTCTCTGCCCTGGGCCCTGCTTCTGCCCCCCTCCCCCCCGGGCTTCTCACCATCCCTCACTCCAGGCGCCCTGCTGCCCTGCAGGCCACGCTCAACAGGACTGGAGTCTGTTTCAGGAGGCCAGCTGGCGTGGTTCCCTGCGGGCCTGCTCACCACAAGGCCAGAGGTTCAAAACCACCAGCTGTTCCTTGGGAGAAGAAAGACGGAGTTTTCTACTCCTGCAAAGAGTGACAGTCTTGGAAACCCACAGGGGCGGTTCCACCCTGTCCTAGCTGGTCAGCGGGGATGCCGGCCCACGCCCGACAGCACACAGGGTGTCCTCAGCCCCACAGAAAAACCGCCATTAGATGAAAGGGAGACAGCGGGCGGTGTAGATATGTAAACATAATAAGAATAATGATAACTTATAAATTATCAAGGGCTCATGACGGAGAGGGGAAAAAAGAGGAGCTGATACCGAGGGCTCACATAGAGAAAAGGTGTTTTGAAAAGGTTGATGGCCACATATGTACAAGTGTGCCTGACACAACGGGTGTACGTAGGGATTGTGATAAGAGCTGTAAGAGCCCCCAATAAAATGATTAAGAAACAAAAAAACAACAGCCGGTACAAATGTCAACCGTGCCAGGAAGGCCCTCCTTCCCATGAGAGACTGCACCACTCACCCGCCGGTCTGCGTCCTAGCCAGCTGTCCATCATCCACCCTCTCGCTGTGTAGCTGTTGTGTCCATGTTGTTGTAGTGCCTGTTGGAGTGCCCCTGAGCGGTTCTGACTCACAACCAGTCTTCACACAGTGGAACGGAACCCCGCCCGGTCCTGCGCCGACCTCGCAGCGGTGCCGGCGCCTGAGCCCACGGACCTTCCTCTCTGTCTCTGCCCCTGCCTGACCGAGCACGATGTCCTTCTCCAGGGACGGTCTCTCCTGACCACACGCCCAGAGTCCCGAGTCTCACCACCTTTGTCTCTAAGGATGAATAATCTATCATGTATTGATGTGTCTATCATATAGCAATTGATCTGTCTGGCACCCATATATCCATCATCTAGCTATGTACCTACATACCTACCTTCCCATCCATCCATCCATCCATCGATCCATCCATCGATCCATTATTGATGCCTGTCTATGTCTCCATCCATCCATCCATCCATCCATCCATTATTGATGCCTGTCCATGTCTCCATCCATCCATCCATCCATCCATCCATTATTGATGCCTGTCCATGTCTCCATCCATCCATCCATCCATCCATCCATCCATCCATCCATCCATCGATCCATTATTGATGCCTGTCCATGTCTCCATCCATCCATCCATCCATCCATCCATCCA
>NW_022103951.1:20256962-20260552 GCF_000313985.2 Echinops telfairi
TCCATCCATCCATCCATCCATCCATCGATCCATCCATCCATCCATCCATTATTGATGCCTGTCCATGTCTCCATCCATCCATCCATCCATCCATCCATCCATCCATCCATCCATCTCTTTATTCACCATCCTGCTATGTATCCGTCACCTGTCCATCCCTCCATCCCTCTTGCATCTCTGCATCTACCTCTATCCACTCAACACCTGTCCACCCATCCGTCACTCATCTCTGTCCATCCCCTACGTAGCCATCCATCAGGCAATCTACTGTTTATTTGATCCGTCCATACATGAGTATGTCCATCCACCAAGCCATGTATCTCTGCCTCACCTAGCCATCCACCTACTTGTCTGCTACCCATCCATCCGTCCGTCCATCCCACCACCCGCGTATACGCTATAGCCATTGTCCCTTACTCCAGTCTATTCCACCTGGGACCAGGGACCCCAGTCACCCGTGGACTTGCTTCCAATGACCACAACCAGGAGTTGGGAGATGCTACGGGCATCTCGTCAGTGGAGGGGCACAGCTGGTCTCCACACTCAGGATGCCCAGGACTGCCTGGCCCCAGGGCCATCAGTGCCACAGTGGAGAAACAGCAAGTGTCCGGAAAGGCCCCCTGCATTCTCTGCCCACCCTCCTCCACGGCCAGCTAAGGAGAGCTCCCCCTGCCTGGGAGTCCACACCACTTGTCTCCCCGGGCTGGCCCCCGCCCCCAGCCACCAGAGAGAGCTGCACCCCAGAGCCCAGGGCCTGGTCCACCTCAGGGACACCCCGTGACTGTTGCCCTTGGCACCCGGAGCATGGACCCTGGGGTTTTACCACAGCCCTGCAGGGGCGGGGCTGTGGACTCATCTCCCCTGTATCCTCATCTCAGGGCCCAGCAGGCCGGCTGGCTGACTCACCGGTTTGACGGGCGCCCTTCCAGGGTGGCACAGGGCAATGTGGGAGACTGGCCTGCAGGGCACGTGTGAGCTGTGCCCACAAACTTTTGATTTACACCCCTGGCGCTGACTGTCCCCACATGTCATGCCGACAGAAGCCCGGCCCCTCTTGTTTGGCTTGCTCAGGGATGTCTGCCTGCCTTTCTGTCCTGGGTGGGGGGTGGGGCGCCTCCCTGGTCACAAAGAGATCTCAGGGATGGGGCACCAGCTGCCACCAAAGTGCTGCTCTCTGCCTGCCGAGGGATCCCTGTGACAGGGCTGCCCACGGGCAGCCATGGCGGAACAGCCGGGAAAGCCACGAAGCTTTCTGTGAGCGGTGCCGGGAGCCGAGGATGAGGCAGGAACTGGTCAGGAGCCCTGGTGGTGGAATGGGTTACACGTCACCTGCCCTCGGGGCTGCTTAAGCACAGGTCAAGGGTTCAAGCCCAGGCGCTGCTTGCAGGGAGAAAGAGGAGGCTGTCAGCTTCTGTAAAAAATCACACCCCGGGAAACGCACGGGGCAGCTCCCCTCTGTCCTGCCGGGTCACCGTGAGTCGGAATGGCATCCTGAGTGGCACAATGCCTATGGGTTGTGCTGCTCACCACGAGGCCGGTAGTTCGAACCCACAAGTCGTGTCGTGGGAGAAGGATGAGGCTTTCTGTTCCCGAAAAACAGGTTCAGCCTCAGAAACCCACGGGGCAGATCGGCCCTGTCCTAGGGAGCTGCCCTGAAGTCAGAGTGGACCCGGTGCCGGGGCGTCTGGTTTGGTCGAAGTAAGAAGCGTGTGTGTGTGTGTGTGTGTGTGTGTGTGTGTGTGAAAGGTTCCGGGTTTCCATCGTACAGCTCAGAGCGTGTGTGTGTGTGTGTGTGTGTGTGTGTGTGTGTGTGTGAAAGGTTCCGGGTTTCCATCGTACAGCTCAGGGCCCACGGCTGACCTATGTGCTTTCTAAGGATGAGCTTCCCGGAGGGTGAGTTCTAGTTCACCGACCACGTGATTTTTAAAGAGCCACCCGTGGGTGCTTCGAACCCACCCCCCACCCCCAGGGAGAAAGCCGCTGGCTGTCTGCTCCAGAGCCTGCAGGGCGGCTGTACTCTGATCCACAGCGTCGCTGTGAACCAGAATTTGACCCCACACCCCTGGGCCTGGGCGGTGGCTGTGGTTGGGATCCCTGTTTGCACCGGCGCTTTGTCAGGTTTTGTATCACAGTCCCTTCTGACTGTCAGTGACTCCGCAGGACAAGGAAGCACTGCCCCTGTGGGCGCGCGAGACCCCCACCCTGTCCAGGCGTCCAGAGCCTCGTCTTTCTCCGGCAGAGCATCTCCAGGTTTCGAAGACTGGCTTTGTGGTGAGCTGCCCAGTGCACCCCCGAGATTCCTTTGCCAGGGTGTCTCGCAACAACAACACAACCTCACGGAGCCGGCGCACAGCGACCCGGGAGGACGGGGTGGACCTGCCCCCGGGGTTTCCGTGGGTTTCTGAGATGGCCACTCTGTACGGAGCACACAGCCCAGTGAGCTCCTGATAGTAGGGTCCCTAGAAGGCTTCTTGCCTGTCATCTTTATCGCAGTGGGTGTCCAGGGACCCAGGGGTGGTATCAGAACGGCCAACTTTCCGGTTAGCAGCCCGGGGTGCTGGCTGGGCACGGGGTGCCTTGGCTGGATCTCCTGACTCTAAAGTCAGTGCTGTGGAGTGAATTCCTACTCGACAGGATGGGGCAGCGCGTCCCCGGGAGTTTCTGAGGCTTCCGGAAGCAGACAGCCTCTTCTGCTGCCCAAGGGACCCCGGATGGATTTGAACTGCGGACCTTCCAGTGAGCAGCCCGACACTGGATTGGCAGCCCCACAGCAATGCACCCTCAGAAGAAACCAGACCAAAGCCCTGGCCGTCGGGCGAGTGGAGGCCAGTAGGACAGGGTCGACCTGCCCCTGCGTGTTTCCCAGCCGCCCCCGCCCCCCCGTAGGACAGCACACAACCTCCTCTTTCTCCACCTGCTGGGTCCGAATCCTGACCACGCAGCTCCGTGCACAGCCCGGGATGCCACCCGGGGAACCTGAGCCACGCCACGCCCCCCTACGGCCAGGAGGCCCCCGCAGGGGCTCACGGTCACTACACACCGGGCCTCGCCATTTCCATGGCCATCATCTCCCAGGCTCACCTCCCCCCTGATGCCCTCTGGACGGGTCCCCATGGAGGACAGACTTCCCGTGTGTTGGAAACACTGGGGCGCCCACAGAAGCAGGACGGGCGTGCTCGCCGCCCCCAGGATGGGCAAAGTGGCTGCTCCCCCAAATGTCCGAGGTTGGAGTCTGCCCCTCGGGAGAAAGACCTGGAGATCCACTACTGAAAGATCAGGCGCCTGCCCTTCTGGGCGGCAGCATGTACTCTGGCGGGGGTAGGGTGGGGATGGGGGTCCCATGAAGCATGAATCAACGCTGCCCATGCTGGTTTGAAGCAAGAAGGGGCAGCTGGGCGCCCCCCTACGACACAGTGTCATAGTGGGTGGTGGGCAGACAAGGAAGCCATTGCTTGTCTGGAGAAACCCACTCCCCATCTGGCTGGTGTCTGACGGGTAGAGTCCATATGTACACAGGACCTCGATGGAGAAGTGCTTCTGTGTTGGGATGCCCCGCATGGTCGGCAGTTCAAAACCACCAGCCATTCCAC
>NW_022103951.1:20260885-20266964 GCF_000313985.2 Echinops telfairi
CTCCAGCGCAGCGGGCAGGGGGTTTGAACCGCCGGCCCTGAGGTGAGTTCGGCAGTCTAATACCTCGCCGGCAGCACCACCAGGGCCGTGGCTCCCATGACCGTGAGGAGCGGCTCTCTCAACACGCGTCCCGCCGTTCAAACTCAGAAGCCAAATGCACCGCCGGCAAACTGGTTCTGACTCTTAGCAACCACTTGCGGGCCGCCCGGCAGAGCAGAGTGGCCTCTGGGAGGTCCCGAGCTGGTCCACTGCCAGCCTCACCTTTCTCCGGAGGCGCGGCTGGTGGTTTCAAACCGCTGACCTCTCGGGTAGCAGACCAACAGGCAACCCACGAAGCCTCCCAGCGGCAAAAGCCAACAACAAACAGGCGAAGCTTGCTGCCACGTAAACAATTCCGACGCACAGAGGCGTCGGGGTGGACAGGGCGGGCCTCGGCCGGATCTCCAGACTCCAACATCAATGCCGGGGAGCCAATTCCCAAGAGCTCGACAGGACAGGGCAGCACGGCCCCTGTGAGTCCCCAGAGGCCGCCGGTCACTCCTCACGGAGTCGGCAGCCTCATCATGTTTCTCAGAGCAGCTCGCAGTTTCAAACCACTGACCTCCAGCTGGGCAGCCCAATTAGTGAGCCAGGGCCAGGGCTCCTCTCCCCCAGGATTAGTGAACCCCGACAGACCTCATCTGCAAGGACACACACACACACACACACACACCCCTCAAGCCAGAGAATGGTAAACAGCACAAACCATCTGGCCTCAAAGCAGCACAGGCCATCTAGAGAGCGCACACCCCACGGCCCAGAGGACCAGCCTGGCCACTGCCCACTGCTGTCCTAGGAGCCCCCTCGATTCCGCAGGGACGGCCCCTCTTTCCCCCGTCATTTCGAGGTGCCCCTGTGGAGGCATCTGAATAAGATTCAAAAGCCCAAACGGGGTTCCCCCCGTTGTTGGGATTTGAGGCTTTGACCTCGGGCGGCATGGCTGCCCACGGAGGGACAGTGAGACTCACGTGGGCTTGGAAGCTGCAGGCTCGTTGCGGGGAGAAGTAAGACCTGCCCTGGCGCCTTCTCAACGTTATTCCTGGGACCCTGGCCACTGGTTTTCCGAGAAGCCGCCCATGGGCCTCACTGAGACCCTCCAGGACAAGCCCGAGCCGCCCGGTGGGTTTCCGGGGCTGTCAGTCTTGACCGGACACAGACAGCCTTATCTTTCTCCCCGGGGCGGCTAGTGGGCTTGAACAGCCAACCTCAAGGTCACCAGCCTGAAGGCCCTGGGGCTCTTCCCCTCTGCTAGGGCAGGCACAGAGCTCTTGGGAGTGAGACAGCCCCGGGGAAACGGCCCGCCCGGACTTTCTCTGGCCGACTCCCCCCTCCACCTCCCCGCCCCTGGCAGACATCCCTTCCCTCCTGTTCCCCATCCCCACCCCCAGCAAAGACGGTGCTCCACAACTCATCCTGGACGGACAGACGGACAAGGAAGACGGCACAGCCCGGGGATACCCCGGCACTCACCGGTCCGGTCTGTCTTCAGGCGGGGAGTTCTCAGCGGGGCTTGTTGCTGCAAGTGGGAGGCTGCCAGCCGGTCGCACGGTCACTAGGGCCTGGGGACCTGTCATGGGCTTTTCAAGCGGGCAGCAATCGCTCCGAGGGCGGGCGGTCATGTGGGGCCATCCACCCCAGACTCCAGTCACCACTGGTCCATGGCCATCTTGATCATAAAAGAGTTATTTTAACTGCCTGCGTGCCGGCGCGTCACTCACGCCCCACATGTTTCTGGTATCACTCAGAGGGGAGTGGGGCCTTGTGGACCAGCCATCCCCGGCCAGTGGGGAGGGACAGATTCTTATCAGAGCCCCATGGGGCTGGGGCTCTGACAGGGCAGCAGCGGAGCGTCCCTTGGGGGAGGCGGGGCAGGGCTTGGCCGGGCTGCCGGCCAGTGGGCGGGGCTTCTCCCTTGGCTGCAGGATGAGGCCTCTCTGGGGGTGACCAGGTCCGGGGACCCATGTCCAGCCCGATGGGAGCCAACGGCAGGGGCTGGGAGTGCCGGCGGCCTGGTGGTTTCTGTCCTTGGCAAATACTCAACCATGGAAACGCCCAGAGGAATTCCTACTCTGTGTCAACAAGGAGGGAGAATCGCTCCGTGGGCGGCGAGGACGGCGGCACGCAGGTGGCTCAGCCACACAGGCGGAAGGGGGAACGAAGGACCGAAGGACCGAAGGACCGGAGCTTCTGTCTGACCCTTGGCCCCGAGAATTAGCATCCCTTAATCTGCTCAGAGACCCTCGGTTGATCTACTCCAAACCCACACCCCCCAAACCAGACTCCCTGCCCTGGAGGGGGTCCCCTTTCACACAGCCACCCTGCAGGGCAGGGCAGAACCCCCCCGGCTGTGGGTCTCCCAGGCCTCAGCTCTGTCCGTGAGCAGACAGCCTCCTCTTTCTCCCCGGGGGCGGCGGGTAGGTTTGAACCACTGACCTTGCGTGCACATATGCATGTTCATCATCATGGGTGTGGGCATGTACGGCGGGAGCGCTGGCGGCATAGTGCCGGCCTGTGGTTAGCTCAGCAGTGTGCACTCACCTCTGCTCCCAGGGAGAAAGAGGAGGCCGTGGGCTCCCGGGGAGCGTGGCAGCCTGGGAAACCCACTGGGGCAGCACTGCCCTGAGCTGCAGCGTCCCCGTGAGTCGAAACCGAATCCACGTCAGTGAGGTGTGTTTACTGGGGTTTTTTAAAGCAAAGATGCAGCCTCATGCTGAGCATCCCCCACCCACGCCCTGCCCTGCACCCCGCATTGATGAAAAAAAACAGCCCCACTTCTTTCTCAGGGTCTCCACCATCGAAGAGTTCATCCACACGGAGGGGGTGGAGGGGGTGTGAGCGGGTCTCCCCTTCCTACAAGCCCTCAGTGGGGCAGGGTGACTTCCGGCTGGGTGACCGCCAGGCCCTGGAATCTTGACATCCGTCAGACGTCTCCGGGTGGAGGGGCAGGATCTGAGAGGGAGCCTCAGGGGGTGGCCACCACCCTGTCTCCGGGGCTGTTACAGAAGGCATTTTCAGGGGAGGGGAGGGCGGGTGCTTTCAATGTGAGGAGGGTGGATCCCTGAGGGTGTGTGTCCTGGCTCTGAGGACCTGGCTCTCCCCCACCCTGAGCAAGGCTGGCCTCCTGAGGCTGTAGACAGGGGTCAGGAGGAGGTGGACAGCTGGTGTCCCAGCAGGCAGAGGGGACGGGGATGGAATGACGTAGATCAAGGCTGTGCCCAAGGCCCATTTGTGAGGGGACTTGGGGTGGGGGGTGGATGCAGACCCTGCCTCTGAGGATCTCGTGGGAGACCTCCCACCCCCACCTGCAGCTCCCGAGATGGGGTGCAGGGTGAGAACTCCTACAGCCGTCTCCCCACTCCTGCTGTCCCCCAAACCCCCTCCCCAAAACTGAAGCCAAATGATGGCCGTCAGTCGGTTCCCACTCACGGCAGCCAGCGGAGCGGCCCCTGTGGGTTTTGCAAGACTGGAGCCCTTCCTGATGAAATAGAAGAGCCTCTACTTCCTCCCTGGGAGCAGCTGGTGGATTCGAACTGTGGGCCATGTGCTCAATGCATTACCACCACGGAGCTGGGCTCTCCGGCCTGGGGCCCCCAACTGGTCTAAATGCGCCAAAGAAGCCCCCTCTTCCCCCCTGAGCCCCCACCCCTGTCCTCCTGCAAGGCATTCAAGCCCCCCACCCAGCAGGAAGCCCCAGGCCCTTCCAGCCCCAGAGCTCTTGGGGTGCGGGTGGGGGTTCCGTCTCAGGGACTCACGCAAACGTGAGGGCTCATCCCTGGGCTGCGCTGGTGACCTCGAAGGCAATCTTCCCTTTACTGACCCGCACGTCCATCACAGACACACCGGGAGGAAACGGGGTCTCAGGTGGGCCCCGAGTCCAGCCAGCCTGCACCCCAAGGTCTCTGCGCCTCGTCTAGCCTGTTCCGCCCTTGGAGATGGGCTTCGGTAAAACACGTCCATCCCCGGGTTTCGCTCTGAGGCTCAGAGGACAAAGCTCAGGTGCACGGCACACCTGGAGAGGAACTGAGCTCTGGGGGATCCAGTCTGAGCCACAGGAGCCCCACGCACACTCTGGCAGCGCTGGGGTGCCCCACGGTTTCCACGGTAGCCTGGGAGACGTCTCCTGTGGCGCCACAGACAGAAGCTAAAACAACCCAGTTTTATTGGCGCGTGATCGCCACGGAACGTTCCTGCCGATGGACAACAGTCGTGCGATCTTCACCACATCGTTCTCTGTTCCGGCTCTTCTTTCTCGGACTCGCCCTTGTTAGCTCCTGCTTCCCCACCCAGCCTCCCTGCCGTAGCCCAGACCAGTGGTTCTCCGCCTTCCTCGGGCCGCGACCCTTTCGTACAGCTCCTCAAGTGGTGGGGACGCCCAACCATCACATGATTTTCGTTGCTCCTTCACGGCTGGACTTTTGCTTCTGTCGCTGCAATGTACACAGCAGCTGCTCCCTACAGGTGTGTGGCTGGTTCGCCTAAGGACACGATGGCGCCAACCCTCTCACATACACCTGTGTTTGCATGGGGTGGGCACGATGATGTCAGCACGCCGGGCACTGATAGGTGGGCATATCTGCATGTGGGCAGACCTGCCAGGCGACGGATAGGGGAGCGGTGTCTCAGTTCCTAAGACCATCGGAAATATGTGATTTTTGATGGTCTGAGGCGATGGTCAAAGGGTTGTTCGACCCCCAAAGGGGTCTCGACCCACAGGTTGGGCGCCACTGCCCTGGACCATTCTCCATTATCCAGTTACTGTGTCTCTAAAGAGGTACCTGTGCCGGATTCCAAGCACAGAAAATCCTAGGAAACACCCACAGGAAGTGGCCCACGTCAGGCAGACAAAGACCGGCAGCAACGAGGGCACAAAACACAGCAAGACCTCGGTCAAGGAGAGAGCAGAAACTATTTAAAACGGAAGCAACTTTAAACTAGGGCCAGGGGCAGATCAAGAGATAATCTAACTAGGTCTGCCACGACTGGCTTCACAACATTCCCTGTGCGAGGTCAAGGCTGTCCACAGCTCTGGAATACGTGCCCGGACGTTGTTCAATCTCTGTGTGGATCCTGCAAATGCACTGCGGGCATCCGCCCGTCACCCACAGCCTTCCGTAAACCGAGGGTCTACCACGTCAGCCGTTCCCCCCTGCGGATTTGCGTTTTTGTGATCGGCCATCCTTGCGTCCCACAGGCTGGTGGCTTCTTCCACGTGGACTTAGTTGGTGCCTCACTTAGACGGCAGCTTGCTGGAAGCCGAGCTTCCAGACCCCCACGGCTCTTCTTCCTGACAGCCGGGCACCAGCTGCGTTCCTCAGCACACGATGCTATACCACCACCATCTTCAGCAAAGGAGAAAGGGTGGCAACGTTTAAGACTGCCTACGTGCCAAGACCTTTGCAGAACTCGGCGGTCCCTGATGCATATGTCTACGTCTGATGTATACGGATGGTTAATAAGCTGAGCTTCCAACTGCCAGTGCAAGGTCAGCACTTCGAAACTGTGAGCTGCCCCATGGGAGGAAGGAGAGGCTGAGAGCGTCCGTGTCAGACGCCGGCAGGGACGGCTCTACCCTCTCGTACAGGGTTGCCACGAACTGGAATTAACTCGATGGCAGGGAGGTTGTATGTTCAGCATTTTGTGTGTTTGTTGTTGTTGTCAACCCTCTGCTCTGTGACCAGGAGAAGCGTGGACTTTGGTTTCATTGTCCCCAGAGGCAGGTGGGGTGTCTCGGCGGCGCTGTAAGGGTTTGCATTCAGTGGGTTACACGCTGGAGTTCTCACCGCAAGATCTGCAGTTCACAACCACCAGCCGGCACTCCCCGGGAGAACAAGCAGGCTTTCTACTCCTGTAAAGAGTGACCGTCCTGGAAGCCCACAGGGGTGCCTGTCCCCTGCCCTGGAGGGTCGCTGTGAGTCAGCATTGACCTGATGGCAATCAGGTTCCCAGAGTTCGTGGCTAGTCGGACGCTAACCCCAAGTTCAAATGCACCTGCTGCCGCTGCTGCTCTGGGAGAGAGACCAGGCGGCCTGGCCCCTCCTGT
>NW_022103951.1:20267064-20269519 GCF_000313985.2 Echinops telfairi
GGTGAATAAGTACTTCTGGATAGAAGGCTCTTTCTTCCACGTACGTGAGCCTCCCTAGTCAGCCCGGCCTCACCCAGCATTGAACGGCGGTGCTCGTGGGGCATATTCAAAGGACTGTGGGCAGCAGACTGCTCCTTGGAGGGGGGCATGGTGAGGCAGTGCAGAAGAGGAAAGCCCTGGCCGAGATGGACGGACGGATGGACGCGAGATGGACAAATCACCCAAGGTCAAAGACGAGGCTGTCTGCTCCCTTCCGGACCCACAGCCTCGGACACCCACCGGGGCAGCTCTGCTCTGTCCTGTTGGGTCTCTGCGTCCGGATCGACTCACGGCAGTGAGTTAAAGTGTGTACGGGCAAGGAGGTCACTTGGATGACCAGGGAGCCCCCGGCCCACGCCAAGACATTTCAAGGGGCTCACGTGCGAGGGGAAGACGGGGCCCACGTGAGGACGTGTGCAGGAGCAGGCCGGGAAAGGGCCAGCATGGTTTGGTGAGAAAAGAATGGACAAGGCAGATGGACACAGTACCTGCAGGGACAGACTCCCTCATGAGGACAGATGTGAGGATGCCCGGGGCAGGACCGGGGGCCGGGTCTCCTCTCGCTGTGCATCGGGGGCTGCGAGTTAAAGCCGGCCTGGCACCTCCTTAGGGGCAGTGGTGGAGTGGGCAATAGGTCCGGCGCTCATTGCAAGGCGGGCCAGCGGTTTGCATCCACCAGCTGCCCCGTGGGAGCAAGAGGAGAGTCCACCCCTGACAGCAACAAAGCCGGAAAACGCACCCAGTAGCCGGTGCCTGGGCAGGAAAGCCCAGTTCTTGACCCCCAAATCCCACTCGCTGGGACCCAGTGCGGCTTGGCTGGACTTGGGTGCCCTCTGCGAGGTGGCCTGGCCCAGAGGCCATCCCAAACCGGTTTGGACATTTTTTTTTCCTCTCTAGGTGCATCATGGAGTTGCTGCAGGCTCAGCCTGCCCGACGTGTGCCAATCCAGGCTGCCCTGCCCGTGAGAGCCGCCGCCCGATCACTCACGCTCAGGCTGGGCACAGGCGGAGGTGCCGCCCACCCTGGGCTCCCCAGAGGGGCAGCGGGGCAGGAGCCGGCTGGAGGGGCCATCTGAGGTCAGAGCGCCAGCCCGGCTGGGGTGGGGCCAGCCTCCACGGAAGCTGCTGGTGGTGTGGGTGGCTCGGCTGGTCATTAGCACCCGGCCTCCAGGATTCAGCATGTCACTGAGGGACTGTGGTGAGAGCCACTGGGCACCCAGCTTCTCTCTCTCTCTCCCTCTCTCTCTGGAGTGGAGAGCCACCGGGAAACTGCCCACCTCCCTGTGTCCCTGCACGCTGTCCACGCTGAGAGGGCAGGAGGGAAGGGGCAGAAGGACACAGGGAACCACGGAGGAATGGGGAGGCTGCTGCTGCCAACCTGTGATCACCACCCCAACAGCCCGCGGCCGCGTGGTTGTGTGGGGAACGGGTTTACCCCAGAACCACGGTCGTGGAGGCAAGGCCACGCCCAGGGACCTCTAGGACAGGAGAACGGCCCCCGTGGGTGTCCGAGGAGGCGGTCACTCCTCAGGGCAGTAGAAGACCTTGTCTTTCTCCCGCCCAAACCACAATCATCATCGTCATCAACTCTACCCCCTCTGCGTATTGTCCTCCTCCCTTCCCTCTGCCGACCTGCCGACGATGGACAGACGGACCATCTGTCTGTCCCGGAAGACCCACAGCCAGGATGGTCCTTGGACGCAAGGATGGGGACGCTTTGGCTCACGGACTTCAGCCGTGGCGTCGGGAGAGAAAGGGTGTCCCGCTTGGTCAGGCAGAGGGGCAGCAGCACACACGAGCAGGCCCTTGGGGAGCTGGACGGACGGACACCGTGGCCGCAGCCCTGGGCGCCCACACGGGAGCGAGGGTGGGGACGACGCAGGACGGGTCAGGGTTTCGTGCCGTGGTGCACGGGGTCGCTACGGTATCTGACTACAGCACCCTGCCTAGGAGCACTGGTGCACAAGCCGGACAGCTGACTGCAGGGTCAGCAGTTTGAGCCCACCAGCCGCTCCTTGGTGAAAACGTGAGGCTGCCCCCATCGAGGCAGCTCCTCCTTGTCTTACGGGGTCTTGACGACTCGGAAGGTGTTCAATGGCTGCAAGATTGGTTTGGATTGGACCCACCAACCTGCCTGCCTACCCATTTATCTGCTCATCTACCTACCCACCTGTCTACCTGTCTGCAAATCTCTCCCTGCCAGCTCGCCGGTTCCACCCCATAGCTAACCTACAGGACAGAGTAGAACTGCCCCTTTGGATTTCCCAGACTGTCATTCTTTATGAGACTAGACAGCCTCATTTTCCTCCCCTGGAGTGGCTGCTGGCTCTGAACTGCTGACCTCATGTCAGCAGCCCAGTAAACAGCCCACAATGCCACACACACACACACACACACACACACACACACACACACAC
>NW_022103951.1:20270106-20270956 GCF_000313985.2 Echinops telfairi
TGGAGGGGGGCATGGTGAGGCAGTGCAGAAGAGGAAAGCCCTGGCCGAGATGGACGGACGGATGGACGCGAGATGGACGGACAGATGGACGCTGGGCCTTCTCGCCCACGGCAACCGTCTGTGGGGCTGGCACACGGCCGGGCAGCAGTGTTTCTCTCTGTGCACGGGGTCACCGTGGGTCAGAACTGACCAGGGGTCCCCAACCACCACCACAGAACCTGGGGGCTTCTTGGGAGCGCCGCCGAGCCAGTTCCCAACTCGTGGTGAGCCCAAGCGAGGACCGTGCGGAGAAACTCCACCCAGTTCTGTCCCGTCCACACCAGAGGACCGGTGTCCCCAAGACAGAACAAAGCCCACTGCCCCGTTGAGTCTTGGCCTCCTCGGCCTCCCTGGAAGTGGCTGGCGGTTTCAAACTGAACCTAGTGACCTGCAGACCCATGTGCATCCCTTGACGGACTGACTTCCAGGAGCACATCTCCGGGGCTGTCTGGCGAGCCCGTGAGCACCTGGAAGCTCCAGTGAGGCTGGCTGACCCTGACAGCACCACAGCGGCTCCACCAACCCACAGGGTGCACTCGCTGTGACTCGAACCGGGGTCTCCAGCACGGAAGGCAAGACTTCTTCCACGGAGCCACCCCAGACGTCTCTCGGATCCAGGCATCGGGCAAGGCACGGTCTGGGTCTCCCACAGGGTGTCTGTTGGGTGAGTGTGTTCTGGGAGACAGCCTGGCCTTCTCAGAGGACATCTGGGTGTCTCTGGTGTGTGTGTGTGTGTGTGTGTGTGTGTGTGTGTGTGTGTGTGTGTGTGTGCGCGCCTCGTGTAGTGTGGGTGCTCCCTACGTGGGGCCGA
>NW_022103951.1:20271587-20272857 GCF_000313985.2 Echinops telfairi
TATGGGTGGGGTAAATATATAGGTGGTATAGATATATAGGTGGTATAGATGGTGTGGGTGGTGTAGGTGGTATATATGGTATAGTGGTATAGATGGTATAAATGGTATGGGTGGTGTAGGTGGTATAGATGGTATGGGTGGTATAAATATATGGGTGGTATAGATGATATAGGTGGCATAGATGTATAGGTGATATAGGTGGCATAGATGTGTGGGTGGTATAGATGGTATAGGTGGTATGGGTGGTGTAAATATATGGGCGGTATAGATGATATAGGTGGCATAGATGTATAGGTGATATAGGTGGCATAGATGTATGGGTGGTATAGGTGGTATAAATATATGGGTGGTATAGACAGTATGGGTGGTATAGATGGTGTGGGTGGTATAGATGGTATAAATATATAGGTGGTATAGACAGTATAGATGGTGTGGGTGTCATAGATGGTATAGGTCAGGGGTCCTCAAACTACATGCACCCCGCCGAGGACATTTATCCAGCCCACCGGGTGTTTTGCCCCGTTTGGTTTTTCACTTCAAAATAAGATGTGTGCAGTGTGCATAGGAATTTGTTCATAGCTTTTTGGTAAATTATATACTCCAGCCCTCCAACGGGTCTGAGGGACAGTGAGCTGGGCCCTTGTTTACAACGTTTGAGGACCGCTGGACTATAGGTGGTATAGATGGACGGCTCAACTCAGGGCCAGCAGTTGGAAACCACCGGCTGCCCCACAAACAGAGAGGAGGCTGTCTGCTCCCGTAAAGGGTGACCATCTGGGAAACCCACGGGGCAGTTCCACCCTGTCCTCTATGGTCGCTGAGAGCCGGCCTGGCCTTGGTCAGTGGCAGGGAGTGAGCTCATGTCTTGCTACGTAAGATGCACAGCAGGTTGTGTAGCAAGGCTGTTCATGGGGCTGGACGGTGTGTACACGGCCGACTCACTAGCCCAAGGCATAGCGTGTGACCACCGGTCACCTCTGGGTGAGTGGGTAATCTTTATCACGGTTTCTTTTCACTTCCACGTGGACCCTGTCTTTGTCTCTTGCTCCTGTGGTGACCAGCACTGGCCTCACTTGGGAACGTGCGGCAGAGCACGTGATGGTTTTGAAACAAATGTTAGCAGAGACACCACACAATCACAATTAGTGAGGACCGGGCGCTGACGATGTCGCTGTTAAGCAGATGCCCTTGAGCTGACCCCATGTGCAACACAAGGCCACACGGCCGGGTCCTGCGCCACCCTCACCATTGTCCCCAGGCCCGAGCCCAC
>NW_022103951.1:20273851-20275182 GCF_000313985.2 Echinops telfairi
CATTCAACGTACAATTTCATTTTCTTTCAGGAAGGTTAATGAGCCGCGTGCATCTGATTCAAGAGTCCAGTTCCATCAGGAGGAGTTGGGCAGTCACCAATCTCCAATCCGTTTTTGAACATTTTCTCTCTCCTTCTCCCCAGCATCATGAACTCCCCAGTTCCACCCAGCCTCCACTCAAGGCCCAACCTGCACATGCACAGGAGGCCACTGGACATTCCGCGGCGTGGGTCAGGCCCACCTTAGCCCTCAAGGGAACAACCTTGCTTCTCGCTTCTCGAAAGGGTGTGGGGTGCCACCCCCCAAGACCAAACGGGTCCAAGCGGCGATTGTGTCATGGGGGGGGGGTAAAATTAAAGAGGCATCAGACAAGATAAGGCATGGGAGTGCTCACCTCTCGGACAGCTATGATCTCAGCAGCCAGGTCCCCGCAGGGGGACCGAATATCACGGCTTATATGCACTTAAGGGATGTGCAAGCCCCCTGATTACATGTCTCAGGGGTAGGGTTGTATAATAGGCAGACGTGCAATAGGAGGGGTACGAGCGAGGGGTGACCACGCAGTAGGAAGGGAGGCACTAGGGACGCACATGTGACAAGATGGGCAGACCCTACGTTCAAGTGGCAGCCTAACCTTGGTCCTCCCTGAGCTGGCTTGGCTCAGTCTTTGGGCTCTCCCTCAGGGAGACAATCGGGTTTCCTTATCAGAAGGAATGGGCCTCACTTAGGGTGGGGCAGACTCCAGGTCCCACTGGCTCTAGATGGCTGATAGCCCTCAGGGAGGTAACCTTTAAGCCAGTGGTTCTCAGCCTTCCTCACGCCGCGACCCTTTCATACAGCTCCTCATGTGGGGGTGAGCCCCAACCATAAACTTATTTTCATTGCTCCTTCATCCCTGTCATTTTGCTCCTGTGATGAATCGTCGTGTAAATATCTGATAGGCAGGATGTACGTTCATTGTGACAACTCGAACATCATTGCAGATAGGGGTGAATCACAAGAACAACAGGTCATTCTATATTGTGAAATATTTCTGGTGACAAATCAATGAAATTTCGTCTTGAAGCGTGGCGTGGCATGGGTCACCGTCTTTACGTCGGGGACTCACAGGTGGGGTATCCGCATGTGGGCGGCGGACGCGGTGCCTGCCAACGCATGGGCGTGAGAGAGGAGGGCGCAGGACTGAGCGGTTGTTCACCGCTCTGTGTGCATCGGGTCGCTGTGAGTTGGAACCGGCCAGAGAACCCCAGCCGACAGCAGCGTCCACCAGACCGTCCACGCCCATGGTGTCCAGCCCACGTGGGGTTGGCTGTCTTTATTCGGTGCATGAG
>NW_022103951.1:20275581-20277221 GCF_000313985.2 Echinops telfairi
GGGGTCCTATAGGCTTAGAGATAAGCAAGCGGCCATCTAACAGGGAAGCAACAAAGCCCACAACAAAGATCACAACAGCCTGTGTGATCGTGAGGTGTTGACGGGATCAGATATCAGGATCACAAGATCCAAAACAAACAATTCTATTAATGCAAACGAGGGGGGTTGGTGTGGAGACCCAAAGCCCATCTGTAGACAACAGGACATCCCCCCACGGAAGGGTCATGAGGAAGGGTTGGATCAACCAGGGTGCAGTCTAGCACTAAGAAACACACGTCATTCCTCTAGCTCCTGAAGGCTTCCTGCCCCACAACCATGACCCAGCTCTGCCTTACAAATCTGACGAGACCAGAGTACACACATTGGGAAAGACAGGAGCTCCGGACACGCATGGAATCCAAGACAGGTGAACCTCTCAGGTACACGAGTGAGAGTAGCAATATCATGATGGTGGGGGGACAGCGAGGTGGGCAGGGGGAGAAAGGGGGAACCCATCACAAGATTGGATCTACAGCCCACCCCCCAGCGGGTCGGATGACAGAAATGTGGGTGAAGGGAGACAACAGACAGTTTCAGATACGAAAGAACAATCGTAATATAGAATTGATCAGGGATTCATGAGTGTGGGAGGGTGGGGAGGGAGGGGGACAAAGGAGCTGATTCCAAGGGTTCAAGTAGAAAGCAAACATTTCGGAAATGTTGATGGCAACCTATGTACCAGTGTGCTTGATACAACTGAATGGCGCATTGTTACAAGATTTGCAAGAGCCCCCCAATAAAATGATGACTAAGAAAACCGAAACAAAGAAGGCTTCCCAGCCCAGACCAACTCAAGCCCATCAGCCCCATGCTAGTCCCCAAGTCCTCCCCCAGACTCGCATGAAGCAGAATGGTGAGCGGGAATCAAAACGACCCCAGGTGAGTGGATGCAGAGTCTGGCGGCCCGGGGTTGGTGCAAGGCGGGAGCGGGAGGCAGACAGCTCTCAGGGTCGGGGTCCCACATAGGGCCGCCCTGGCAGCTGACGCAGAGTCCCAGCGATGTGCCAGCCAGGAGGAAGGTGAAGGGTCAGAGAGGCAGTTCCCAGAATCCTTCACTCACCTACCAACGGCCCCACCCCCAAGGAAGTGTCCTTAAGCTACCACATGATTGACAGGCATGACTCCACCCCCGAGCCAGGAGTGTCTGACATGATCCCCAAGCACCCTGTTCCCCAAGAGCAGGCGAGAAGAGACGGGCAGAGCTGCCCTAGAGGCATCGCCCTGAATTCTGACTCACGGCCTTTCCTAAACGGCGGCGAGGAAACAAAATCTCTGTTTGGCAAAGCCACCCACTGGCGGCATTTCCACAGGAGCAGATAGGACATAAAGGCAGCCTTCGAGTTTTAAAATGTCTGAACATTTCCTTAGTCTGTGTTTCTGGAAGGCTTTGCTGCTGTTAACCCAACCTCGGGCAGATGCCAGCTCACCCACTGTTCCCTGATGACCTTTCTGACAGCCTCCCACCCCTAATGGACAGGCCTTTTTAGGCGCTGCTGGGTGGGCTGTTACAGCCAAACGTTAAGCTAGTGGGCACTGGAGGCCTATGCTGCTGCCCTGAAGCACACACCACAGGGTCGGCTCCGACTCATCAGCCCTGTGGG
>NW_022103951.1:20278977-20281498 GCF_000313985.2 Echinops telfairi
CTCACCCACACCTGCCCCGTCGGAAGCCAGCCAGGTTTGACTTGAGTGGAAAGCAAGTGGTCTGCGTCATGCGGGTGACCAGCCCTGGCGTAGACCCTCGGTGGTCTTGGAGACCCCGAACCTCACGCTCCCCGGTCTCTGACCGGCGAAAATCCTTCCAAGAGCCACACGTGAAAAATCTAGCCAAACTCAGTGCTGGGGAGTCATTTCTGACTCCCAGGGACCCCCTTAGGGCACAGTAGGACCACCCTGTGGGTTTCCGAGCCTGTTGCTCTTTGCTGGAACAGAAAGCACCCCGTTTCTCCTGCAGAGCCGCTGGTGGGCTTCAACTGCTGACCTGGTAGGGGTGAGCGGCCTAAAGACAGCATCACTGTCTAACAGCTGCTCAAAGCAGAAGTAACACAGATTCATTGGACACAGAGCACACCCAGCCCCGTCGCCGGACAGCCTGTTTGTATGGCCTGGGGTTGACTGTGACTCCCATTGACCCCTGGGGACGCAGTGGCATGGCCCGTGGGCTTCCCAAGGCTGTAGGGAGCCAAGACGTGGGGTGGGGCGGGGAACGGGGGGGAGAGCACCCGCCTGTGGTGGTGTGGTCCCACCAGCAGCTCCAGGCAGGACAACAGCCTTGTTCACCCTCTGGCACCACCTTTTGTGTTGGCAGCCATGCACTGGACCGTTGCGACACCCGGGCTCCTTGGGACACCTGGATCTGTCAGGTGCCCGAGGGCTTCAGGTAAAAGGGTGGACCTAGCCGGGGTGGTTTACAGACGTGACTGCTTCATCTCATAAAAATCTTGCAAGGGAGGAAGGACTCGTTCTATTTGGCTAAGTGAAATCACACAGCGGTGACAGCGAGAGCGAAGGGTAGCAGGCCAAGGTCACGCCCGGGCCAAGCTGAGAAATCGATCTCCATCTAAATATAAGTGATGGGTTTATCTGTGCCGGCCGAGCAGACGGCTGAGTGTCCAGCCGGTTCCACGGCAGAGCAGAGGGACCACCTGGTCTGTGCCTGCGCCAGCCTCACTGCCTTCCTGTGAGCCCCTGGCTGCAGCCACGGTGCCCACCCATCTCCCGGAGGCTCACCCTCTTGACAGGGAGTTACCAGTAGTTCCCATGAATGATGGCATGCACTTGGTTGGAGCCTGGTGGCGCAGCAGTTAAAAGCAAGTGGCTGCAAACTGAAAGGGTGGGCGGTTCGAACCCACCCGCTGGCCCCTGGGAGCAAGATGAGGCGGTGTGCCCCCGTGAAGAGGGCAACCTTAGACAGCCCACGGGGCAGTTCTACTCTGCCGTGGAGGGTCGGCCAGGGCGGTCAGCATGTTTGGGCATCTATGTGAATAGACCGCACACAAAAAAACTTCCCTCTGTGGACACACAGGAAGGAGCCCGGTGGGGCAGTGGTTATGTGTCAGGCTGTCATTCACAAGGCCAGCAGTTTGAGACCAACAGCAGCTCCTTAGGAGAAAGGACATAACGAGTGGCTGTCTTGGGAGCCCACAGGGACGGCTCGACCCTGTCCTGTAGGGTCCCTCTGAGTCGGCATGGATGGCAGTGCGTCTGGACTTTTGGGGGGTATGGGCATACAGGGAGGAAGATGAGGCTATGCCGGCCCTTGGAGATTCCCCGCCGTGGAACCCCCCAGGGGCAGTTCTCTGTCCTGCAGGGTGGTGGTGCGTCCGTCCATTGAGTGGGGTCATTGAGTGGATGGACGCGTCGCCGAGCGTGGCAGAAGCAACATGAATGAGGGCCTTTCCATCGAGGTCAGCCATTGGAGAGGGAGGCCCCGGCAGTGGAAATGCCTCAGTGTCGGGAAGCGCCTGGATTCCCAGGTCTGCTGTGCGGACACGAACTTCCTTCCCCAGGTGGGCCGGAGGGTCATGGTCAGCAGGGCTCTAGCAGGACAGGTCCAGAGAGCCGCTGGCAGGAGTTTGATGAGGGAGTGTTCACGCCAGCGGAGAGGGCTCATTCACAATCAGGTATTGAACTTCTGAGGCTCCCACGTGCCCCATCCTGGTTCTCGCTGCCTCTGGTGCAGCTGGCCCCTTGGAGGGATGGCCCTGCCTGACACTGGCAGGGACCGGCACCAACCCGGTGGCTCGACCTCCGCTGGTTGAGGGAGACACGCTGAGTCCTTGTACCGCGCTGGCCAGACTCCTTCTCAGACCTCAGAACAGGTGCACAAGCTCGGCCGCCCCCAGACAGTCCTTACCCATGCCCACCCACCCCTCTGACACCCTCTGTGCCCCGTGGGACTTCTAAGGACTGCACGCTCCACGGGCGTTTCTTCCGAGACAACGCTGGGGGGATTCGAACCTCCAGCCCTGTGTAGCAACCTTAGCAACAAGGAGCCTCCGTGCTGCAGTCGGGGTGCATTGGGTGGCGATTGGAACCCACAGGCTGCCCCACAGGAGAAGGACGGCTGTCCGCTCCGGGAAGGGCAGTCAGGCTGGAAAACCCACGGGGGCAGTTCCACTCTGCCCGGTTCTGTAGCTGGGAGTGGCACCGTCCGGCTGGCTGT
>NW_022103951.1:20282623-20285691 GCF_000313985.2 Echinops telfairi
AGGGCCACACCCATAGGTGACCCGGGGCCATCGCCCTGAAGGTCCCACCGGTGTCTATCGTCCGCCAGCCTGGTGATGTTTCCTCGTGGTCAGACTGTCCTGGAGATTCACCAAGCATACGCGAGCGGGAGGGTCTCCACCCTTGCTTCCCGGGAACACAACTCCTTGTACAGTGGGGGGAGTGGTGCAGAGAGCAGCCTTTCCCACCAGAGGCGGGTGTCTCACCAGGACTTCACCACACACGCATCGGGGCCGGTAGACTGACTCCCCAAAGACCGTTCTGCTGGCATCTCGGTCAGAAGCACCATCAGTCTGTGGCGTGGGACAGGAGAGAGGGACCTCATCCCTGCTGGCCACCCCCAGCTTTTGTAAAGCCCTCCCCTGCGCTTTGGCTGGGATACATTCGCTACACCTCCTCTGCCCCCAGGCCCCCATGCTCCCGGCCTTCCTCCACCTGCCTGGCTCCTTGGCCGGCACACAAGGGAGGCAGTGGAGAAGCCCAGGGCGGGGGTGTTTCTGTGCAGGACCTCCTCAGGCTCTCCGAAGTCTGGGGGTGTCATGCAAAGTTAGAGCCCTTCCCCCTAAGAGATGCCCACTGCAGGCGTTCCTTGTGCCTGGTGCGTGTCTGTGTGTATGGGGAGGGGAGTCCCAGCATTCCTGGGACTGGACTGAAAGGGGAACGAATGGGTTTTCCACAGGCTGGCTGCTGAAGCCCCTGCTATACGCGGCCTTTGTTGTCCATGGGGTCAGGGGGTCCTAGTCAGCACGCCTACTTTGTCCCCAGCTGCCATGCTTCTGAAAAGCCTCAGCGGCGTCCTGTGGTGGCTGGACCCAGAGCCTGCCCTCTGCTCACCGGGACATAGAAGACAGTGCCCGGTCCTCATCATCGTCCAACTCCTCTTCCTCTGTCCCTGCCGCCTTTGCTAAACTGCTGCTTCTGCAGCCCCCGGGGTGAACCCCTCACCCGGCCAGGCGTGGTGCCCCATCTGACCCCATGGAGACCGCTCCTCGGGCAGCCCAGAGCCCCAGGCCGACCTTTGGCCCAAACCAGAGAAGCAAACTGGCTGCACTCGAGTGGACGCCAGCTCATGGCGACCCTGTAGGACAGGGCAGAGCTGCCCCTGTGGGTTTCCCTGGCTCCTGACGGGAGCAGGCGGCCTCGTCTATATGTCCTGCGCTGACCAGGGATGCGCATATATCTACTGGGGTCACCCCGCTTCATGTCCCGTGGCCAGAGGAGGGGTTGCCAGGTCACGTGGTGGTTGTGCCCACGCGCTCCACGCTGCACCTCCACCTCGCAGGTCCCCCGGCCGAGGGGAAGGGTTCGGTTAAGGCCTCTGCCCCTTCGCGCTGCGTGCTGTCCACTGAGCCCCGCTGTGATCACCGGGTGAAGTCCCACATCCCACCATGGTCTGGGTACAGGACGGGGGCGTCACGTCTGTCTTCAGGCGCTGGCCGGCTGCTTGTCTGTCTGTCTGTCTGTCTTTGACGGCGAGGCTGCTCACGCCCTCTGCCCATTTTGCTGTTGGGCTACTTTTCCATTTGTGGGCTGCAACGTTGCCGTTTCCTGGAAATTTCAGGGGTCAGGCCCCTGCCAGGTGTGTCAGCGCCTCCATAAAGGCTCGCGAACTGAAGGTCCACTTCCTGACCTCCCTTGGGAGCTGTCCTGGATGCGTGAGGGCTTCCTTGCCCGGAGGCCCACGTTTCTTTCCTTGTTGGCCGGGTGCACGTGTTCTCATTTCTGCAGCAGAGTGTAGCTGGGCCGGGGATCGGCGCCACACCCCCATTTCCTCTCAGCACCTTCATAGCTTGGGACTCTCCACTGAGATCTTTGGCTCAGCTTGAGTGTGTCCCGTCTGTGGTGTGAGGTGCGGATCCTGGCTGGTGGTCCCCCGGCCTGCACAGCGTTTGCCAACGCTGGTTTTTCAGAAGGGACACGCCAGGCCTACCTTCCAAGTGCGTCTGACCTCGGCCAGCTAACCACGTGAACCGGCGGGGGCTACAGAGTTTCTGGAATGGTCTGCCACGGACCCCTGACCGGGGCTGGAGGAATTCTTGAGACTGTAGACACTGCTCGCTCACTTGCATGCGCCCCTGGGCTCGGTGGGTGTCTCCCTTGGCCATCGAGCTGCCAGAACTGATCCCTTCCTCAACCCACTGCCCTCAGTCGACTCCCGGCCACCTTGCTGTGACCTGTGAGCCCCCTGGCCCCTGGGTGAGCCTGCACAGACTGGCCCTGAACGAACTGCTCATCCAGAGACCTGGAGGCCCAGGTCCTCAGTGGGGGTGCTGTCTGTCGGGGTGGCCACCACCAGAGGTCCTTCAGGCCCCCGGTCCCCTGTCTGTGATGTACTCCCCTCACCTCTGTGACCTGGCCTGTGCTCCGGCAGGCTCCCGGGTCACCTGGCCTACTCTCTGGCCAGCTTGCCCCTCTGTCACCGGGTCCCGTTCTTGGGGCTGTGTCCTCTCTCTGGGTCAGCCAGGAGCAGCAGGCAGGACTTGTTTTTCTTGGGCTCCCGCCTCTCTATCTCCGCCCATCTCGTTAGACCTGTTGTCACCTGGCAGGGCCTGATGGAAGCTGTGAAAGTGGCGCCCAGGGTGACTGGAGCCACCAGCCAGCATCTGGAGGCTGTGGAAGGGCGGTGAGGGGAGGTTCCAAGTGTCCCCGGCCACCTGCTGCTGGCCCCTGGGTGCGGAGAGCCTGCCTGCCAGGTGCCTGCGCCTGCTGGTGGAGAGCCGGAGAGCCTCCACCCCACTTGGACTTTCAGACAAGCCTGCAGGGGGGTGGGGCGTGTGGGTGCGTGCATGTGCACGCCCGTGCGCACACCCTAGGGTGCTCAACTGCTGACTGAGCCTGTCAGTTCGAACCCACCCTGGAGAAGGTGCAATGGTCGTAGCCCTTGGGGTTGTTCCTCCCTGTCCCCTGGGTCACCAGCGTCAGTCACAGTCCGGGCCAGCAGGGTGCAGAGGTTGGGGACTGGGGGCTAGACCTGGGGCTGGAGCAGAGCCGGGACAGGATGTGGGGGCCTGGAGCTGGCACTGTGTATGGGAGGGACTCGTCTCTCCAG
>NW_022103951.1:20289450-20302418 GCF_000313985.2 Echinops telfairi
AGGCGGTTCAAACCCCGCAGCCGCTCCTCAGGAGAAAGGTGAGGCTGGCCGTCCCAGAAACCCAGTGGACGGTCACTGGGACTCCGAGTGGAGCTGGTGGCAGTGGGGGTTTGCGGCTGCTGCCCTTTGATCAGGAGGAGAGCGGACCTGGTCTCTCAGGGGCTGGTCACCATTGCACCCCGACGTACCTGTCTTCAGTCGTGGGAGAGGTGGATCCCGGCACACGGGGACTCGTGGGGACCCTGACAGAGTCCCTGGTCACCTGAGAAGCAGCTGGTAGCTTCCAGCTGCCGTCCACCCCCGGGGCGTCCAGTCCAACAGAGAGCGGCACTGCCACTTCCCCTCTGGAAGACAGGGAGACCCTTTCTGGGGACAATTCCAGAACCCGTTTTGTAAACCTGCTTGGTTACCGGCACTGAGCCCGCCAATCCCAGGAAGGTCCTGGCCTCTTTGGGGTACCTGCAGGCTCCCCCCGGTCCCGCCCCGGGCGTCTTCATAGTTCACCCTTGCGGGGGCCGGGAGCCTGCAGTCAATGGACAGGCCGAGTGGGTGGACACAGCAGACAGCTGGGGAGAAGTCCCCTGTAGGGTCTCCTCGCCTTAAGCGAGGGGCGAGCGCCTCCCCAGCCAGCAGGCTGCAGGAAGAGGTCAAGGTGCATCTCCCATGAGCTAGGCCCCAGGGCGGGCCCACCAGCAGGCCCTCGGACCCTTGGGTCAGGAACCGTGGGTCACAACCGCAATGGCTCCGCGGGCCTGGATCTGGCGGATCGTTTCTGGAAAAGCGGCCTGGTCTTCCTGCCGACCTCCAAAGTGCTCTTCACACCAGCCTTCCCAAGCTGTGCTTTGGGGGCGTATCTTGATGAGGGGCGAGACGTGGGCTTGGAGCAGGGCTGTGTTTAGCAAGCAGGCCAGGGGATTGTCCTGGGCAGGCGGGGCCTGCGCTTGGGGGACCCGCGCTAAGGAGGCCTGTCCCACCAGGTCCCCTCCAACCCGCCCCACCGTGCGTGCCCCTCTCCTCTGGGACACGGAGCTCACGCGCCGCCCCCTCCCCTCCTTGTCTCTGCAGACACAGAGCGGCTCTACTCAAAGGTGTTTCAGGACATATGTGGCCGCTATGGGAAGATGTACTCCTGGGAGGTGAAGTCCCTGGTGATGGGCAAGAAGGCGCCGGACGCAGCCGAGATTATCATCGACGTCCTGCGGCTGCCCATGTCCAAGGAGGCGCTGCTGGAGGAGAGCCAGGCCAGGCTGAAGGAGCTGTTCCCCACGGCCGCCCTCCTGCCAGGTGCGTGGTCCTTGCCCCCCGCAGGTGTGCCCCCCACCCCCGGGTGGTACTGCTGTTCGCTGTCAGGGAGCTGCCCCCGCCCATTGCGACCCCGTGCACAACAGAGGGGAGCCCCGCCCGGTCCTGCATGGCCCTCACAACTGTGCCTGAGCCTTTCGATGCAGCCGCGGTGTCTGCATGTCCCGGAGGACCTTCCTCTCCGTTGTTGCCCCTCTGCTTAACCAAGTACGATGTTCTTCCCCGGGGACTGGTCTCTCCGGACGACACGTCCCCATCCTGGCGTCTCAGGAGCACTCTGGCCTTACATCTGTCTGCCCAGACAGACGGGCTTATGCGTTTGGAACTGTGAGGGGGGAAGCTCTTGTCCCTCCCACATCCCCGGGCCCCTGCGGCACCTGCGAGGCCCATCCTGCCTCCCTGATACCTCCCCTGCCCCCAGGTGTGGAGAAGCTCATCAGCCACCTGCAGAAGCACTCCATCCCCTGCGCCGTGGCCACCAGTTCGGGGACGGCGTCCTACGAGGCGAAAACAAGCTGTCACCGAGACTTCTTCCGCCGCTTCCACCACGTGGTGCTGGGGGACGACCCTGAAGTGCACGGCGGCAAGCCCAGCCCCGACATCTTCCTGGCCTGTGCCCGCAGGTTCTCCCCGCCGCCCCGTGCCGACCAGGTCAGCGCAGTCGGAGCGCGGGGGCCATGGGGTGAAGGGGGGGTGGCTCTCTGCCCACGTCTCTCTCCTTTGACCTCGTGCGGCCTGTCAGTGGGGGCTCCAGAGCTCCTGGGTAGAGTGAGGGTGGGGCTCAAGACGTGGCCCCCACCCACCTGCCTGGCGAGCAGGTGGATGCCCAGTCCCCGACACACACACACACACACACACACACACACACACACACACACACACAAGGTTGGGGGCCTTGGAGGAACACGCCTTGGCATCTGTGCAAGGAGATGCCTGTTTGGGGAGACACAACTCCGTCCCTGAAACCTGCTCAGCTGAGAACAGAGGTTGGTGGCTCGGGTCCCCCCTGTCCAGGTTGCCTGGGGAGAGAGGCCCAGCAGTCTGTCTCAGAAGAGCCAGCCCTGAGGACCCCTTGGGCCTCGGTGAGCCCAGTCGGCACAGCGGCACCCGCTGTGACGATGTGGCTCCCCGCCCTGTGGATGTGGCTGTCAGCCCCACGGAATGGCAGTGCCCGCTGAGCTGGGTCTGAGCCCAGAGCTGGCCTTGGGTGGGTCCCATATGCGGGAGTTGGTGGAGGGGGATTGGATTCCCGGTTGCCAATCAGATCCGCCCTGTCGGACGGAGCAGGACTGCCCTGCTGGGTCTCCAGATAGTCCCCCACGAAAGGAATCAGCCAGCCACGCCTTCCCCCTCACAGAGCAGCTCCTGGTCAGCAGGCCCTCCTGGTGCCCCCTTGGTGCCCCAAGACTGTAGATGGGTTGAAACTGAGTGGAGCCTCCGGTGGGGCCTGCTCTGCTCTGCCCACCCTCCCGGGAGGCCCTGTGGGCTCCCTCCTCGGGGAGGAGCACTCCTGCAGTCCCTCCGCGGCACACGGCACATAGGCATCTTAACGTTTGCCACAGAGGAAGCAGACCTGTCCCCAGGGGCTGGTGACCAGGCGCCGGACAAGGCCAGCATGGCAGGCTCCAGGCCTGGGGCTCAGCGTCCACCGTACCCCTTTGTGAGCTCCGTCTGGGCGGCGTGTGGCCTGTTGCATGCACTGCAGGCCTGTGTGCATTTCAATCTGCGGGTGACAGCCTGGAGGCCTGGCCGGAGGCTGGCCCCACCTGTGCCCACGCTCCTCTGCGCCTCTCTGTTCTTAGCCCCACACACCTCTCTACACACACAGACCCCCACTCACCCCATCCCTGCAGCATTGCGCAGACTGCTAGGACATGCTCAGACAACAGGGTGTAGCCATGGGCGCTGAAAAGAGGGGAGAGAGAGCCCCGTGTGACCTGGCAACGCTCCTTAGCACCCGCACCCTTCCTGCAGCCCGGGGGCTGGGCTCTGAGCTGCCCAGCAGGAAGGACAGAACACAAGTCCCCGCAGACCTGGCCTGACCTGCCCGCCAGGTGCTAGCTTCTCTACGCCTTGTCAGGGAGGTCAGACTCGGAAATCAGGTCACCTGCAGGGCCCCAGGTGCGTGTCTGAGGAGACCTGCGCCCCGGGGGACCCACAGCGAGACGGCCAGGCCTTCTGAGGGACTCCCAGTGAAGGCCTCCACTTAGAGCTTCAGTGGTGCTGCCCCTGTGGTGCATGGGCCCAGCAGCCGAGCCGGGCGGGAAGGTCATTTCTGCTGGACCCCTTGGCTTGGGGCACCCTGCACCCCAGGAACACTGGCCTCCTCCCCCCCTAGGTCATGGCCGTCTCATCCGGGACACACACAGTGGCTCCCAGCCTGAGGGGTGGCTGGTTGGAAAGGCGTCCAGCCAGCACCCTGTGACCCACAGAGACGCTTTGCCCACATGTGTGGCCAGTCACGGGCACGGTAGTTCTTAACCCACGAGACTAAACCCAGAACCCCAGTTCTTTGGAGTCTCCCCTGAGCCCCAGCGCCCCGGGAACAGGATCAAACTGCCTGTGGGTCTCCGAGGCTGCCAGTCTGCAGGGGCGCAGGCAGCCTCCTCTCTGCCCACGGAGCAGTGAGTGGGCTCAAACCGCCGGCCTCTGAGTTGGCAGGAGAGAGCTGCAGCCGCTCCGGCGGTCCCTGGGCTGCTGGGGAAGCGGGCAGGCCTGGGTGTCGGCGTTGCTGGCAAAGGGCGGCCTGGCACGGAGGAGCAAGTGGGAAAGGGCTCACTGGACTGGTGAGAACCGGTCGAGAGCTTGTCTGTTCACCTTCAGAACCACGAGCCACGCAACGGCTTCCGTCCAGAATACCACCCCGGCGACTAGCGAGGTGGCAGGGAGGCTGGGAATTACAAAATAGCACAAAGACCAGAGTCTTCAGGACAAACGGTGAAACACGATCTCTGACCGAAGTGGCCTTGCTATACAAACAGAAGCAGACTCCCTGCCACCCAGTCCTGCCAACTCCGAGACCCCTGTGGGCGTCCGAGACCGTTGGCAGGAGCAGAACGCCCGGTCTTTCTCCATGGAAGCCACGGTGGTTTCGAACTGCCGACCATGCAGATCACAGCCCAGCTCTTTACCCCAGGGCCCCCCAGTCTGGGCGAAGATGGTCGTTCTCCTGGTAGACAGTCGGGGGGGCGTTCACGTCCAGAGAGTGAGCTGCCGGAATCCGGCTTCAAAAGCAAAACCACTCGCCTCCCCTCAATTGCATCTTCCTGGGGGGGTGGGGGGGCTGGGCTAATCCCCACCCACTCGTTTCCCACTCCTGGTGACCCTGTCGGGCGGGGCAGAGCCGCCCCTGTGGGTTTCTGAGACGCCTCTAAGTGCGGGAGGAGGGGGCCTGTCTCTCCGGAGGAGAGGCTTGGGCGTTCAAACCGCGGACCCTGTGGTTGGTTGGCAAGTGCTGGAGCCCTGGGTCAGTGCTGAGTTTCTGTTTGGGGGCCCGGACCGTAGATGTGCCACCCCAGGAGACGTCAAGGCTCCCATCCGGGGGTACAAGTGGAGCCTGTGTTAAGGGGCTCCTGGTGGCCTAGTGGTTACAGTTGGGCCCCTCACTGCAAGGTCAGCAGTTCAGAGCCACCAGATGCTCCTCGGGAGAAAGACAAGGCCGCCTACTCCCCGCCCGGAAGCCCACAGGGGGCAGTTGCACCCTGCCCGGTAGGGTCGCTGTGAGTCCAAATCGGCTCGTTGGTCTGGAGTTTTATGTTGCTGCCTGTTGGGACCCCGTGGCCCAGTGGGCTAAGCGTCAGAGTGCCACCGGGCACTGTACCGCCCTGGAAACCCATGGGGGGCAGTTCTGCCCCGATGTGCAGGGTCGCTCTGAGCGGGCATCGAACATTGGCAGCCCGTGTGGACCTCTGAGAAGCCCGTGTCCTGGGGCCGGTCTGCACAGGAACCCGCAGGCGCCGTGTAGATAGAGGAAGTCCCCGTTTGCTCACCTGTTCGCAGCACCCACTTACTGGTGGGGCTGTCTTAGACGAACGGGGTCCAGTTTTTCGCAGAGATCCAGTGCTATCCTGGGCAGTCTGCCCGTCCCCTGGACCGGGGGTCGTGCAGGGACGAGGGGGCCAGGCTCGCACTCCATCGGAGGCTGCGGTCACTTGCTGTGGGTGATGTCCCGTGACCTAATGGCCGTCATCTTCTCTCCCTGCCCGCAGTGCCTGGTGTTCGAAGACGCCCCCAACGGGGTGGAGGCGGCCCTAGCGGCCGGCATGCAGGTAGTCATGGTCCCTGATGGCAACCTGGACGCCGCCTTGACCCAGAAGGCCACCGTGGTGCTGGGCTCGCTGCAGGACTTCCAGCCGGAGCTCTTCGGCCTGCCGCCCTATGAGTGAGGGCGGCGCTTGGTGGCCCCTGCAGCCCCGGGGGTCACCCTGTGGCCAGACCTCGCCACCCTCGGACGGGGCCCATCCTTCCCACGGCGGCGGACTTGTGGTTCAGGCGGCCCCAAGCAGCACCCTCAGGCAGCACACCCCACAGACGGCGCCGGCACAGGGCTCGCATACCCCTGGGAACTTCAGGTGGCTGTTTCCAAGACACAGTTGCCGTGAGGTACCCTCGCTCTCCCTCCACGCTGCAATGTCCCCGTGACCCAAACGGTTCCCTGCGCCGGTGGCCGCCAACCACAAGGGGTGCCGGAGAGGAAAGGCCTGGCGGTCTCCTGACGCATCAGCCTCTGCCAACCCGGGGGTGGGGGTGTCTCAGTGCCCGCGGGCACCCGTTGGGCCGCGTGAGGCAGTGCAATGTGGCTGCACGTTCTGCCCAGGGAGTGTGGGCTGTGCCCTGTGCGCAGATGCACCTTGCTGCCCGCCTCCCCTTGGGAGGGGCTCTCCTGCAGCCATGCCGGGGGTCTCCCCGCACCCTGAGTGACACTTGAGAATCCCTTCTACCTCAGCTCACTGGTCTGCGCACCTCCCACGAGACCGACCCCCTACCCCGCAGCGCACATGCGGGTCCTCTCTCCTCGCAGCCCCCCTTGGCACCAGCCCTCAGATGCTGCACCCTGGGGGCACGGTGATGGGGGGAGGAGAGGTCCCTGGGAGTTCCTTCATGGGGCAACCTAACAAGTGCCACCACCCCGGGCATTGAGCGGCCCTTCTGGGGAAGCCCTGGCGCAGAGAGGAGTGCTGGGGGACCATGCCCCTGGGGATGTGGGTGTGCCTCAGGGTCCCTGCCCATCGCTGCCAGGGCCCCCAGCCCGCTCATCTCTTCTCACCGGCCCCCGCCCTTCTGTGGTCCAATAAAGTCGTGGGCAGGTGTTTACGTCTTATTTGTATGGGAGCCGTGATTTTTACCCTTGTAAAATCGCGCGTGTGGAGCCTGTGTGCATGCGCGTTTGTGTGAGATGTGTGTGTGTGTGTGTGTGTGTGTGTGTGTGCGTGTCCGCCAAGACATCTCTCTCGTCGGGGCTCCCCTGTGAGACGCAGCGGGGCAGCTTTGATAGAGCTGTGGTGCAGAGGCTTTGGATGGTGGCACCACCACTGGCGGCTGGGCCTGCCTTTTCTCCGTGGCAGGTGGGGCTTCTGGGCTGGGCGGGTGGAGTAGGGGCCTTGGCAGAGGGCGGGGGTGGGTAGGTGCTGGTGGAGGCCGTGGGGGGGTGCGGGAAGAGGGACTGGCAATGGTGGGCAGGAAGGTGGGACTTGGTGGTGGGGCAGGTGAGAGGAGCTCGGGGGAGGAGGTGAGGTTGATGAAATAGGTGGAGGGTGTCGTTTGTGCTCTGGTGCAAATGGAGGTGTGACTTAGAGGTGGGGATGGGGAGGGGGTAGAGGAGGGGGCGGTTCAGTTGAAGGTACAGGTAGAGGAGGCCTTGCTTTGACCCTGCCCCCCCTGGGGACCAGGGTGCCGGATGATGTCATCAGACTGAATGGACTCCCTTGTCCATTGTGATGCGCGTGTGTCCTTAGCAACCAGAGAAGGGCAGCCGTGGGAGCTCAGCGGGTCCGCCTACACCGGGCCTTGGAGAGGGGCAACACAAACCACAGGGCATCCGGTCACCTGCACAGACCCAGGTCGCTGGGGGCGGGGCCTTGCGGCAGTGACCTCCAAGCCTGGGGGGCAGAGGCAGGCATCAGCTAGCGCCCCAATGACCTTCAAGGGCTGTGCTTCGAGGGCACCATGCTGGTGGCCCTGCGCCCGTGCCTGTGCTGCACATGGCGGACAAGGTCCAGGCCTGGCCCTCAGCTGCAGGACAGCTGCGATGCGGCCACGTGGCTCGGAGCAGGGCAGGCTCTTGGGACCTGTACGGTGACCCACACACACACGCAGACGAACTGGGGTACAGAAGGGTGAGTGGCACCCGTATGGGCCCCGTACAGCTGTGCCCCGGACATTCGGCCTTGGGGAAAAGATCGCCGGCCCTTTCTGACGCGTGTCTGCGGGAACCTGAACCTCCAGCTGCCGGGAAACCGGTCAGCACAGCACAGTCTGGCCATGACGCCTAACCTCTGCCACGGTCAACCAGCAGCCACCCTGCCGCCCGGGAGAAAGACGGGGCTTTCCATGCGGGACAGTCTGCTTGCTTGTTGACTTTGTTCCTTGTCTTCTTTTCCAGGAAATCCAGGTGGGTAAATCTGTGGGGACAGTGCCTGGCAGAACGGTCCCGGGGGCGTGGAAGGGGAGGTGGGGGGCATGCGGAGAAAAGAGGTTCTGACACGGCTGATTGTACAGCTCTTCTCCACGTGATTGAACTCCTGAATGGTAGGACCTCAGTTCGATGCCAAGAAGACTTGTGTCTGGGGGGTCGGCGGGGGGTGGAGTTACAGTCTTGGAAACCCACAGGGGCAGTGGTTCCCCCCAGTCCGTGAGCCCACGCAGGGACAGAGAAAGTGGGGCAGCCCTGGGGCAGGAGCAGCTTCCGTCTCCTGCAGAGACTCCTTGGGAAGCCGGAGCCAAGGAGGGCGGGCGGTGAAGCCCTGAGAAGCTAGTGCTACCAGCACACCGGAGAAAGGCCGGCGTCAGCCTCCTTCCTGTGGCCCGGGAGGTGGCGGCATGAGTCGGATCCACCCCACAGCAGATGGTCGGCTGCAGCCACCGGCGCCGGGCACGCAAAGTCCATGCGGAAAGATGCCCGTGACAGAGTGGGCCCTTTAAAGGCCATCGGCGTTGGCTGCAAGATGCAGTATGGGGTCCTCTGAATTCGAGAAGGACGAGGGGGGAAAGACCCCCCCCCCCCCCCCAGCCGCCTGGAGGACCCACAGAGGCCATGCAGCAGGACGGAAGGCCCAAGCCGGGGTGTGGGACGAGGACAGTGGATTTGCAAACTTGCCCGCGGGGCGTGGCCAGGCCGAGAGGTTGCAGGCCTGCTTTGGAGAGGTGGACTCCGGCCCTGGGCCAGCCGGTCCACCCTGTGTTTGCAGCGCCTGAACAGGTGGTTTGGGGGAGAAACACAGGTGATCTGATCGGTGGGCGGGGAAGCCTGCAGGAGCTGCTCTACTGAGGGACGGACACACTTCCCTTGTGTCCCCAGCCCCCCGCCGCCCGCTCGACTGAGCTACCAGAGCCAGGAAAACGCCCACACTCGGCCGGTTGATTTCTTCTCCCTCATCCCGTGTGAAGTGTTCCAAAGCCAGGGCCCCTGACCAAGCCAGGGTGCCGGCACTCGCCGCGGAAGCACGTGCATGTCGGACATCGAGTAAGTGAAGACCCGAACAGTCGGTGTGTTGCACTGACGGTGCTGGGGGGACACGGAGAGTCCCACGGGCTCCCGGAAGGACAAAATGTTCTGTCTTGGAAGAAGTACAGCCAGTGGGCTCCTTCGAGCCCAAAGGACGGGGAGACTTTGTCTCGTGTCCTTTGGGTGTGTCTTCAGGACACATGGCACCCTGGAGAAGGACACTGCTTGGTCAAGCAGAGGGACGAGGGGGAAGGGCCTCTAGGAGATGGACGGACACCGTGGCCGCAGCCGTGGGCTTGGGCATGAGAACTGGTGAGGCCGGGCGGCGCAGGACCGGGTGGTGTTCCGTTCTGTGGTGCACGGGCGACGGATGGCTCAGGGGCCCCCAGCAGCAGCAGCCGTTTTGTTTCCGGTGGCTGGCCTCGAAGCGCCCGTCCCAACTCACCGCCGCGCAGAATGACCCCACAGGCCGGGAGCGCTGCCCCTGCGGGTGTGTCCCCCTGGGCGCAGACCTTCACAGGGGCAGGCAGCCACACCTTTCTCCCGAGGGTTTCAGCCACTGGCCCTGATTAGTAGCTCAATGTGCAGCCCTCCTCCCCCACTGTCCTGGCCCCTTGAAGTGAATATCGATGTATGGACCTCATCATCTGGAGAGCATTGAACAATGTGAGCGTCCTGCAGGATCAACTCGCAGCCATCGTATTGAATCGAGTAGATTCCCACTCACATGGGTCCTACAGCACAGGGTGGGACGCCCCTGCCCCAAGACTCACTGTACAGGAGTACAAAGCCTCATCGTCGTCCTCCGTCAGCTGGGCTGGTGGATTTGAACTACTGCCCTTGCGGTGAGCAGCCCAACACATAACCACGACGCCACCAGGGCTCCATTCCATAGTTGGGGGACATCCCTCTAAGCCCCAGTCATGCTGCTACCAGATGGGCAGGGGCATCTGGGCCCTGGGCTCACTTCTCAGCAGCAGGGCTGGCGTAGGAAGCCTGGTGGCCCAGGGGTCCACACGGCGCGGCTAAGTGCAGGGTTAGCCCTTGCATAGGAGAGTCGTGAGGCGCTCTGCTCCCCTAAAAGACTTGCAGTCTGCCTCAAGGCCTCCCCTAAACACAGGAACACCTCCTTCTATTAACCTGGCATCTTTGATACTCGCCTTCACAACACGGTCGCTGGAGACAAATGGATGCATAAGCAAATGTGGCGAAGAAAGCTGATGGTGCCCGACTATCAAAAGATATAGCGTCTGAGGTCTTGAAGGATTGAAGTTAAACAAGCAGCCATGTAGCTGAGAAGCAACAAAGCCCACATGGAAGAAGCACACCAGCCTGTGTGATCATGAGGTGTCAAAAGGGATCAGGTATCAGGCGTCAAAAGATCCAAAACAATTCTTTCGGTGCAAACGAGGGGGATTGGAGTGGAGCCCCAAAGCCCATTGACAAGTGGCCACCCCCCCACAGAAGGGTCAGGAGGAAGGGAGGATTCAACCAGGGTGCAGTACAGCACCGATGAAACACGCATCATTCCTCTAGCTCCTGAATGCTTCCCCACCACTACCGTGACCCAGTTCTACCGTACAAATCCGGCTAGACCGGAGCACACGCATTGGTCAAGTAAGAGCGCTGGACACTTGGAATTCAGGACACATAAACCCCTCGGGAACAGTAGTGTAGGGATATCATGAGGTCAGGGGATGGTGTGGGGAAGCGGGAGAAAGGGCCACCCATCACAAGGTTGGATACATAGTCCCACCCACCCAGGGGACGAATAACAGAAACATGGGTGAAGGGCGACAACAGACAGTGTAAGACAGGAAATCACAGCAGTCATACAGAATCGATCAAGGATTCCCGAGGGAGGGGAACAGAGGAGCCGGTACCAAGGGCTCAGGTAGAGAGACAATGCTTTGGAAATGATGGCAGCATGTGCGAGTGTGCTTAACACAATCGGATGACGGGTGGTTATAAGATTTGTAAGGGCCCCCAATGAAGTGATTCATGACTGACAAATAAATAAAGAGAAAGGACCGGCAGTCTCAGAAAGAAGCCGTGCAGCCTGCCCTGCAGGGCGGCTCTGGCCCTGAAGATTCTCAGTGGCTGTGAGGGAGGAGGCCAGGTGGGGTTTATCATGGAGTCCCGGCACCTCGTGTCTGTCCAGGCGTCAGACACCCACCCAGGGAACAGAGCAAAGCCACACCGCCATCCACTTCCCCCAAACTCCCATAAAGCCACGCGCCCGTTTATATCAGGAAAACGGATGCACACAGCTGAGAAGCGGTGCTCTCAGGGCTTAAATTAAAAGTGATTCAGAACAAACCGTTGACCGTTGACATGTAGTTCAGTCGATCACACTCATTTAAAGCCAGGTCCCTGTCGCCGGTGGACAGCAACCAGGAGAACATCGGGGTTTGCAAAAGCTAGTCCGCTCGGAGAGCGCTCTCCTGGTGGCCACTGCTCTGCCTGGGCAGGTCAAGCCGGCCGCAGCAGCAGCAGCAGCGTGCAAAGTGTCTGGCAGAAGGAGCGCAGCCCAGGGGAGGGACAGAGGGCAGTTTGGGGCTGAGCCCTTTTGACGTCAGACGCCACCGAGCACAACAGGATTCCATACAGGTGCCACGCATCTGGGGTGCTAGCTCTGGAGCCGTCCACCCACTGGTGGGAATGTGGAGTCCTTCCCCCCACACAAGCCTTCTGGGGACGGGTCCCGTGGCAAGACATGCATGGCTGCCGCCGCCCATTCTGCACTCACTTGCTGGCTTGCCATCCTCGGCACAAAGCAGTCTCCCTTCTGCCCAGCTCTGCACCCCTGTCCCCCATGGGCCCCTGTAGGAACAAGCAGGTGGTCCCCCCGCTGACCCCCAAGCAGGCCACCTGGGCGCTGGGTGCTCGGGAATGGCAGCCTGGTACGGCCCACGACCACTGGGCGCACAGGGCCAATGGCGGCAGCGCTCAGGGCCGGGTGTCCTGGGTCTGCAGGGAGGAGATTTCTGACCTCTGTCAATCACACCAGGGTGCTAGGGAGCAGGCCTGCCAAGGCTCGGGGTGGTGCGTCAGTGGGAGTGTGTGTGGCAGGAGGTGTTAGGTAGCTGGATTGGGGTCGTCGCTCGCCATGCTTGGGGGCCCCCTTACAGGAAGTTGGAAGCTGCTCCAGGCTAGAGGGCACACACAAATTCAGGCCTTCGAGACAGGAGGACAGGACACCTGGGAAGTCCCCGATCTAGGCCAAGTGAGCTTAGCCGATGGGGTCAGCCGGAACCGACGACCACGTCCCCCCCGTGGAGGGCCCTGAGAAAGCAAGTCAGGAGCCCACCGCCCTCTATTCCAGCTGCTCCCGGGCTGTGCCCGAGTTTCTCTGGCCTCAGGTTTCCACCTGCAGGTGGAGCAGGCTTTGTGAGAAAGTGTGCCATCCTGAGAAAGAGCATTGGCCAGGAAGCTGGGTTCTCCCCGAGGGGCAAGGCCGCAGAGGAAGCGTGTGGAAGCACCGCCCCCCCAAAGGTCAGCCCCTGATGACCCCCAGGGGCTGTTCTATGCCAGCCCACTTGGGCTGACCACACCTCGGGGGCGGTGTGATGGTGAGCGTTTTTAAGGAGCCCGGACTCCAGAAGGCCTGGTGGGGCAGTGGTTACTGCTGGGCTGCGTTCCCAGTGGCCGGCAGTTGGAAGCTCCCTGCAGCTCCTCGGGAGAAAGACTTGCCGTGTCAGAAACCCACAGGGGACTCGCTCAGAGTCACCTCTGAGCCCACGGCAGGAGTTCGTTATTGGGGACCCTAGGGGAAGGTGAGTTAGTACTGTGGGCCCTTCACCCCGCATCCACAGAGGGCCCCCAGGGGACACTGCTGGTGGGCAGTGGGCTGCAGGCGTGCCTGTCCCTTTGCCTCTCGGTGGGGAGATTTTACACCGCCGATGCCCACTCCCGTCCTATAAAAGCAAATTCAGTTCGTAGTGACCCTGAAGGCAGGGCAGCACTGCCCCTGTGGGTTTCGGGGCTTGTCAATCTGGTTTTT
>NW_022103951.1:20304274-20311174 GCF_000313985.2 Echinops telfairi
GTCGGCACGGACCGGCCAACCGGGAGTTAGCTTGGACGTACCCATCCAGATGGCAGCGGAGCGCCTGACCTCTGCGCCACCAGCCTCCTTTTCAGCCACGCACCCCACCCCCATCCCCGGGCACCCCCAGGCCCTTCTCTGTCTCCGGAGGCAGCTCTGGGCCAGAGCCACAGCGGACAGCAGCTACTTCCCAAGGCCAAGCGCACTAGCGTGGGGTCACACCACTGGGCTCCCATGGCCTGGCCGAGGGACACACCCCGTCCCTGTCGCCCCGCGCCCTGACTCCCTTCGTCCTGACGAGCGGGGCAGGCTGGTGTGTAAGGGAGCGGTGCAATGTGATCCTCCGATTCAGAAGCTGGAGCCTCCTGGCCTGACCACCATGCCACCCTCCCTGCTGCCCCTGGGAGCGCTGGCCTGATTGACAGGACACGTCGCCTCCCACACGGGCCACCCCACATGCTGACTCTCACGAAGACGCCGGCCATCACGAGACTGGGACCCAGGGGCTGGATTGCAGCCCATCAAAGGGACCGAGCCCAAGGGTCCAACCGCAGGCCTGGTTGGATCAAGTGTCTCCCCCAAACGATCCTTTGAAACCCTAACCCCCACCCCACAGCCTGAGCATGTCTGCTTGTTTGCAAAGTGGCATGGTCGTGGTTGTGAAGTGCCATTGCTGGGTGGTGGCCCGTGCACCACAGAAGGACACCCCACCGTCCACGCCACCCTCACAGCCGTCCTGTGCCTGAGCCTGTTGTTGCCGCCACGGCGTCTGCCCATCTTGTTGACATTCTTCCAGTTATTGTTTCTGCCACTGTGCCGGCAGGGCTTCCTGTTGAGACGTGTGCCATCATGAGGTCCCGTCGAGTGGGTTCCGACCCCCGAGATCCGATGTACAGCCGAGCGAAACATGCCTGGTCCTGCACTGTGCCCGGGCCCACTGCGGCAGCCCCTGTGTCCGTCTGTACGTCTCCTTGGGGGCCGGCCTCTTTCTCCGCTGCCCCTCCGCGTCTCCGAGCACGGCGCCCTTCTCCAGGGGTGGTCGAGGCAGGACAGAGGAGGCCACCCTGGAGGTGGAGAAAGGTGTGTGTCGTCCCCCCAGGAACGTATTCCGATCTGTCTGCGAACGCGGACTCTGATACGCTGGGCGTGGCCCATCAGCGCACGAGACCTGGTTGGAGTTCTGAGAAACAAGGAGCTCCTCTGAAGAGGCCCGTGTGCCCAACCCAGGCCATGGGGTTCCAGTCACGTGCTGGCGTCTGAACTCCGGGCCCCGAGTCAGGAGGGCTGAAGAACGGGGGCCCTGGATCGTGCCGGTGCTCAGACAACCGGAAGGACCGCGGACCTGCGGAGATCGGCAGATCCGTCTCGGGAGACGCACCGGCAGGAAGCTCCTTAGAAACCCAAGGATGGCGAGGCTCCGTCTCAGCTGTGTTGGGCCTGCGGTCGGGGAGCTCCGGCCCAGGAGAAGGACGTCGTGCTTGGTCAAGCGGAGGGGCAGCCGGAGACAAGAAGGCCGTCCAGGAGAGGGGTGGACACGGGGCTGCCGCTGGGCTCAGGCACAGGATCCGGCCATGTTCTGCTGTGTGGTGCACAAGGTTGGGATGGACTGAGGTGGCGTCGAGCAAGGAGGGGACGAGGAGGAGGAGATGCACGAAGTAGAATTCGGGGAGAAGGCATGAGAATCCTGCTGTTTGACTTGGCCTGCAACGGTTGCAAGCAAGCTGTAAAGGGAGACAGGAATGAAATCACACTCTCGAGTGGAGACAGCCCCCACGGGAGGGAGCCTGTGGAATAGGCACTGGTGGGTCCTCTCCCCGTGTTCCCCGAGGTGAGAGCCGTTGGCCTCTTTAGCTCACGGCAACCCCACGGGTCTGTACAGAGGGGACAGAACCGTGGCATCCTCTGGACACGCTTCAAGGCTGTGCCCTTTCGGTAGCCAGTCCCCAAGCGCCTCTGGGTGGGATCCACACGCCCCGCCGTTGCACCCACGGGGCAGGGCTTACCCGTTGGCACCACCCGGGGCCTGCCTCACACCGGCCCCCTCCTGCTGGCTCCCTTTAGCAGACCAGATGCCCATATCTGGCCCACAGACAGGGCTGCTCCGTGTCGTGCCGCGGAAACCTAATCACGTTGGACAAATACTGTTTTAAAATTTAGATTGTACCCAGACTTTCCGCCGCATCGGTGGAAAATAGAATTATTGCGAGAGACGCAATTTAAAGATTAGGGTATGAAAGGAGTATTAAGAGATTAGGAACTCCGTTCTTTAGAAAGGAGCTTATCTCCCCGCACTCACGGAACCGCGTGCCAGTTTGGGAGTGGGGGGGGCCTTCGGCAAAATTTAAATTGCTAAATGAAAGACCATATGGGGTCCCACGTGGCGGGAATGCAAAGGCCCCCGGCTCTAGACAATTCCGGAGCTGTTCCCAGTGATGCTCTGCAGATAAATGGCAAAGGGAGGAAGGGGGAGGGGAAGGGAGAGGAGAGGAGGGGGGAGGGAAGGAAGGGGGAGGACAACAAGCCGTCAAAGTCTTTTGACCGCTGGGGTGGCAGGATTGGGTGGGGCTATGCAAAACAGGTGCTTGAGGCCCACCAATGGGAGTGCACAGCTTGCCAACAGTGCAAATGAGGTGCACCTCGCCCCGTGGGGCTGGGGCTGCGGAAATAGGGGGGCTGGAGCCATGACCAAGGGACCACTGAGGTGGACGATCCCCGATGGAGGTGGGAGAGGGACCTCACCACCAGGAAGGAGAGACGGGAGCGGAGCTCGTCCTCTGGACCCAGGGCCCCTGCGTTGAGACCCTCCGAGACCCAGGAGATGGAGTGAGAGAGCCGGAGAACGCCGCGGCACACAACGGCCAGACGTAGCAGCAGGCGGGTGCCAGAGAACCGGGACACGGTGCAGGACAGCACCGAGGGCACCCGTAAAGCCACTGGACTGAGAAACTCAGAAAGGGTTCTTCTAGGCTCTGATCCGCCGAGCTGCCGGGTTTCCCGGTTCCTTCTCAAACGCCGCAGGAAGCCCCATCAATCCAAGAACTGCATCCTGAGCCATTCCCGATCCTGAGCAGTACGCCGTCCCTTCCATGGCCCCCCTATCTGTGAGTGCGGCCCAGGAGTTCTGTGTGGGCACCCAGCGGACGGCTGAGAAGCCAGCAGAGGAGCAGAGAGTCTCTGGGAGAGTCCGAGGTTGGACGGCGCTGGGATGCCTGCCCTGGGCCTCTCAGCCATCAGCGCCAGACTGATGGCCATGGCTCCCTTCCCCTGGCCGAGTCTGCGCCGGTCAGGAGCTGGGGTTATTGCCATGGCTGCACACTGACCAAAGTCTGGCCCCTGATAAGGGCAAAGCAGAGGGACAGGGAGTGACACTTGCCGCTCGTACCAGCCGACTTTGGCAGCCGTGGAAAGACAACGGGATGCGTTCACGCAGCCAGCAAGCAGAGGAGAGGCCAGGCGGACTCAGCAGGACGCTGACCGGGGCTGGTGGGGAGGGCAGGCTCTCCCGCTTCTGCTGTGTGGGTACCTCACGAGGCCCGGAGCTCGGGGGTGGCGGCGCTTTGTCAAAGCTGAAGCCGAGATGGCTTTTGGAGAGGCCTGGCTGGATGGACAGATGCCCTCAGCAGGCCGGCCGGCTCCGACCCGAGGAAGCTCCAGCCGAGCCCTGCGGCCTCTGCTCTGTTGAAGAACGAGACCCCACACCCCACGTGCCGACTGTCTCGATAGCCAACCTCTCCCTTCAACAACGGGGGTTCACCTGCTGCCCCCTCCCCCCATCCTGTGACTCAGTGAGACGGTGGGCATGGCAGCAGCCTCGTCCACGGTGGGTCCCCCTCCCCCTGCAGGCAGGGGCGCTGCTGCGTCCAGCTGCTTGCACCGTGCTGGGCTCCCCGCTCCTAGAGCGCCTGCGGTCCTGCGGCCCAGAAGGGCCCTCCCTCCCACACTCCCTCCCACACTCCCTCTGTGCGCGTCAGTCAATATTGACCATGTCACCGGCCTGGGTGTGCGTATGTGATTTCTGAGGACCTGGCGTGCCCTTTGCCTCCTGCGATGGTCCGTCGGTCTGTGTCGGCCACCCCGGGCGCTGCAGCAGGGGTGCCGTGAGTGGGTGTTTGGAACAAACCACCCCCGGGGCTCAGGATGTCAGAGACTGGGAATCAGTCCAGGGATCCGGCTCTCGGGGAAAGGCTCGCTTTCTCTCTCTCCGCTGCCTCTCAGGAGAGGTCACCATCTCGGCTTCTCTAGCCAGTCCTTCTGGGAGGCCCTGGGCAGGTGGACTGGCCACTTCTGTCCTCTGATGGCCCGTGGGCCTCCCGGTTGGTGCTGCCTCTCTGTAACACGTGACTGGCCTGAGACTCACCCTCCCGATGAGAAGGCAAACCACATTCACCACCATGCAGCCCGTTTCCGCCTGCTTGGGGACCCTCCCTCTAGAGCAGAGCGGAACTGCCGCGGAGGGGTTCTGACGCCCGCCGGACTCCTCGTGGGACCAGACAGCCTCATCTTTCTCCCTCTGAGCAGCTCGGGACTTTGAACCGCTGACCTGGTGGCGAGCGGCTCTGTGAGTATAACCCAGCAGGGCTCCTCCGGAACGGGAACTGCCTCGCCTTAGCTGCTGTGGTTTGGAGCCCTTGTCGGCTCTGAGTCTCAGCGACCGACCTTCTGCACAAGACAGCGGAACACCGCCGGGCCCCACACCAGCCTCACCGTCGTCCTGCTGTCTGAGCCCAGGGCCGCAGCCCCTGGGTCTGTCCATCTTGCCCAGGGCTGTCCTCTATTCCGCTGCCCCTCGCTTTACCAAGGATGATGTCTGAGGTCGTTAGTTTATTGTGCCAACCTGGCTGATAAACACATGTGGGGTTCATTGAAGGGCGGAGGGATAAATGGCTCAGTGAGCCTCGCCTTTCTAGTTCTCGGGTCTCTTGCTCTGTGATGGTCGGACCAGATGGTCAGCTGCCTTAGCAGGTCCCTGCTTCAGCTGACAAGGCTCACTTCCTGCAAGACATCCCTGAGGAGAAGCCACATGGACCTACCCCGATGCAGCCCTGGGTGCTGGAGCAGCCGTGTGGAGACCCCGCCAGCGCTGAGATGCTTACACGTTCACTGACTCGGCTTTCCTCCTGCAGTCGGCATCATTGTGTGTGTTTTGTGAGATGGAGGAGGACTTTGTGGATTGGTGTCGGACATATGGGTTAACGTTGGACTTGTGGGCTTGGGCAGCCCTGGGTTGGGATGTTTTCTTGATGCGCACTTAACCTTTATATAAAACTCTCTCTCATATGCATATGAGTTTCTGTGGATTTGTTTCTCTAAAGTACCCAGACTGATACAACGTCCTTCTCCGGGGACTGGCCTCTCCTGATAACCTCACCGAGTCTCGCCATCCTCCACTCGAGGGAGCCCCCTGGTCGCACGTCTTCCCCCGAGACTGGTTGGTCCTTTCAGCAGCTCACGGCACCTTGGATAGTCTTTCCCGGAACCACAGGCAGGCGCTCAGCCCTTCCTCAGGCTTCCTGATTCAGTGTCAACGTTCACGCACACACGCAGCCATGGGCAACACCGTGGCTGGCTCAGCCACACCTGAGTGCTCTAAGCCGCAATCTTCCTCTCTGATACTCGAAAGAAGTCTTGGGTGGCAGATGTTCCTCACGCAATACGTCTCTGACCTCCCGACCGCTGCTTCCGTGAGCACCAATTGTGATCCAAGCGAGACAGTGGCCCGGCAACGTCAGCGTCTCTCTCGTTACCACGACGTCAGCTAGTAGAACAGCATCCGGGTGTCCTTCACATTGACTCATCATCCACTCGGAAGGCGACAAGTGTGGCCCTTCCTCAGCCAGTGCCTGGAGCCCCTCACTTTCAGCAAACAAGCCTGTGTCCTCTGCTTAGGGAAGGTTGTGAACGAGCCTCTCTCCAATCCGGTGCCACATTCTTCTCCGTGTAGCCCAGCTCCTCCGCACCGGACTGACTGAGTCAGTGTGGGGCGAGCGGATGCCCCTCTGGGGTACGCCTGTCCTGATCTTAAACCCCGCCCTGTGCCCAGGTTCTGTCCACACAACCGCTTCCTGACCCATTTAACGGGCTCCGCGTGAACATCACACAGTGTTCGGGAAGCCCCTGTTCTCCTAGGTTGTTGTGACCCACACAGTCAAAGGCCTCTGCACAGTGAGCAAGGCACAAGGGGCGTCTTTCGGATCAGCACAACCAAGAACAGGCCATTCCCAAATGGGACGTGCCCCTTACGTTTCAACGCGCTCACCTGCTGCCCGCCAGCCGATTCCAGCTCGTAGCTGCCCGTGTGTTAGGGGACAGGACCCCACCCCCACCCCCAGCGTGTTCTGGGAGCTCCTCCCCACGCCATTCTTCAAAGACCAGCTGGTGGGCTTGAACCACCAACCTCCCCAAGGGCAGCCCCGGGCCTGCCTGCTGTGCCCCTGGTCCTGGGTGAGTCTGGGTAGACCAGAGAAACGAATCCACAGACACGCATGTGTGTGTGAAAAAGAGTTTTCTACACAAGAGCAGTTGACTATTGACATCCCCGCCCAGATCAAGTCCATACGTCTGATATTAGCCCGTCTGTCCAATACCCGTCTATAAAGCCCTCTTCTGACTCACACACACATGCAGTGACACAGAATGCAGGGAGATCACAGGCCAGTGGGTGGGAAGTCTTGTGGGTCCAGTGGGGTGGAAGCATCTCAGGGGTCTCTATGAGGCTTCTCTGGCTCCAGAGTCACGTGGCTTCTCCAGCGCAGGGCACTGGTGTAGCGCCTTGTGTCTTGTCAGCTGCAGTGTCTCCTAGGGAGCCAACCTGCCTCCTGCCTCCCGCCAGCCATTGATCTCCTTAGCGTCTCCAAGTGAGGTCATTTCACTGCGACCTGATTGGCAGGCGAAGCCCCACCC
>NW_022103951.1:20312856-20314698 GCF_000313985.2 Echinops telfairi
TCCTCCCCCTCCCCCTCCTCCTGACGCATGAAGCTGCATTGTTGCATTTCCACGTGGTCTCCAGGACACTGCTTCTGCACGCAGCTGCCACGCACACACTGGCCCCTCCTGGGACATCCCGTGCCCATCTTGTCCCCTGCCAGTCTTTGCATGGGATGCTGTCCAGCTGCGAGGCGAGGTCGGCACCCAGCCAGCGAGTCTGTCCCCGCGGGCAGCACAGCTCTGGGACAGAGCAGGCCTGCTCCTGCCGGGTGCGGGGCGCAGAGACCGACAGTCCTTTCTGGGGCAGGTGGACACACGCTTTGTGCTGGGAGCGCCGGTGGGTGTGACCCTGGTCAAGCAGAGGCCCCACTAGAAAGAGGGAGACTGTCCAGGAGAGGGGTTGGTCCAGTGGGCTCCAACCATGGGCTGGAACCCAGACCTTGCAGTTATCAGCCGGGCGCTTCACCCACTGGTGGCCATTGCAGCTTACGTCAACTTGGGAAATGTCAGGGGGGAGCCCGACCTGTCAGTCAGGATGCAGTCTGATGATGCCGTCCTTGGGCGCGGGGGCAGCTTTTGTAGAAGGATTCCCTACCAAGGAGTCGGAGCAATGCTGTGCGGCAGGATAGAAGCTGCCCCGTGGGTCTCCCGAGAATGCACCCTCTTTCTCCCTCGGAGCGGCTGGTGGTTTTGAACAGCTGGCCTTGAGAATGACAGCCCAATGCGTAAGCAGCACGCAGCCAAGGACCCCTTCGGAGGAGAGACATTTGGGATTACTCTTCTCCAGACTACACACGGATTCCATGTCTGCCTCCAGGGGCGGCCCGAATGGGTGACCCTGGGAGCCGTCAGATCCCCACCATGTTCCCACCCACCTTGGGTCCATGGGACTCTGCCCCCCTGTCCTGTCTGCGGTGTTCTTGCAACCTCCCCGGTCACCTTCCTCCCCCAGATTCCTGCAGCCGCCGCAGTCTGAAGAGGGCACCAGCTCGCATCTCGGACCGTGGGCTGAGGTCAGACTGGGCTGGGATGCCTTCTGCATCAAGGTGCTTTCGTGGTAGAAAGCTCTGTCCTATGAACACAGGTGCACCGATGGCTTACTTTCTGTAGACAGACCAGCCGCACACACCAGTGCGCTCCAGCGGGCTCCCTTTACGAGGCAGGCTATTAGCATAGACCTTCTCTTGGCAGACGCACCATGGGCGGCCAGGCGAGATTCTCAGCTTCCAGCCCAGTCAGCCTGGCTGCACCTCTGCCGTCCGTCCAGCTGGGCCCCGGCCAAGGCTTCCTCGTTCTGCCCCCTCCGGGAGGTGAAAGGGCCAGGCAGTCACTTATCAGTGAAACAGAGTTCCTGGGATGAAACCGCTCCAGCCAATAATTGGGTTTCAGGAAGCAGCAGCTAGACGCTTCACCGCAAGACACCCCACTTGGGGTTGAGGCTGGAGTGGACACGTGCCAGTTCCAGGAAGGACGATGTCTTGTTTCTGCAGGTTCCAGGATGACCGTGTGGTGCCTGGGAGAATAACCGACATGTGGGAGCTGGTCGCCACGGGTCCCTCCGCTTCCTGCCGCCTTCCTCTCCGCCCCGCCCCAAACACATACAAAGGAGCACCCATGACACAGTGGCTAAGTGCCCAGGCTGCTAACTGAGAGGGTGGCTGCTGGACCCACCAGCTGGCCTGCTTGAGAAAAGCTGGGGTGCTCCCTGGAAGACCGTGAGGGGCCACCGGTTCGGTTCTGACTCACAGCAGCCTGATGTACGGAAGACGGAGACACTGCCTGGCCCATCCTCACCACGATTTGGTCTGAACTCGCTGTGGCGGCAACTGTGACAGTCTTTCCTGCTTCACCAAGCATGGC
>NW_022103951.1:20318071-20319303 GCF_000313985.2 Echinops telfairi
CCGTGGTGTTTCGGTCAGTGGAGACGTTGCTCTCCTAGGACATCCCTGGCCTCGGGCTCTACTCCCTTGCAGAATCGGAAGGTCACGGACAACAGGGCATCACAGGGACTCAACCCTTCACTCAGCCCAGCATTGACGCACAAGCCAATGTGCCTCTGTCCGAAAAAGAGGGAGCGTCGTTCTCAGCAGAATGGGGAGACACTGGGTGTTGCCAAGCCAGGATTTTCTTCCTGTGCTCAAAAACGATGGGCAGGAGCAGTTAGTACTTTTCTGGCAATGGGAGGGGACTTCTCAGAACTAACGTGCCTCTCCTAGTCAGCACGTATGCAGTCATACTCTGCAGGTGAGAGATGAGGCTTTCGAGTCCCGTAGAGTTACAGCCTTGAGACTCCACGGGGTGTTCTCCCCGTCCTAAACGGGGTCGCTCTGAGCCACTTCAATGGCAAGGCGTTTGGATTTGAGTTCTGGCTGGGTCAAGAGTCTCCCATGGTATGCTCGGCTTCCAGGATGGCATCTTCTACACATTAGCCAAGAAGTGGCGGGGAGAGCAGACCCCCCTCGCCTGGTCGCAGCCTGGATGCCACGGAGGGAGGTTTCCCTGGGGGTGTGGCCAGGATAGACTGGGGATAGACTGACGGTGTGTGGGAGCTAGCTCACGTCCGCTGCCGAATCTGGATCCTGCATCTCGTTCATCAAGCAGGAGCCATCAGCAGACTGCTGACTGGGGTTTATACGGATTTATACGGCCGAACACGGATTCATTCAGCTCGGCATCCACCAGCCTGTGACCCTCCTGCTTCATCTTCCGGCTTCCTGTCCATCAGCCGCTGCAGCTACCGGGGGCAGGAGAAGCCTCCAGCGGACGCCTGGCCCACAGACTTGAACCAGCCTGTGCTCGCCCACGTCTACACCCACTGTGCAAACCTTTCCTTGCTGACAGCCTCTTTGTCTATCCATAGCCATCCACACGCGCGTGCACACACACGTACAAGGGACACTGGCGTTTGCTTCTCTGGAGACCTCAGCCTGACACGTTCCACCCGAGGCCCCTCGGGAGAAATGGCCAGAAAAAAATTCGTCACAGCAGAGCAGGGGCCACCAAGCCGGGGTCCACACCAGGACAACTCTTTGTCTCAATGGTGTTTTTGAACCGGGAACCCTGGACGCGTAGTGGTCAGGGACGGGGCTGCTAAGAGAAACGCAGCCCTGAGCAAGGCGAGGCTTTCTACTCC
>NW_022103951.1:20321190-20322165 GCF_000313985.2 Echinops telfairi
CGGTCACCGGCCACAGTTCATGTGTTTGTGTCAATGTCTTCCCATCCTTGCCTCTAAGGAGCACTCTGGCTGTACTTCTTCCAAGACGGATCACTTTGTCCTTCTAGCCGTCCCTGGTACTTCCACTACTCTTCTCCGGCAGCGCCGTGCCAACACACCCATTCTCCCTCAGCCTCCCTGACTCCGTGTCCAGCCTTCACATGCCTGCGAGGCACGGAGCTGACGGTTGGCGCCGGTCACCGGCCACAGTTCATGTGTTTGTGTCAAGCGCGGGGCTCCTCGTGCGGGAAGACCTGGGTCTGTCCGTGAGGTTTCCATCATTGTCCTGTTTGTCCCCGTCCTGGCTGCCACTGGGTCCACCCAGCTCCCGAGAAGCAAGCGGGGAGACTGCATCTCACAGGCTTTGCCACCTGGCAGGACAGAGCAGAACTGCCCCTGGGGGCTTCCCAGACGGTCATTTCCCCATTTTACCGGGAGCGAATCCAGGTAGCCTATCAATCCAGAGCTCCGCCACGTTCCACAGTTTTGTACAGGGGCCACCACCGTTTTCAAAATGTGTTCTTCCTTCTTGACCTCCTTGAAGTCACCTCCTTTTCCCCCACACGCCCCCGCCCTCCACCCCTGTACCCCCAGAACGTTACTCTACGCCATTTCCCTCCAGGTTCATCGATCCAGGGTTTCATAGAGCAACGATTCAAGACACTGACGAGATACATCGGAGATAAACCCCACTGTGTATAGAAAACTACAGCACGGGAATGGTGGGAACCAGCTCCGGCCCCACGTGCACCCGAGGGGGAGGGATCAGCTGACAAGGTGTGAACGGTTCACGTCAGGTGCATCATTTTGATCCCCCACAATCATCTCTCCAACGCGCTGTTTGGTACCCGGTTTCTTTTTTTTTTTAACATTTTATTGGGGGCTCATACAACTGTTATCGCAATCCATACACACATCAATTGTGTAAAGCGCATT
>NW_022103951.1:20323502-20324403 GCF_000313985.2 Echinops telfairi
CTTTCTCTCTCCTTCTTAAAATATTTCTGGAGCACTAGCAGCCCTGCCGGAGCCACGAGGCACAAAGGTGACCACGGAGCCACATTTTACTCTCAGATCCCCAAACACGATGATCCACGACGTCCCCGCAAAGAGAGAGAAACTGGAAAAACAGGTTCACGTGGACATGAAATCGGCCGTGGTTCGTGAACCACGACTTTCCACCTCGGGGTTCTACCTCTCGGCGTGTGTTTCTTGCTGGTGCCTCAGAGCGGCTCAGATTCATTGCAGGATGGAGACCGCCCTGCCCCAACACCTTTGTCTCCCTGGTTCTTACACTAAAGCCCGTGGCCACAGCCACCGTGTCCATCCATCTTCCCGTGGTCTCCCTCCTTCTCTTCCCCTCCGCTTGACCGATCACCGTGTCTTTCTCCGGGGGCCGGCCTATCCTGGCGACGTGTCCCCAGGACCGAGCAGGAGTCTCGCCCTCCAGCTGTCCTTCCGAGACAAACCTGTTTGTTCGTGGTGAACACAGGAAGACGGAGGAATTCTTGTGGGGCTCCTGGGTAGCATTTCATTCATTTCCCTGGTGAATCTGGAGATGTGGGAGGCTGCCTGACTTTGCACTCTTGACTTGCAAGCACTTTTTGCAGGTCACGGCAGACGGAGACGGACAGCATTCACTCGGCCCACCCGCGCCAGCTCAGCCTTCTCACAGGACACACGCTGCCAGGTGCCACATCCAGATGGGAACGCCGACTTGCTCACAAGAAAGGCCCAAGCCGTCCTGTGTGTATTAACCCCGGGCCCTTTACTCCGTCACTGTTAGCAAGCTGGAGCTCGGGAGCCCCCAAACAGCCCTCCAGCTCCAGGCTCATTCCCACTCTCGACCTTGACCAGTGCGATACAGACAATCTCCCAG
>NW_022103951.1:20333223-20334572 GCF_000313985.2 Echinops telfairi
CTGCTCACGCAGCCGCCTCAGTGCTCCACGGTGGGGCAAAACACCGCACGCCTCTCTTGCATCTCACTGCCCTGACCTCACGCCGTGAGACGGTTTATGTCCACGCACGCAGAGGGACACGAAAGGACAGCAAACGGATGCCGTCGACGAGGTGAAGACATGAACGAGGGGGGTGCTGTCAGCCGTGCAAGCAGATGAGGTTGGAAAAGGTTCCCAAGATTGGCCACGCACACTTGACAAATGTGTCAAGGGTCATGGAGAGTGCTTCGAAGGTGAGCAGGTTGTTTGTACAAAACATTTAAATGAATAGATGTGAAAAACAATTCTGCGTTAATTTTGAGTGGTGGGGGCTACCTACCCCCTAGTAGTATACTGATCTCTCATAACTGTATCAGGCACGTGTTACATGCAGGTGCGCAATAATTCCTGAGCTCTATGACCGACCACGCGACGTCATGCAACACAGTAGGAAAGTGCACAGTGAGTGCCCCACAAGAAGAGCTCCGGCCTTCACCCTCCCGCCCTCTGCTGCCTCACTCCCTGCTCCCGTCGGTCTTACAGGATGGCCGGGGAGGCTGGAGAGGCCGACGGCACCTGTGGTCATAACATCACCTGTTGCCAACTTGAGACTTTTACGACTGAAGGGGTGGAGCTTAGCCTGTCCATCTGGTCGCTGCTGGATGACCTCGTTTGAAGGCGATGGAAATAAATAGCCCCACAGGGGGCGCCGTGAGTCAGCACTGACTGCAGGGCAGCGAGTCTGGGATTTGGGGGACATGTTCGTGGACATGCACGGTGCACCAGCGGTTCCCTCCTGGGCTCCCAGCTGGAAAAGGACCAGTCGTGTGAATCCGCCTGTGGCCCCGTGCAGACGCAGAAGACAAACCCGGTGCCATCAAGTTGAATCTGACCCGGACGTCCCTGTAGAGCAGGTGGACACCCTGGGCTCTCCACGGCTGTTCATGTTCAGGAGCTGGGGGGGGGTCTCATCATCTCCCTCAGGATGGCTGGTGTGTTCAAACTGCTGACCTCGGGTTATGAGCCCCACCCATCACCCAGCAGGGCCCCTTACCTTTCCGGGAGGAGAAAGCCCCTCGGATGGTTCCAAGTGCCGATGGTTCCAAGTGCCGACTGTCCGTGAGCAGCCCAACCCTTAACCCCCGACAGGCCAGAACTCTTGACCCCCCCACCTCCTTCTACGGAAGCGGATGTTCAGGAAAGGCTGCCAGCACTGTTTTCCATGGCCGGCCGGCCGGAAGCATTGGCTCCGATGGACCTGTCTTCAAGGTCTGACCCTAATGCAACAGAGAAACGTCCCCAAGTTCAGGCACCCTGCCACCCTGCCCTAC
>NW_022103951.1:20335794-20340812 GCF_000313985.2 Echinops telfairi
TGGGTGGATGGATGGATGGGTGGGTGGATAGACAGGTGAGTGTATGCATGGATGGATGGGTGGATAGACAGGTACGTGGATGCATGGATGGATGGGTAGATGCATGGATGGATGGATAGACAGGTAGGTGGATGCATGGATGGGTGGGTGGATGCATGAATGGATGGATGGATAGACAGGTGGGTGACTAGATGGTTCTGTGGGTGGGTAGATGGATGAGTCATGATTATGTGTGAAGTGTAGCAATGCTTGAACCGGGAGACTCAGAGCCTCATGAGTGGGAGGGTGTGTGACGTGGGCATGGCTGGACCCTCGGGACATGGAGGGAGGCTACAGGGCAGACCAGTGCATTGGATAAAGCCCAGCGAGAAATAAGGGTGTAGGCTCGGAGGAAAGACAGCCCATCTATTTCAAATTCCACTCTCTAGTTTACAGTAATGAAAGCTGGTATAGCCTGGTATCATTTTGTAAGACCCAGTCTTTGAATTACAGTAATAAAATCCGTATCTCGGTATAATTTTGTGGGGCCTGGTCTCTGGAATGAATTATTTAGAAGTGGCTCAGCGCGGGATAGCAAAAGCAGATTTCAATTTCCCAACCCTGGAGAACAAAACAGCATCAGACGGCCTTTCACATCTGAGGTGATTGATAGGGTGCTTCACATTCCTTGTAGATTTTTAATATTTTAGAAAATTATTTTCTCTGATTCCAACTGTTCTGAGATTGGGGGCCCAAATTGCTTTAAACTCTATATGTTTTGGAGTTTCTTGGGCTCTTAAGTAACCTACAAGTCAGAGTGTTTAAAAAGCCAACAAGCAACCCCAAAACTCATGTATAGGTGCGTGGTCATTATTCTGCAGACGCCTGACGGCATGTGGAAGTTAAAAGAATGGGACGTTTGCAGCCGTATCAGGACCCTTGCTGGTACTGAGCTGCTGGGGACATAGCGTCCAGCTCTGGGTGATCCATGTTGTCTTCAGTGGCTGCTTTTGGAAATGGATCACCAGGCCTTTCTTCCTGGTCTCTCGCAGCCTGGAAGCTCTGCTGAAGCCTGTCCACCCTGGGTGACCCTGCTGGTGCCTGAGAGCTGCCAGCATCACAGCACCAGGGCACACTGACAGGTGGGCTGTGGGCTGTGGTTGTAGCTACTATAGCATTTGTCTAAGAGATTAGTGATAATGTCACGTTGCCCGGTACAGTAGTTACAATGTAGCATTTTACAATTTAGTAGTTACAACATAACATTGCACCACACAGTAGTCACGATGCCACATTGCACAACACAGCAGCTACAGTGTAGCGTCTCACAGTATAGTAGTTACAATGTAGCATTGTACAATAGAGCAGTTACAATGTAACATTCTATGATGCGGCAGTTACAATGTAGCAATGTATGGCAGAGTAGCTGCGATGTAACATTGCATAATACGGTGGTTACAGTGTAGCATTGTATGACGCAGTAGTTACAACGTAACATTGCACAACATAGTAGCTACAGTGTAGCATTGTACAGTACAGTAGTTACAAGGTAGCATTGTGTGGTAGAGTAGTTGCAATGTAACATTGCATAATGCAGAGGTTACAGTGTATCATTATATAATGCAGTAGTTACAAAGTAACATTGTATGATGCAGTAGGTACAGTGCATCATTGTATAATACAGTAGTTACAATCTAAGATTGTGTGATGCAGTAGTTACAATGTAACATTGCATGGTGCAGTAGTGACAGTGTAGCATTGACACCATCTTCTCCCTCCTGGGAGAGGAGACTGAGCAGCAGTGATGGAGGAAGGGGTCTAGTTGCTTGGCCTTCTTTAGCGCCTCCCCCTGCCCTGAGACACCCTCACCGCTGGCTCGGGGTCACCCCAGGAAAGACAACTGTCTTTTCTGAGAAGGGGCCACTCCCTGGTTTTCCAAGTTCACCTTCCTCTGCACAGCATCTCCTGGAGTCCCGGGAAGCAAACGAGGATCACCCTGAGCAGGTGTGACATGTTTGCATACGAGCCCATGCTTGAAACGGGTCATTTTCACGCGAAGCCATTTCCCAACAACAACAATCCAAACCACATCTCCCCTAAGGATTACCGAGCACCCCCACCAGCGAGAGGCCGGGGAGATGTGAGGAGATGTTTTTGTTGCTGGCCAATGGAGGATTTCTCACTTTTCCCATCTCGGTCTCTTCTCTTGATCGGCGGTGCTGCGGCTGTCTCAGAATCCCCGACGCCCCTGTAAAATGCATCTCACCTGCCCCTGGGTGGCTGGGTTTACCTAGGGGGAGGATTAATCTGTGACTGGGGACATTCGGATGCCGGCCTCCAGAGGCCACCTGGCTGTGGGGGTGCCTGCTGTTCTCACTGAAATGCACTCACCCAGCAGACACAAGCACCCACAGCACTGCATCGGAATGGGGACACCCCCCCACCCCCAAGACCACGTCTAGAACATTCTCCCCTCCCCGCTTGGTGGCCGTACAGTTGAAGACAGTGTCCATTGTGCCCCCGGTGCATTTCCGGCACCCCGGAATCTCCACTCAGGGTCTGTTCTCGTTGACGGGCGCCCTCTGCTTCCGGGCACTGCCTCCATGGCGGTCGGAGACACCGGCCATTTATCATGGAGATGAATTGGCCACCTGACTTCTGGGCTCCCCCGTGGGGCCCGTAACAAATAGCTCATGGCCAGAGTTCCAATTTCCCACGAGAAGGTGGTCACACGTCACCCCGGGAGGGTCCTCGGGGCACAGTGGTTTGGGATTCAGCTGCTCACACCAGAAGGTGGGCATTTGAAGCCGCCAGCGCGTGGCAGTGGCCATGCTGGGACAAAGACGTGGCATCTGCTCCTGTGACGGTGGAGACCCCGGTGGGGGCAGGTCCACCAGCTCACTGGACCCTCTGATGAGACCCCCACCCCCACCCACATCACCCCCTAAGCAATTCCTTCCCGGGGGCCGGACTTAGGACCCATGACCCCCAGCTCTTCCAACCGCGTGGCGGATCCAGCCCATCTTCCTTACAAAAGGGACGGCAGCCGCAGCCACGGCTCTTCGTCCACGTGATATCCGTGGCCCCCACAACCCACACAAACCTCGTTTTCTTGCCCGTAAGTGCTTTCCGCCCTTCTTCTCCAAAGATGCCCCTGGTTGCCCCTGGGCACGGCCCATCCAGTGTCTTCAGGGGCTCAGAGCAGGGCTTGTCATCTCGGTGCAAACAGAGTGCCCTGCGGCCGTCCTGTGGCACAGCCACTGTGTGGGCTCGAACACCCAGCCTCGTGGGTGCATAACTCTGAGCCACAGCCTCATAAGCTCAAATGGCGCATCGCTGGACCAGATGGGACCTGGCGATGGGATCCGTGCCGGCTGACGCGCCCGCGCCCGAGGAGGGATGGAGCCCTCTCAGGATCGCCGTGTGGAGGCTCAAAAGGACAATCAGACCCGTCTTGCAAGACGCACCACCAACGCGCTCCTTAGAGGCAACGAAGGGAGACTCGGTCTCACGGACTTCAGACGTGTGGCCAGGAGAGACCGGTCCCTGGAGAAGGGCGTCGTGCCTGGGGAAGCGGAGGGGCAGCGACAGAGAGGAAGGCCCAGGACGAGATGGGTGGACGCGGCGGTGCTGCCGTGGGCTCAGATCTCACAACAAGGGTGAGGACGGGGCAGGACCGGGCAGGGCTTCGTCCTGTTGTGTGTGTGTGTGTGGGGGGGACCGAGCCGGGGCACCTCACAACCAGGCTGATCTCAGGAGGTGGGCAAAGACCCTAAGAAGCCACCTCCAGGGACCACCTCGAGCCGAGAGACTGTGTCGCACAGAGACGGGAAGGGGTGACGTGATGGGGCCGTGTCGGGGTGCGGACGAGCTTCCCGGCTGCAGGGCTTGGCGGCCTCGGTGTTTATTTTCCTGGTGGATGGCTGCCCCCGGCGACTCTGCTTCCGTCTTTGGACTGGCATCGCTCTGTCTCCAAGACCCAACTCACGGCTTCCTAGGGAGGCTCTTGTGGCCAACCCACCTCCCTCCACCCCTGCGGTCAGTTGTAAGAAAAGGCAAGTTACGGCAGCTCACTCACCCACCCACTGAGACTGAGTGGATTTCAGCTCAGAGCACCCCTACGGGACAGGCTAGCATGGGGTCCCCATGGGTTTCCCAGATTGTAAGTCTGCATGGGAGCACCCAGCCTCAGCTTTCCCCGAGGAGCGGCTGGTGGTTTCGAACCACAGACCCTGTGTGTTGCATCGCGGCGTGTAACCCATGGTGCCACCCGGGCTGCTGTGACAGCAGGTCGTGAGGATAAATTCTTACAGCAGGCTGAGAAAACAACGATTGCAGGTGCCCAGGTGCTGGGTACAATGGAAGTACAATTGTGATATGTGATAAGTTCTGTCAGCGCCTGGGTAAAATGTTAACAAAACAAGCGATCATTCCCTTAGTGCCCTGCCCTTGCCTCCTCTCCTCTGCTCTGGAGCGGACTCGGCGGCAGAAATAGACTTTGCTTTGGCATGGCAGCCCCGACAGGACGGGACGGGAGGCTGGCTCACAAGGTTGGCAGAGTTCCAGTAGCCCTGAACCCCGTCCCCATCTCTGCTACCATGAGTGTTTTGGATGCAGGTGGCCCATGGTACACTTGCCAGGTGGTGAGGCTGTGCCCTGGGGCTCTCGCATTCAGCCAGACAAAGTCTTGGTGAAGGACCATGTCCACCACACACTCCTGGCTGGGGGTGGGTGACACCCCTGCGGCATCATAAAAGCCTTCTCTTTGAAGGAGAGGGAGAGGCCTCTTTGGCCCCGGCCTTCTTCCCTGGCTGGATCTTGCGTCTGGTTTCTGGATGGCCGGAATGGCCTGCCTCACCCAGGAGCCCCCAGCAGAAAGCTGACTGTGGATCCATTCAGCCAGCTGGGCCCCTGCACCCACCAGCCTGCACCTCCTGCTGTCTCCCCTTCCTGTTCATCCGAGACTCGAGTCAGGAGGAGCCTGGCTTGAACCTGACTTGTCCGTCCCTGGGCCTCCAACCACGTTGTCCATTCCTGGA
>NW_022103951.1:20341475-20342969 GCF_000313985.2 Echinops telfairi
CTTATATATCTCAACCGTCCAATTGTGCATTACTGAACCCAGAAGTAGTATTACTGAACCAGTGAGTTCAAGTACGGGGTGGGGCTGGCACCCCACTCCCCCGCGCCAATTTTTAATTTAATACTACAGGTGGGTGCCCACCAGCACCACAGGGCCATGGGGCAGTTCCACCACCCTCCTGCCTCTGCCCCAGCTCCACCTGTCCATCCCCAAACCCACGGCCACCGCCGAGCCTGTCCCCGTGGCTCATGTTTTGCCTTTCCCCGAATATCGTCGGGTTGGGAGCAACAGAAGCAGCCTTTTTGATCCGGGTCGGCCTCTTTCTGCTCATTGGCCTTCCATGGGCACTTTTCCTGCACCAATCTGTTCCCTGACAACCAGCATGCCGGCCGCGTGGAAACCTAGTCCGGCTTTTGAGCAGAAACCTGGAAATGTCTATGAGTTGGGAATGAGCTGGCGGTGATGAATCTGGTGTTTTGTTTTTAAGGAATTAAAGGGGCATCCGCATCTCCGTGGCAGAAGATACCGGCTTCACACCAGCCCACGCGGCCCCATTCCCAGTGCCCGCCCAGCGGTCAGTAGAGGCTTGCGTGCGCTGGACAGAGACCGACAAGGAAGACAGGCCTGGAGACCCATTTATGGGAATCAGCGCGTGGAGGGACTACGGATCCACTTCGAGGCAGTGAGTTTGGGGGTTGGGGTTTATGGGGCCCGGAGCCCGGGGGGCAGGTGGCGACCCCCAGCCGTCCTTTGCAGAGTGAGAGCCTCTGAACCCACAGGAGGAACACAGGTGCACACCGTGGGGGGCGGGAGCACCGTCAGTGAGCCCAGCCCCAGAAAAAACGAGGGGGTCCCATTGGGGTGGGGGGCCCACGTCCAACACAGAGACATCACAGTGGGGCGGGGAAGGTGGGGCTCACTGATGGTGCTCCCGCCCCCCACGGTGTGCACCTGTGTTCCTCTTGGGGGACCAACCCCATCTGACTTGGCCTCCTCTGGTGCTGGGAAAGGTCCTTGGCTGCATGAGACCTGCCCCCCAGGAGGCCCCCACCTCTGAATGCCTCCCCGTTCAGAAGGACCCGCAGGGACACGCAGACTGACCTCTGAGTCTGGGTTTAGGAGAATGCATGCCCCTAATTTGGGTGGGGGCTTGCATGGACTGAAGGGCCCCTTAGCTCGTGGAAACCCTGCTGGCATCCTGGGGTTCAAGGTCAGCAGTTCAAACCCCACAGCCGCTCCCAGGGAGAATGGTGAGGACTTGTATGCCCATGACGTGTTCCACTCTCAGAAACCCCCGGGGGCAGCTCTGCATCTTCCTATGGGGCTTCTGTGAGTCACCGCCCACCTGCTCTATCAATCTGTCATCTACCTGTCTACCTACCATTTATCATGTACCAATCATCTCTGCCTCTTTGTCTATCATGTATCGCTCAACTATCATCTCTCATCTCTCCATCTACCAATCATCCCTGTCCATCCATCCATCCATCCATC
>NW_022103951.1:20344416-20346156 GCF_000313985.2 Echinops telfairi
CTGCGACAGTGATGTGAAGCCAGACAGCCCAGGTCTTTCTGGCTGGTTCTCATGTTGCTTGTTCGTGTGTTAAAGGAATGCGTGTTTGCCTGGCTTAGCTCCTTCTTCAAATGGGGCGTGCAGTTCTGGGACACACGTATGAGAGCTCACGTTTGATTGTCCTACATTCCAAACGGTCCGGGATTGAACGGTGCTTCTTTTTAAAGGCTTCCGTTTGGCAGACATGCCCTTTGAGAAGGGAGGAGGCAGGAAGCAGAGATTCAGTTCAACAACCTGTGAGTCAGGCCCGGCTCTGATCCTTACAAGAAAGGGATGGAGCACACACATCTCTCTTCCTCATCCATAAGGCGCGGGGAGGGGATCCACTTCCTGGGGTCAAGGTGACCCAGACCATGATGGCGAGTGTCCTGTTCATAAGTGGACCGCAAACCCGCCCCAGCTTTGTCTCTCTGCCAACCCTCCTCTCTACTGTTACCTCTGTCTCCCCCTCCCCTGCCTGGGGGCGTGGGGGTCAGGAGATGGGCTGCTAAACACCAGGGAAGTCCCCAATGCTGAGCCTGAGCTGCGCCTCACCGTCTGACGCTGAGCAGTAGCACAGCTGTTTGCCTGGGCTCTTCCTTCCATGGCATGAATCCTTGCCCTTCCCCTGGCCTGCTGACCGTGCGGAGGACTGAAGGGCCAGCCCGTAAGGACCAAGGAGTGCTGCCCTCACTATGGATCACAGCTCCCTCTAATGAGGGCCGCTGGGCCAGGAGGCAACAGCTTGACAAACGGAGAAGACATTGTCATGGATGTCCACTGGCTGGGAGCCACCTCCAGAGCTCCTGGAAGCAGCAGCCCCCGGGTCAAAGGGTGCATCTGCCCTTCAGGCACGGAGACGGGTCCCCCATCCCTATCCTGCTCACACTAACACAACCGCGGGCTCCATAACAGGGGAGCAGGGTTCTGTCCTGCTGGGCACGGGGATTGGTGCGAGTTTTGCGTGAGGTCCCTCTGGGCTGGCGCCCCACGGCACTAACTGGGCATCACAATGTTGCATCTCTTGGAGAGATTCCTAATGACATTTTACCCACTGCATTGCACGAGCGTGGCAGACACCGGCTGATCTCTGCCCGCAATCTCACAACAAAGGGACACACCTCTCTACCCAGGCTGTGAGCTAGCAGGGCGAGGATGGACGCGGAGGCCACAGCTGGCCACAGGGAGAGACGGCTGTCTTCTGCAAACACGGGTGGGGACAGAGTAAGCATGCCTCCAATCACCTGGTCTCTGCCTTTGGGGAACACAGGGACCAGGTTTTGGAGCCCGGGCAGGGGCAATCTATCTGCGTATAGAGATAACATGTAGTCAGTCAATGTGGAAGGTTCATAAACATATCAATGTGTAACGATGTGGCTTCCTGGCAGAGGGCACACGGCCCCCAGGCAGTAGAGGTGCTGCCCTCAGCCACGGTGCACTCACAAATCTCTCACTCACCAGCCTCACGAGCCTCTCCGTCTGCGCTCTGCAGACAGCTGCCCAGAGTGGCCTTTCCAGATGGTGCCCCAGGAGTTAGGGAACATTGAGAGGAAGCCACGTGGGGGTGGGGGTGGGGCGTCCAGCAGTCGCCAGGGGAGACCAAACTTCTAGAATGTTGGAGAACAAAGGGGTCTTAGCTCCAGTGCCCTGGGAGACCATTCTCACAGGTCAACAGACACCCGGGGGACAGACCAGCAGTGAAGTGGGCACTGGCGCCTGCCC
>NW_022103951.1:20347235-20351020 GCF_000313985.2 Echinops telfairi
CCAGCGCTCCCTGGGCTGTTCCGTAAGGAGCACTGGTGTCGTGGTTCCGCCGTGGACTGCGATCCACCAGGTCTGGAGTTCAAACCACCGGCCAGTCCGAGGAAGGAAGAGGTGACCGCCTTCTCCCACGAAGAGTTCGTCTGGGAAACCCACTGGGCTTTCCCACGCCCCCCCGCGCCCCCGTGTGAGTAATAACCTATGCAAACAATGTGCCTGTATATAAAACAATCAATATGTGTATCATCAATCAAAGACAAAAATCCCGACTCAGTGCCCCTGAGTGGATTCCGACTCCCCCTGACCCTGTAGGACAGACTCAAATGACAGAGCCTCGTCTTTCTCCCGAGGGGCAGCTGGTGGATTTGAACTGCTGACGTTGCAGTCGTCAGCCCGATGCATAACCACTACACTCCCAGGCCTCCAGTGGTGGAGAGCATGAAAAGGCTACTCTGGTGCTGAGCAGGACACTGGGGACGTCATTGAAGATTCAGTCGTCGGGAGTCGTGCATGTAACGGCCTTCTTCCTGGTGGTGAAATACTTTCAAGCTTCATCAGCGGGGCGGTCTGTGGGCGCGGGAAGGAGGTAAGGGAGGCCGTGCAGGTGGGTACTGAGGGAGGAGGCATCCTTACGGAGACGAGCAGTGTAGTGAAGATTGAGGTTCTGGTCAGCAGAGCCCCTGGGAAGCATGGACTTGGGCACCGGTGTCTCCGGTGACCATTGCAAAACCTGCTTTTGACCACATGGTCCGGGGGCATGGATCGTTCGTTGCCTGTGACCCCTGCAGAAACTGCTTTGGGGCTCGCCGTTTGGGGTCTAAAGCTTGCTTTTCACTGGGTTTGCAAAGCAATGTGACAGCGGCAAAGCTCACTGCTTCCTTCTGCCCGGTTCTCACAGAAATCGTTTCTCGAATCAGCCAGGTCTCTGCCGTCGGCCCAAACAGTGACAGGCAGCCCCAGCCCCTAGTGTCCGGCAAGAGTCAATATCTGTGAATAATCAACATCTCTAATCAAGCCCCTGGCATGTCACCATCATTGTGTTGTGCCTGCACCCCCTTCCCGGTGTGTGCACCCCACTTCCCGGGAGCTGTAAACCAGGGAGCATATTTAGGGGAACAAACATAGTACCTGCCGCAAGTGCCCTTGTGGCTCCTCCCCGGGGGTCATAGCCTGGTCAGGGCCTCGTGCCGATGCGTCTCCCTGGATTGCAGGCACATCACGCCCTGCATGAGCTTCATCTCGCGACAGTGGGGCACCCATGGGGTGGCTCTTAGTTTCATCAAGCACCCTGCGTCTCACGCACTCTGGACCCACCAGGATGTCAGTTCTCCAGCCGAGTCGTCAGCAGGGACTGGCCCCTGGGGAAGGACCCAGTGGTGCTTGGTATCATGCAGGGTCGGGGGTTAAAGGGGAAGACCCTGCATGAGATAGACAGACACACCGGCTGCCAGCATGGGCTCAGCTACGGGAACCATGGAGTGGACGGGGCAAGGGGGGCAGGGCTTTGTCTGCTGTACAGAGGGCCGCTATGGGCTAAAACCGACCCGTGGGCACTCAGCAACCACAGGAACTACAGCCAATCCCTGCCGGGTGTGGTTTGTCCCCCGCACCGAGCACCGTCACACGGAGAAAGCCCCGGATGTGACTTATATAGAACAGAGTGTGGGGCGCCCCTGGTCAGTTCTGTTCTGTGCTCACGCAGCCCACTACGTGCCAGGGTGTGCTCAGGGCACAGAGAAACAGCACCACCATCACGGGGTGGCTTAAACATGGCGCTGCTAACTCACCCCATGGTTGGCGGTTCAAACCCACCCAGGTGGCAGAGAAGACCCAGCCACGCGGGGTCACCCCAAACCCAGACCAATTTCACCCCCACGGAGCTGAGACGCTGACTCATACCGATCCCCAGAGGGCAGGACCGGGACTGTGACTCGTTACAGGAGCCGAGAGCCTCCTCTTTCTCCCTCGGGGCGGCTGGTGGTTTCGAACTGCTGACCTTGCGGTGCGTGAAAGCCCTACGCCCACACCAAATCCCGCTGCTCCCGAGAATCGGAGCCGGCAGGAGCCCTGGTGCCATCGCGGGTCACACATTGGCTGGCCCGAGCACCACAAGGTCGGCCAGCGGTGGGAACCCCCCAGGCACCCTGGGAGACAAAGACGAGGCTGTGCAGCCCCAGTAAGAGTTGCAGTCTCTGAACCGCCAGGGGCAGTCCCACGCTGCCCGGTAGGGTCCCCCTGAGTCAGAGAGATGTGACAGCAGGGAGTTGGGGTCAGAAGAGAGGGCACAGGAGGGAGTTTGGACGTTGCAGAAAGCAGTGGTCCTGGGGCAGGGGGCGGGGGCTATCAACTTATGGTGTGGGGGAGTGGGATGAACAGATAACCCGGCTTCCCTGTACATGGGCCTTTGCCGCCCCACCCCTCCTCTCCCGCATCAGAACACACAGGTTTCCAGGGGTGTTCAGCACGGTGGCAGCCTTGCAGCACGCAGCACACCCTCCCCCGGGGCGCACGCCATCACCCCAACGTGGCATGTGCAGCCCCGCGGGCCCTCATCCGGTATTTATGAGGCTCTTTTATAAGTTTCCTCACAGGGAGGGCGCCTACAGGGTCTCGCCCAGGTGCGGACCATGTTTCATGGCAGATGGGTGTCTCTGCTGCTGGTCTGAATGCGGGAGCGGAATTACGGTGCCTCGCCCTGATGCAAGAGCCTCACACAGCACTCACCACCCTCCCTGCGCCTGTCGCCTTCATCCCCCCTGCAGCTCCTCTTAAGACAAAGCTCCTTGAACATGCGGGAGGGCTGGAGGCATGAGCTACGTGCTGACGCTGCTGGCTGCAAGGTCAGCAGTTCGAAACCAGCAGGTTTCCGGAAGCCCCGGCTGTCTGCTTCTGGGAAGAGTTACCATCTCAGAAGAGGAGCCGTTCCCAGGGCTCAAGCAGAAAGATGTTTTGGAAGTGACGATGGCAACCCATGTGTGAGTGTGCTCGCGACGGTGGAGGGATGGAGGGTTGAAGGAGCTGAAAAAGACCCGAATAAAGCTATCATATATCAATAAAGCGATCATATATATCAATAAAACAACCATATCTATATTAATAAAGCGATCATATATATCAATAAAACAATCCTATATATCAATAAAGTGATCATATATAGCAATAAAGTGATCATATATATCAATAAAACAATAATATATTAATAAAGTGATCATATATATCAATAAAACAACCATATCTATATTAATAAAGCGACCCTATATATTAATAAAGCAATCGTATATATCAATAAAGCGATCATATATATCAATAAAACAATCCTATATATTAATAAAGTGATCGTATATATCAATAAAACAATCATATCTATCAATAAAGCGATTGTATATAGCAATAAAGTGATCATATATATATCAATAAAACAATCACATTTATCAATAAAGCAATCATATATATCAATAAAACAACCATATCTATATTAATAAAGCGATCATATATATATATCAATAAAACAATCATATATATTAATAAAGTGATCATATATATCAATAAAATGATCATAAATATATCAATAAAGTGATCATATATATCAATAAAGTGATCATATATATCAATAAAACTATCATACATATAAAAATGATCATATATATCAATAAAGAGATTGTATATATCAATAAAACGATTACATACATATCAATAAAACAATCACATATATCAGTAAAACAATCATATGTATCAAATGATCATATATGTATCAATAAAGCGATCGGATACATATATATCAATAAAGC
>NW_022103951.1:20351834-20352938 GCF_000313985.2 Echinops telfairi
ATCATCTGTCTATCTGTCATCATCATCAATCGCTCGCTCCATCGTCTGTTGAAAGTCAGGTCTCTCTCACTCCATGAACGTTCCCTCCACTAGATTTGGCTCCTAGTCGGCTGCTCTTTCTTGGTCTGCAGCTATCTTCTCCCCCGACTCCCCCGGACCTTCCCAGGCCACGTCACCCTCGTTAACACCCGCTCCCAATCCGCACATCCTGCACCCTCCTTTCCAAAACCAGAGCTGCAGCCCCGGAGAACGTTCCCGTACCCCACACCCTCCAGAGCCCACCACCCCCGGCGAGCCCGTGGGGCATGCGCGCTTTGTCTCCCAAGGCCTTCAGCCGGCCGTCTTGTTGAGATGGGTGCCTGCATGGTCCGAGGGGAGGGGAGCGTTGGCATGCCCCAACAGCCCTGTGTTGCCCGGGCTTTCTGAGGCTGGGGAGCGCGGGGCTCATGGCTGGACACGGGCAGTGCTGCCTGTCCCGGCCTGTCCTCTACCAGGGCAGGAAGGAAATAGAGCAGAATCCAAGATTGAGAGGGGCTCTGTTCTCCAGGGCCGCTGGGTGAGACTGCAGGGGACCCTGCGGCACAGGGCGAATGGGGCTCAGGCTGCTGGCTTCGAACCACTGACCGTGCCGTGAGCAGCTGGGTGCGTGACCACTGTGCACCGTGGGCCTCGACGTGGTGGCAGGAGTGAACTGTAACAGGAGTGCTCCCAGCAGACGGCTCTAACGGGCGTCTTCCCTTGCGGTGGTAGGTAGATCATTTCACGTCCACTGGAAGAGGCGTAAAAGTGGAGGGATGGAATTCAGTCCTGGGGACCTCCTCCCCACTCTCTCTGCTTCACCTTCCTGCTGGCTGACCCTGGTTACTGCCAGAGCCCTGGCGATGCGGCCACTGCCATTGGGTGCACACGACCCGCCTGTGTTGCCCCTGCATCCTGCATCGTTGCACATGACCTGCCTGTGCTTTCCCTGCATCCTGCATCATTGCATATGACCCGCCTGTGTTGCCCTTGCATCCTGCATCATTGCATATGACCCGCCTGTGCTCTCCCTGCATCCTGCATCGTTGCACATGACCCGCCTGTGCTCTCCCTGCGTCCTGCATC
>NW_022103951.1:20353251-20357284 GCF_000313985.2 Echinops telfairi
GACTGGTGGATCTGAGTTGGACGGGGCTGGGCGTGTCCTGATAGGCAGGGACTTCATGACACACAGCTCTCTTACCCCAACACAGCCGAGTGCCCCCGGGTCGGCGTCTCTGGTCCACCCGGCCTCAAACAGCCACTCATCCTCTGGGAGTTGCAAGGCCACCTCCCAGCCCCCGGCTCTCGGGGAAGGTGCCACTCCCTGTCCTGGTCATGTCCTGGTCACCCGGCGGCCGGGCAGGCCCTTGTGCCGTTGGTGTGTTTACTGCTCGGTAGGGGTCTCGTGACAAGACCTGTCCCTCTCCCCATCTCTGCTTCCTCGGACAGATCGCAACAGAGGCCCGGCTGAGACGCACGCACCGCACTCACTCACTGGCATGGAGTGGAAGCGAGGCACGGCATCCAGCATCAGCAGGACGAGTGCAAGTGGCCTGTGGGCTTCTGGGGCTGCAGCTCTTGACCGGAGAGGACAGCCCTGTCTCTCCCCAGCCACACTGGCGTTGCCAGACTGTGGGCCCCAAGGGAACCCTCTCGTAGCTGGCATTGCAATCACGGTGACCCGTACTTAGCTGTCCTCAACCGCTTCATCCGCAGCCCCCTCTGTGCCCCCATCCTCCCAGCGGTTCCTCCACCTGAGCCCGGTCATCCGCCACTGCGTCCATCCGTCTCCTGGACGGCCTTCCTCTTCCTCGCTGCCCCACCACGTGGCCAAGCATGGCGTCCTTCTCCAGGGACCGAGTACCCTGTCCTTGCTGGTTGCCTCCTGACTGTCCTTCTGGCCGCCCAGGATCTGTTCAGCACCGCAGCTCGCCCGCCTCCACTCCCCACCTCCCGTCGGTCACATTCATCGTCCAGGCCCCGCAGGAAGCGGCCAAGGGGACCATGAGTTGGGTCAGGTGCTCCGCCGTCCTCTCAGTGCTGTCCTCGCCTGGTCACCCTTTCTACTTTGGCGCCTGCAGCACGTCATCCGATTTCAAGGAGGCCCCCGTGGAGCGCCGCATGCCACACCGCCCTGCCGTGGCCCCGTGGCCCCCACAGGCTCATCTTCACAAGTCCAGGGCCAGCACATTCTTACTGGCCGTCTCAGTCTGGAAACTCCTCCGTCCGCTTTGGGTGGCTCTGCTGGCCTTTGAAATACCGGCCGTGGCATCCAGCATCCCACGGCATGGCAGCCACCGCAGGGGGGCATGCTAAGCGACCCACGTGCCAACACCTGTGGCCGTGGACTGGGTCCCACCGCATAGACGGGGATCTTATGAAACGGAACAGAACACTAAGGGTTTCCAGCCCCGCCATCGCCAGGTGGGCACACAGTCTCCTCTCCCCCCACAGACTGCCTAAGGGGTTCGAGCCACCGGCCAGCTGCTGGGCGCTGACCCACTCTGCCACCGAGGCTCCTGGGTGCTGCCTCTTGTATCAAATTAATCTGTGAAGCAATCTACATTCCATCATGTCAAGCACCCACACCCAGGCGTACGCTCTCCTAAGGTGCTCTGTGAATGTGTGGTTGGTGGGTGCTGCCACGTCGGTTCCGACCCGCACCGACCCCGTGTACCAGCTGTGCAGGCCCGGCCGGGCCCCGCACCACCCTCTCCATGGTTCCTGTGCCTGAACCCACCACGAGCGCCGCCGCGGGCAGCGTCTGGTTGGGGGCCTTCCTCGTCTGCGCTAATGGATGGGCGCTGGGCCCTTCTCCAGGGCCTGGCCTCTTCTGAAAACACGTTCCTGGTTACAGGAGCCCAGGGCTTGCTTCCCTTGCCTCTGAGGAGCACGCTGGCTGCCTCCTACCGAGAGGATGCTTCTCCACATGCATCTGTTCTCGGTCTTCCTCCTTCAGTGTCCAGCTCCGACGTGCATCGGAGGCAATTGAAGATGCCATGACTTGGGTCCGGCACGTCGTAGTCCTCAAAGTAACAGCCTTGCTTTTCAGCACACGAAAGCGGCGCTGTGCAGCAGAGTGACCTAGTGCAGCCATGAACGTGGGTCTTGTCAACACAAGGCATCAAAGCAAAACCCCAACCCCAACCTCAAGCCTGAGCCAAGGTTCCCGACAGGAGAGCCCAGGGCTACCCCTGGGGTTCCCAAAGCGGTCAGTCTGTAAGGGAGCAGGCACCAGCTGATGATTCTGCCCCAAGAAGCCGTGCCCCCGGACAAGGTGGCATGATGGTGCCTCCCACGATCTGTGACTTAACTCATCCAGGCAGCCCTGTGCTGCAGAAAAGGCCGGCCCTGTATCTTTCCTCATGAGGTTGCTTCCTCCAGGGGGCCTGGTGGATAGTGGTGATGCAATGGGCGGCTCCCCACAGGGTCAGCAGTTTGAACCCGCCTGCCGCCCCGAGGGAGGAAGACCAGGCTTTCTCTAACAAAGAGTCGCAGTATCTTGGTGGAAACCCACAGGGGCAGTTTCACCCTGTCCTGTCGGGTTGCCGTGAGTTGGTGTCCACTCAATCAATGGCTGGGGTTTTTTGAGACAATAGAAGCGTCCCACCCTGAGATGTCAGTCTTGTTCCAAACTGTTGAGTGGACTGTGGTCCTGCTGGCACTACTCTTCTCAGTGGGATTGGACGTGGACACGGTGTGACACATGGGGAGGCGCCTACAACCGGTGAATGAAGCAAAGAAAAGGCTTTGAGTTTGCGGAGACAGTAGACCTGGGGCATCGGATGCTTGTCAACATGCCGTGCGGTGAGTCAGCTCTGCTCTGACCCTCAGCGCCCCTGGGTGCCTGCTGCTCCGGGTCTCCAAGACTGTCAGACCTCATGGGAGCACGCAGCCTCCATTTGCTCCCAAGGAGTGGCTGCTGGGCTGGAACCACCGACTTGGCAGTGAGCTGCCGGCTTGTCCCCTCAGCTATAGCATGAGGGATCCTCTTAAAACTTCCTGCCTCTTAAAACTTCCTGCCATTCTTAAACCTTAAAAGGAATCGCTGGGCTTTGGATGGTTCCTCCCCGTGCGTTTTGAACGCTTCCCCAAATAATCCCGTTTGCGAGGGAGACTGCATAACATCCTGGGAAAATGCCAGTCTTTCTTGGCTCCACTGCTCCGTGGGGGGTTCAAAGCCCCCCATCTTTCGGCCACTGAAAACACCCTCAGGGGCTCTGGTGGTGTGTGAGTTGGGCGCTTCTGTGCTGGGCCCGAGGTCCGCAGTCTGAACCTGCCGGCTGCTCCTTGGGAGAAAGGTGAGGCTGTCTGCTCCCACCACGATTGGCAGCCCAGACACCCACAGGGGCCGCCCTCCCCTGTGCTGGGAGGTCATTGTGAACCAGGCAGGTGGAGGGCGGTGGGTGTTTTGGTTTGGGAAACAACCAGTTGGTCATGCACCCCCCTGCATATGACCCACCTGTGCTCTCCCTGTGTCCTGCATCGTTGCATACGACCCGCCTGTGCTCTCCCTGCATCCTGCATCGTTGCGTGTGGCTGCGTGAGTCTGAAGAGGGACTTGTGGACTCGTATCAGACTGGTGGATCTGAGTTGGACGGGGCTGGGCGTGTCCTGATAGGCAGGGACTTCATGACACACAGCTCTCTTACCCCAACACAGCCGAGTGCCCCCGGGTCGGCGTCTCTGGTCCACCCGGCCTCAAACAGCCACTCATCCTCTGGGAGTTGCAAGGCCACCTCCCAGCCCCCGGCTCTCGGGGAAGGTGCCACTCCCTGTCCTGGTCATGTCCTGGTCACCCGGCGGCCGGGCAGGCCCTTGTGCCGTTGGTGTGTTTACTGCTCGGTAGGGGTCTCGTGACAAGACCTGTCCCTCTCCCCATCTCTGCTTCCTCGGACAGATCGCAACAGAGGCCCGGCTGAGACGCACGCACCGCACTCACTCACTGGCATGGAGTGGAAGCGAGGCACGGCATCCAGCATCAGCAGGACGAGTGCAAGTGGCCTGTGGGCTTCTGGGGCTGCAGCTCTTGACCGGAGAGGACAGCCCTGTCTCTCCCCAGCCACACTGGCGTTGCCAGACTGTGGGCCCCAAGGGAACCCTCTCGTAGCTGGCATTGCAATCACGGTGACCCGTACTTAGCTGTCCTCAACCGCTTC
>NW_022103951.1:20357384-20371609 GCF_000313985.2 Echinops telfairi
TGTCCCGGGGGGACTCTATGAATCGGAATCGATGTTGAGACCCTGGGGGATTTGGGTTTACAGAAGCAAGGCTCCCCTGTGCGTGCGGCTCTGTCCCGTAAGCATGGCTTTTATTCGTGCCTTTAGCTTTCTTCTGCCTCCTTCTCCCCCTCGGACCAGGACCACCTCTGATGGCCCCTTCCCGAAAACCCTTCTGCTTTACATCGAGGTGAACTAGTGGCTAGTGCAGGAAGGCGCACAGGTCAAGGTGAGCTGTGAATGCCAGGTGTCTCGGCCCAAGGCCTGTGTGCCGGCCTGGCCTCTTTCCACCGCCTGAGGAGCTCCCTGGGGGATGGTCCATTCTTACTGACATCAAGCTGCCGCCTCCTTCGGTCCCACCCAGTGGGTGCACATACACATCACCCCTCCTTCCTTTATGCTGTTGGCCGGCTCAGGGCGCTTAGCTCCAATGTGCAGTCCTCCAGCCAGTGAGCGGTTCGTTCTCCACAAACTGGAATCAAACCCTGTTAACGACGAGGGCTTCAAAGTCGAGAGTGGCGGTTGCTGCCTCCCCTCTTAACTTCTTGATCCTTCTGCTCATTTCTGGGTCGCCAGGGAGAACATCACAGGCCTCGCTCCGGGCTCAAGCATGCCTCTCACGTCTTTGATCTTCCTTTAAGTAACAGCTGGGCCGAGGGAGCCAGCGTGATCGCAAAGCCAAAGCCGTTCCGGGCATCATCCTTTCATTGGAAGGCTCCTCTCACCGGTAGAGGGATGGGGTGGAGAGAACTGGTGAATGATGGAGGCTGAGCAAGGCCACGGGCGCACGGTCACTGGGCATAGATGTCAAGCGGGGAAAAGCACTACACTGGGGCCCTCTCATCTCACGGATCCCTCGTAGCACAATGAGGTGATGAGTGCGGAGTGGGGGTGGGGGGTTCAGCCACTAGATGCTCCCGTAAAGATCCCAAGCTGGGGAACCCAGTGGGGCAGACCCGCTCCTTCACACGAGGTCGTTGTAAATCAGAACTGAGGGCCCCCAACAACAATGTCATCAACAATATCAACATCAATAACACAATGATCAGTATCGTCATCAGCATCATCAATGTGAACAACATCAACATTAATCACAAAATGGTCAACATCAGTATCAGCAGCATTATCAACCACATCATCAACATCATCAACAACATCATTGTCAACATCATCAACATCAATATCAAAATGGTCAACATCAATATCAGCATCATCAACATTATCAACAGCATCATCAATAACATCACCATCAACATCATCACCATCATCATCATCATCATTGTCAACATCATCAACATCAATCACAAAATGATCAACATCAATATCAGCATCATCAACATTGTCAACATCATCATCAATAACATCACCATCAACATCATCAACATCGTCATCATCATCAACATCATCGTCAGCAACATCATCAACATTATCAACATCATCATCAACATCATCAATAACATCATCATCAATAACATCGTCATCAACATCATCGTCATCAACATTATCAACATCATCATTAACATTAACATCGTCATCAACATTATCAACATCATCATCATCATCAACATCATCATCATCAACATTATCAACATCGTCATCAACATTAACATCATCATCAACATTATCAACAGCATCATCAACAACATCGTCATCAGCAGCATCAACAATATTGTCATCAACAACATCAACATCATTATCAACAACATCGTCATTATCATCAACATCATAACAATAGCATCATCACCATCAACATCATCAACATCGTCATCATCATCATCGTCAACAACATCATCAATATCAACATCATCATCAACATCATGGTCAACAACACCATCAACATTATCAACAGCATCATCAACAACATCATCATCAACAACATCGTCATCGTCATCATCGTCATCAACATTATCAACATCGTCATCAGGATCAACATCATCATCAACATCATGGTCAACAACACCATCAGCATTATCAACAGCATCATCAACAACATCATCATCAGCATCATCAACAACAACAACAAACAATGTCAACAGCACGTCTCCCGGCCGTGGTCATGAAGTTGTGCACTTCAGCCCCAGCTGAAGGTGTTCATGTTTGTATCCCTGGTGCCTCAACTCCCTGCCATCGCCTCAATGCCGTCCCGGCAGCGAACCTCTCAGACAGGGAGGAACGGCCCCTTTGGCGTTCCCCGACTGTAACGCTTCATGGCAGTAGCAAGCCTCATCTTTCCCCGGAGAGGTGGCTAGTGATGTTGAACTGCTGACCGCTGATTAGCAGCCTGAGACGTAACCACCATGGCGCCACGGCTCCTCTGCTGATGCCTCCAGGCAACTCCGAAAACTCCCCACCAGCGAGTCAGGCCCACTCACAGCGACCCTGTAGGACGGGGCCCGTGGTTCCCTCTGTTTAAAACTCGTTTTATTAGGGACTTTTCTGGGAGTGGAGCACCTCCCCTTTCTCCCTCGGGGCAGCTGGTGGGTTCAAACTGCAGTCAGCAGCCCCCTGTGGGGCCCCCAACACCACCAGGGTTCCTGGGGAGGGAGAGAGTGCAGGGGTGGAGGGGTTGGGTGGGTTGAGCTGTGCCCACCCAAACCCGTGCACAAAATCTTGAGACCGTTGCTGCAACCATGGGCTCAAGCCGAGGAGGGCACAGGCCGGGCAGTGTCTCGTGCTGTTGTGCGTAAGGTCGCCGAGGGTCAGAACCGGCCCCGAGGGCACCTGGCGAGAACGAAATCTGTGTGGAGACCCCCACCCCTGCATCTGAGGAAGAGGCCCTTGGTGGCACAGGGATGAAGTGCTCAGCACAGTGCAAGGTCGTCTGTTCAAACCTCCCGGCTGCTCCGAGGGAGGAAGATGAGGCAGGCAGTTCCACCTGCTCTCAGGTGTGGCCGTCTCTCTGATGCTTTCCACCTTCGAGACCTGCTGCTGCTGGCCGCCAGCTGAACCCCAAGGCTGACTTCAGCTCCAGACCTGAAGGGTGCCGGAAGGCTTCGTCTCAGGGGCTCCCCCAGCCGCCAGTCAGCCCGTAAGCATGGCTTTTATTCGTGCCTTTAGCTTTCTTCTGCCTCCTTCTCCCCCTCGGACCAGGACCACCTCTGATGGCCCCTTCCCGAGCAGTCAGCAGTGGACGGACATCAGGCACCATCCAGAGTCCCTCTGGCCTCTGACTGGCTCGTCTCCTTCCCAAGCCCTAGCATAAGGGGGTGTCCAGTTGCCTACAGATGGGCTTTGGCTCTCCACTCTGCCCTCCCCCTCATTCACGATGATATGAACTTTTTATTCCTTGGTGCCTGATACCTGATCCCGTCGACATCTCGTGATCATACAGGTTTTTTCAGTAGAAGAAGTTCTTCATCCATTTCATGTGTTTGTTTTTGGCTACAGGGAGCCTCCGACTTGGCTTCCTGCTTGTTTATAACGTAGGTTCATTTATGTGTGGAGCCCGGCTCCCTGCATTGATCACCTGTCTATCAAGGCCTTACGACTCTCATGCTTTCTTAAGACTTTAACACTCTGCTTTCTACCTGGAGAAGTTATTCCTGTGCTTTAAAAAATATCATATTATTGGGGGCTCTTACAGCTCTTATCACAATCCATCCATTGTGTTGAGCACATTTGTCCATAGGTTGCAATCATCATTTCCAAAACATTTATTTATTTCTGAGCCCTTGATATCAACTCCTCATTTCCCCCTCCCCATTGCATTTGCCTTTACGGACCTTTCCTGTGAGCGCAGTGACCCTGCTGACCGGTGCGCTGTGAAGTTTGCTCTCTCTTTCTCACTGGGGGATGTTTTTGCTGGGGTGCCTCAGTACATTTTGAAAAAAAGATTCATTCACCCACGTGGTTGCTGGTCTGGGTGGCTAGTAGTTAAAGCCCCCGGCTCTGAGCCCAAAGGTCCGTGGTTCAGCCCTACCAGCCGCTCTGTGTGGGATACAGACACAGCAAGCCTCTCAGACAGGGCTTGAGGCCAGGGGTTGGTGCACGTGGGTGACCAGGACCACAGTCCAGCCGGACACCTGGCGAGTGGACGACACACGGCTCACGGGAGGCTGTCCCCTTTCCTCCTGTGACCAGTCGGGACTGGGTCCTCAAGGCTCACCAACATCATTCGCGGTGCTGATATTGATCTCTCTGTTTGAGAAAATAATCCTAATGAACAGGGAAATGTGCGTGGGCTTCCAAGGAGTCCCAGCGTTTAATCGACCATCGGCTCCCATCCTTCATGACCCTGAGATCAGCAGAATGCGTGGTGCCCAGCCGATAATCCTCCCCTCCTCTGACCCGACTCATGGAGACCCTCTGGTGGCACAGTGTTTATGGGTTGGGCTGCTAACCTAAAGGTTGGCAGTTCTAAACCACCAGCTTCTCTATGCTAGAAAGATCGGGCTTTCTAATTCCTGTAAAGCTGCACGGTCCTGGAAGCCCACAAGGAAGAGTTCCACCTCATCCGAGGGTCACCGAGCCAGAGTGGACTCAGAGACAGCCAGGCAGGCTGGCGGTTCACGGAGCAAACCGAAACATGTGCAACAAAACAGGCACAATCGGAAGAAGACCAGGGATTGAGACTTGTTATTGCTGTGGCTCGGGGCGTCCACTCCTTGCCAGCTCGTGAGCGTGCATCAGGACAAGGCACCCCATACCACCTCACAAGTGTTCCTGTGGCTGAGCCCATTGGTGCGAGGCAGGGTTCCCCAGAGAAACAAAACCAGGGTGCATAGGATTATATAAGAGGACAGGGTTATACAGCGAGAAGGAATGTAACAGCTCATTCATCCACACAGCAGTCCAGAGGGCTCAGTTCAACTCACCTTTTGGAGCAGTTAATAGACTGGACGTCCTTCAACTCACAAGGGCTGCCAGTCCAAGGTCAAGGAAGCAGACAGGGTGGGGGGTCTTCCCTTGGGCAAGGCAGGCAGAGTCTGTCCGCAGGCAGCAGGCAGCGCTGTGGGTCAGCAAGTCAGCAGCTCAGGAGCTCAGCACGGGTTAAGAGCTCACACTCAGGGATGCACTGGGAAGGATCCACCAGCCTCAAGCTCAGGTGATGTTTGCCCCCGCGACGCGGTGAAGCAGGTCTGCACGGAGCCTCCAGCTGTAGCGACAGGATCCACGTTGGGTTGGCCGTGGCCCACAGGGAGTGCAGCTCACAGGTTGAGGCAGAGCACTAGGTAAAGCAGCAGCACGCTGGTCTGATCACCAGGCAGCCAGAGCGACGTGGAATGCTGGCCTCTTTGTTTGTCACGGCCCACCTCCAGCCAAGCTGCTACCTCATCAAACGATGGGCCTCGCTGGCATAATAGACCGAATTTTCACCCGACGGCTGCAGCCACTGTCTCATCCATCTCCTCCAGCGCCTGCCTCTCTTTCGCTGCCCCTCCGCTTCACCAAGCATGATGCCCTGCTCTGGGCCCGATCTCTCCTGCAGACACGTCCAGAGGACGTGAGACAGCGTCTCACCATCCTGGCCTCTCAGGAGCACTCTGCCCGTACTTCTTCCGAGACTGACCTGTATCATCTGCTTTCCATATTCTCCTCCAGCACCCCCACACACGGGGGTAGATTCTCCGTGGGTCTTCCCTGCTCGGTGCCCCGCTGACACCTGCAGGGAGACGAGGGAAGAGACCCCGGCCTGGGTCAGGCGTCCCTTCGCCCTCACGGTGACACCCTGGCTCTTCCCCACCATCCAGAGGTCTTGGCGACTCCAATCTCAAGCGTTTGTTGCAAACAATTGGCTTTGCAAGGTGGCTGTGGAGGGCCTGATCAGTGCCCAGGAGGCCTGGGGGCGAGGTGAGTGGGCACCTGTGTGCTAAGGGTGCATCATCACATTCTCAGGTGGAGCTGGCCGCTGTCAGAAGCTCTGAGGGAGACACCTGATACAGTGGCCAGTGTTCTGTTGACACGGCAGCCTCTGAAACCCATTGGGGATAGTTCTCTTCTGTCCCGGGGGGACTCTATGAATCGGAATCGATGTTGAGACCCTGGGGGATTTGGGTTTACAGAAGCAAGGCTCCCCTGTGCGTGCGGCTCTGTCGGGACTCCGGTCATCCTGGGACGGGTTCCAATCCTATAACGGAGTCAAGGCCAAGCCCTCCTGGGCTGTAGTCATCACAGGGGGAGAGGGCCAGGCTCTTTGGCCGCAAGAAACAAGCAGACAATCCAGTGACAGCGAGTGAGTGCTGGTGCACAGCGAGCCTGCGGGGCAGGGGGCGTCGAAGGGCCCCTGTGGGCTTCCGAGACGAGGTCACTCTTCGTGGGAGAAGTCGGTCCGAACTTTCTTCCTTGGTGCGGCGGGCGGTTTTGAACTGCCGACCTCATGGATCCCAGTCCAGGGCCAAAGGCTACTCCACTAGGGCTCTTTAAGGAACAGCCACAATTGGTGGCATAGGGGTTACGCCTTGGGCTGCGGTCCGCCCGGTCGGCAGTTAGAATCCACCAGCCGCTCCACGAAGAGACAGATGAGGCTTTATGTGAAGAGATTAGTCTCTGGACCCCAGGGGCGGTTCCACTGTCCCTGTAGCTTGTTAGGACCCAGAGGGGACTCCAGGGCAGTACGTTTCTTGCCTCGTTGGTGTAATTTCTCATTAACTAGTTGTAATGAGGTCCAGGGACAGAAACACGGTGAAGGGTTTATTGTTTTCGGCTACAAACTATTTATGGGAAATGGGCAGAATGAAGATGTTCATCATTTGAATCCTAGAGCGTGTGTTTTTTTCCCCTGGTGCGTTTCATGCAAGGCTGGTTTTATGTTCTCGGCCAGGTTTTATGATTGCTCTGTAGATAGAGTTCATGCATGTCTTACTGAGGTTGTTGTTGGATGGAATCTGTTTTAATTGCTACTGGAGAAAGGTGCCCGCGGGCAGTTTCTTGTTCCACGGGAAGCATGCGGCTTTAGTGATATTTATTTTGTGGTTAGCTATCTAATTAAAATTGCAGATGAATGCTCCTTGTGTTTTCCTGGGACCCAAGAACCCGTCGATGTGTTACATAGAAATATCTTACTCACAAAATAAAACCCACCCAAACTCCCTGTGATCTCGCGGATCCTGACTTCATTGCGACTCTACACGGGCTCTCTCGACGGTCAGTCTTTCCAGGGGCGCACAGCCTCACCTTTCTCCCACGGAGCAACAGGTGGGTTGGAACTGCTGACCGTGTGGCTAGCAGGACACTGTGTACCCTGGGCAGGGCCACGCCTCCTTAGACTTCAGGCGTGCGTGGCCCAGGCCCCTTGCCTGGCTGCTGCTAGGACATAGCGGGCATCTGCGATTTTGTCTGTCTGTTTTCTGATGCCCGCCTGGCTGCATGGAGAACCCAATGGCCTGGGTCCGGGGCACCTCAGGCCTTAAAGGAACAGCTTGCTTGTCCACCCTTGAAAGAGTCCAGCAGACTGACCCCACACAACGAGCCCTCTGATCTCTTGGCGTCGAGTCCCATCAGCCTGGACTGTGGATCCAAGCAAGACCACATCCTCCACCACTTCAGCCTCTCCTCCGTGTAGCAGGACCTCGCCCACTGCTCCACGGTGAGGCGTGGGTTTCCGTCACAGTACATGGTAACCCACAGGACACTGGGACACGGAGTCAGGAGGCCTGACGAAGATTCAGTGCGTTTGCATGACGGTGCTGCTGAAGATTATTAAAAGCATCGTGGATGCCCGAAGAACACACAGATGTGTCTTGGAAGAAATGCAGCCAAAATGCTGCTCAGAGCAGTGGTTCTCAACCTTCCTAATGCTGCAGTATGGTTCCTCATGCGGTGCTGACCCCCAACCACAACATTATTTCCGTGGCTGCTCCATCACTGTCATTTTGCTACTGGGATGAATCGGGCAGTCCCTGTGAAAGGGTCATTTGACCCCCAAAGGAGTCGCGACCCACAGGTTGAGAACCGCTGGCTTAGAGGCAAGGACAGCGAGACTTCTCTCATGGACTGTGGATTCTCCCGTGGACCGTGGATTCTCCAGTGGACTGTGGACTTCTCTCGTGGACTGTGGATTCTCCCGTGGACTGTGGACTTCTCTCGTGGACTGTAGACTTCTCTCGTGGACTGTGGACTTCTCTCGTGGACTGTGGGTTCTCCCGTGGACTGTGGACTTATCTCATGGACTGTAGACTTCTCTCGTGGACTGTGGACGTGCCGTCAGGAGAGACCAGTCCTTGGCGAAAGCCATCGGGCTTGGTAGAGTGGAGGGGCAGCCAGAGAGCAAGGCCCTGGACAAGCCGGAGGGCACCAGGGCTGCAGCCGTGGGCTCAGGCGTGGGAACCGTGGTGCGGGCAGCGCAGGACTGGGTCAGAACCGGGACCTGAGGGTCAATGGGCAGGGCCTGGCCATCATGGCGAACAGGCTGTCCTGGGACAAGGCTGGGGCTTTGGGGAAGTCTAAGGGGACCGCAGTATGAGGGAGACCACAGCAGGTGTGTGATGGCAATGGGCGGGGACCACGCTCCAGCAGCCCCCAGAAGCACAGGGTCAAACAGGTCGTTGGAGGGGGATAGAGATCGGGATTAGTCGCCTGGACACGAACTCTGTCCCCCGTCACCCGGTCGCTGCGACAATGGGCTCCGTGAGGCCACAGTTGTAAAGGCGGTGCAGGACCGGCCGGTGCTTCCCCCTGCTGCTCACAGGGTCCCTACGGATTGGGACCCCACCCGTTGGCACATGACAGCACTGTGGAGGGCACCGTGGGGCCAGCGATGGCAGCAAAGGACTTGACCAGGGAGGCAGATGTTCAAGGCTGGTCCTGGGCAGGGCCAAGATGCATTCTGTCCCGAGCGCCAGACCAGGCCTGTGGACTTACAAGGCGTGTCTGTCTGAGTGGACTAGAGAAACAAACCCACAGACCCACACATGTCTATCAGAAAGGGGTTTTGTGATAAGAGTTGTATGAGCCCCTAATAAAATGGTTAAAAAAAAGAAAAGAAAGAGGTTTATAGTCAAGAGCAATTGACTATGGAGAAAACATCCCAGCCCAGTCCAGATCAAGTCCGTAAGTCCAATGCTAGCCCGTATTTCCTATATCAATCTATAAAGTCCTCTTCCGACTCACGCACGCATGCAGTGACGCCGAATGCAGAAGATCGCAGGTCAGTGGGTAGAAAGTCTTGGGTCCAGTGGCGTTGTTAGCATCTCAGTGCTGGCAGGGGTCTCTGTGTGGCTTCTCCGGCTTCCGAGGTCTGGTTGCATCCATGTGGCTTGTCTTCTGCAAGGTCTCCCAGGGAGTGGCAGAGAGAGAGAGAGGTGTCTTCCTCCTCCAAGGAGGAAGTCCCAGATTTCCCAGAATTCTCAGGAGAAGGCCAGGCCCACAGAAGTCTCATTGGCGATCTCCAGATTGACAGCCTAGACTCCACCCTACACTCTTCATCCTTAGATTGACACCAGATTAGGTGACTGCCACACAAGGCCACACCACCCACACTTCCATTAGGAGGTGGAGCCAACAGCCACGTGAGCCGGCAGAAAGCAGAAGGGGGCCAAGTTCAGACTCCCTTTCAGAGCCCGACGGAGGGCCTTGAGGCTCTCCGTTCTCCGCCGAGCAGGGAGCAGGGTGGGCCAAGGAGAGCCGTGGGGAGCGAGGAGATGCCACCCACCAGGGCCCGGAGTGCGGGGCCAAAAGGTCACGGAGCATCAAGCGGGGAGACGTTCAGCTCCAGGGGGTCCAAGAGAGAGAAACGGGGGCATGGAGGTCTGCAGGAGCCCACGGGGTGTGGGGACGGCTGAAAAGTCCTTTGCCAAACCATGTGAGTGGAGGGACAGAATAGAAACCTGTATGGCATGGACAGGAGACCAGATGTTGAGGAAATGGGAGGACTGTGCCCAGGGTCCTGCTGGGACCCTGGATGGGCAGAAGAGATAAGCTGCTGAGAGGCCGTGGGACTCACCAGTGCAGCCCGGCCCCGGCCCTGATCCCCCCGAGTCTCTAGAAAGCCTAAGCAATTGCCAGCCAAATTCCCCCACTGGAGAGCCATCGTGCTACGGTGTAGGTGTGCCCGCCCATCGGCTGATTTACCTTTATCCGTTCTTTGAGCACTTCACCCGCCGGTCACAGCAAGTAGTTCGGCCAGGTGGGGAGCAGTGGTACCAGCGTCACCACCTTCCATTTCAGCACCGTGGCCCCTTCCTGGTCCTCGCTGCCGCCTGCGTCAACAAGATGTGTGCGTTGCGGCAAAAACAAACGCAACAACACCGCCTCCGATCCAACCACCGCTGCGCGTGCCCTTCAGCCGCCGGTGAGCTTCATGCTGTACAACGGCGATCGATGTCTGTTTCCAAATTGTTCCGCCCCCAGGAACATGAACTCAGTGCCCCTCGGAGCAAATACTCTTCCTCCTCCTCCCACCGGGACCTCTGGTCAGCGTGCTTAGGGTACCGTCCACACACACACACACACACACACACACACACGAGTCTTCCTGGGGGCAGAGTGGACCACAAGGGTTCACCCCACGAGTAGACAGACCCTCACGAGAGCTGGAAGGGTGCATTTCCATCTCGAGAGACGGCCCGGGGCCGCCGCAGGGAGCATCCTGGGTCTTGGCTACAGGCCGCCTTCTCTGTCTCTCTCCTTCCCCAAGGGAGCCGGCCACGCTACCATTGCGGAAGTATCGATGGGCCAACTGTTTCCTAAATCAGTACGGGGAGGACTCTGAACTGGAGTTGGCAATGACAAAAACATCACCCGGGGCCCAAGCGTTCTCCCAGCCTGCACACAGCTGTGATTCCTCCTCTGGAAACCGGAGAGCCTGCCCAGGGAGGGACTAGGAGAAGGGACTAGGGACGTCCGTCACGGCTTCTGTTTTCTCCCCCTTCGTTCTGCATGCGTGAACGAGACAGGGAAGGGACTTCGGAGTTGATGGACGCAGCAACACACATGGACACATACTCACCACACATGCACGGCACCGCACATGCACATGTACAGATACGTATGCGCACACACATGCAGAGATGTACGTGTGCCATGTCACACACACCCTGATGGACACAGCAACATGCAGAGACACATACCACACATGCACCGCACTTACATGTACGCCCACAGGTTTACAGATACATGCATGCACACATCTACATGTGCCACGTCACCCCCCCCCAATGGACACAGCAACACACACAGACACACATCACACATGCACCGCACCACACTTGCACACACAAGCATACACATACGTGCACACTTATGCACAGATGTACATGTGCCATGTCACACACTCCCATTCACATGCAACACGTACACACATACAAGCACACAACACAAAACACAAAGCAATACCCACTCTGGCAAGACACGTGAACCACCGTACATTACACATGTATGTGTGTGTGTGTGTGTGTGTGTGAACCAATAGAGCATACTGACTCATGTCCCACCACATGCACACCTACCTTATATACATACTCATGGACATGTAGCACCCATGTTCACACCTGTGTTCCATACAGGTTCATGGACATGCACCACACGTGTATCACCCGCATTCACACCCACACGGACGCAGACTGCTTTCGAAGCACTCTGCCATCCATCACAGACACAGGGAGACACACCACCCATGTACCCCCCCCCCCAACTTCATATAAGGACACACAGACACATGCATGTGCCTCACCTACTGTACCCCTCACACACACCCTCACACACGCACAGTGCACACACGTAGCTCTCTGAGCGCACATGCACTCACACCCACACATGCAGCATCGACGATCCGTGCACCCTAGATACACATGGACTGCACACCCACCACGCATCACAGCCCACACACACTCCGGCTACGATGCTTCCCCCGAGCCACCACCTGACACTGTGCGGCTGACCGGGGTGGGAGGGGGCTGGGGGGATGTGGCCCAGGGCCCAAGGGCCCTTCTGCCCGATGGAAGCATCTGTCCTGGCGATCTCTGTGGCTCCGTGGCTCCGTGGCTCCATGGCTCCTTTCACCCTTGGGCAATGCAGGGCATGCACAAGCATCACTCCGCTTGCTGAAGTGACCTGGACCACGATTTCCCAGCATCCCCTGGGACGGGGTTGTTTCCTGTGGCACGTGTTTCCCCGTGGTACGTTTTCCCGTGGCACGTGTTTCCCCATGGCACGTGTTTCCCCATGGTACGTTTCCCTGTGGCACATGTTTCCTCGTGGCACATCCTCGCTCGGTGCTTGGTGTGACTGCCCACGCCGCCTTCCCAGTTCTCAAGGGGAGGACTCGTCCTGTCCTGCCGGGTCGAATCTCACCGTTTCTCACCCGTACACAGGGAGAGAGGCGTGTAGATCCAGACACCAGGGCAAACACAGTCTTTGCTGGGAGGACGGCGAGCCGTAGCACGGGAGCCTCCTCCACGCCCCGGCCCGGGCCCAGGTCTTCAGGGTGACCCCCAGAGTTGTTGCCGGAGTCAGGGTGGGGGAGGAGGTGACCTGCTGGGCTGCGAACCTGCAAGGTCAGCGGTTTGAAAGCAGAGGACACTTGGAGACAGATGGGTCTGTCCTTCCAGCGGTCCGGGGTGCTGTCCAGCGCCCCCGCTCAGATGCATTGATTCTTCGTCAGTCCTCCTCCTGCACCTGCTGAGGAGGCCGTCGCAAACACCAGGAGGCACCTGAGTAACAAAGGTGACTGCCCGATAAACCCCCTTCCCGGTGCGTGACGTCGGGTCTGAGGACTCCCGGCGGCTCCCACCATCTCTCCCCACCGTCCAAGTCAGACCTCTCGCTCGGTCTGCCCACCACTGCTCCTCCTCACGGACATGAGGGAGGGTCTCCGTCTTGGCCGTGCATGGCTCCTGCAGAATGATCTCTGGGCGCACCCCCACCCCCACCCACTTCCCAGCCTTCTGGGAGACGCAGGCGCCCTGATAAGGGTTTTGCTGGCAGCTCTCTGAGTCCTCTCTGCCCGCAGCCCAGTCTCCATCCTTCACCGGGCCCCCCCTCCTTATCTCGGGCATTCGTCCCGGGGAATCATCCATAACGAAGGGAGCTTCCCGGGCTCCACTCGAGGTTAGCCAGACACCATCCATCAGCGCCGCCGGTCTAATTTTAGCACCCCGCCAGCAGGCGGACGGTGACAGAGCCGCCTGCCGATCCTGCCGCGACACCTCGCCTCTCCATCATCCCTCAACCCAAGAGCGCCCGCGTTGTGTTCAGAACCCACTGCCCCAACTCTTCAAGGCCGCAGGGCCTCACCGCCGCCACCCGCCGGGCCTCCTGCCCCGCCTGTCTGTTGCTCACCCCTGCACGGTTTCAGTTGCTCCTTGCAAAGAAGGGCTTTGCCCCCGGCCTCCTCCTTCCCCAGAGCCCCCGCCTTTTCGCCTGTGTGATTAATTTCCTCTGTTTCTGCTCCGTGCCCATCCGTCGTCTGGACTCATTTCCCTGGCTCTGCCCTCTCTTCCCGAGACCTGTTCTGTAGGGACCTGCCCGCGCCCTTTCACACCCCTCTCTCTCCGCACACCAGCCTGGAGGGGACCTGCAGCCCACCAGGCATGCGGAGCCTCATCCTGGCACCAACCAACCCCTGACTGGGGAGTGGATTCTGGCCGAAACTGCCCCCCAGGGGTTTCAAGGTCCTGCATCTTTACAGAAAACAGGAGTCTTATCTTAGACTCTTGTCGCGTGTGGTGAGTTTGAACCACCCACCTTTCGGTCAGCTGCCCGGTGCTTCACTCACGGTGCCACGGGGACCCCTTATCCCGGTACAAGCCCAGGCTCTGAAACAACCCAGCTCTGCCAGGCCCCACGCCACGGAGATGCTGCTGGGACTGGTAGGAACCCGGCTGGGCAGGTGGTCTCCCAGTTCTCCACGGTCAACCTGCGTCCGGACGGTGCTGGGATCTTCCTGCAAGGTCACCTTGGAGGGGCCTGGAGTCCAGTCACGGTCCTAGTGCTTCTCACACACGCCATGGGGACATGAGGCTGCTGGGCTGGGGAGCCACCGCGCCCCGCCCTCCTGGCCCCCCACGTCTTCCTCCCTCCCCTGCCCGCCCTTCACTCATTGCAATTCCCCGCCCAGGAAGCAGACAGGGTCCTGTTCACCTGCCGATCCTGCGTTCGAGCGCCCGCCAGTCGATTTGCGCTGACAGTGTGCTCAGGGGCAGTGTGGGGGACCAGCCTCCCGCAAACGAATGGGCCCGAGGGGAATTACAGAGATAGCAGACAAGATAGAGCGTGCAAGGGCTCCCCTGTTTCGATGGAGACCAGAACAAGAGGAGATTGGACTTCATTGT
>NW_022103951.1:20373186-20374461 GCF_000313985.2 Echinops telfairi
CAGAAAGACCCCTGTGGGGTGGCCCCAGGTCCCTCGTGTGCAGAAAGTCCACTGTGGGGTGGCCCAGGTGCACACCATTTCTCACAGTCAAGGAGGCTGGGTGTCTGAAATCCGGGCCCGGCTCTCAGGTAAGACCTTTCCCATTGGCTCTGGGGAAGGTCTCTTTGTTTCTATAGCCCTGGCTCTCCTGGGTCCTCAGCCGGTCTCCTCTGGGATCCATCTTCCCGTCCACTCAGCCTGGCCTCCCTCATCACCTCTGCTTGGCTTGCAAAAGCCAGCCCGTTTTAAGACACAGCCGTCCCCCCTCATCCCAAAGGAGATGGCACCCGCAGGTGTGGGCAGTGCCGATGCGAGCCGCACAGTGAAGTCAGTCCCTACCCACAGCGGCCGCATGGACAGTACAGAACAAAGCAGCGGCCTCCCCTGGGCCACCCTCCCCGCAGTTGCCAGGCCTGGGCCCATTGTGCCCATCTCGGTGCCAGTCCACATTGTCGAAGGTCTCCCTCGCGTCCGATGACCGTCTGTGTTGCCCGATGTCTGAGAACACGCCCTCTTCACACTCACCATTGCTGGGCGTCTGCCTTGGCGCCTGGAGCCTGTGTGGTTAAGCGTCGGGCTGCAAACCAGAAGCTCGGCTGTTCGAAACCAGGAGCCGCGCTGTGGGAGAAGGATGGGGCTTTCTACTCCCGTGAAGAGTGGCAGTCTGGGAGACCCACAGCAGCGGTGCTGCCCTGTCCTGCAGGGTCTGCGTGTCAGCATCAGCTCGGCAGCGAGGAGTTTGGTTTGGGATTTGAAGCTGGTTGTCATGTATAGTGTGTGTGTGTGTGTGTGTGTGTGTGTGTGTGTGTGTGTGTACGCGCCATTGTTAGGTGCCATGCAGTGAGTTCCACCCAGGGACCCATGTGCACCAGACCCCAACACCGCCCATTCTGTGTCACCCTCAAGACCACTGCTCTCGTGGGTCAGCCCACAGCCCTCTTTTCCACCGTCCCTCTGCTTGACCAGGCACGACGCCCTTTCTCCAGGGACTGGTCCCACCGATGACGGAGCCACGGAACGTGAGACCACGTCTCGCCGTCCTAGCTCCTAGGGGAGCCTTCTGGCTGGACTTGTCCTCTGAGATCAGGGTGCTTCTCCTGTACCACGACTCACACGCATCATCCGCCCTGCCCCTGCCCCGCCTCCACCCCGCCCAACTTGAAAATGCAGGGGGGGCACACGTGGGGGAATTCCAACACATTTTTGGGGGGGTGGCCGCGAAAGGGAGGCACATCA
>NW_022103951.1:20376636-20379075 GCF_000313985.2 Echinops telfairi
GGTGATGACCCTTCAGCACAGATCTGCCAAGTTGCCCAGCCCTGCCCCGTCTCTGAGCGCACGGCTGTGGTCACGGTGACCATTCACCTCACAGGGGTCCCTCTGGGGTCCACTGACCCTCTGCTGACTTAAGACAGTGTCCTTGTGGTGGTGAGTGGCCATGGAGCTGGCGAATCCACATCGCCCGGACACTGTGTCCGGCACGAGGAAACCCTGCCCCTTGGGGGTCCACTCTCACCGTCATGATGTTGGGGTCCACTGCGGCAGCCACGGCGTCGGTCCATCCCATCAACTTCACTGCTGACCTTCCGCTTGACCAGGCACGACGTCCGTCCCCAAGCACCAGTCCAAAGTGTGTGAGACAGTCTAGCCGTCCTTGCTTCTGAGGGACACACTGGCTGTACTTCTTCCAAAATAGATCTCGTTGTTCATCTTGCTGTTTCTGGAACCTTCAGTATTCTTCACCAACACTCCGATCCAGATAGGCATCATCTCTGCTCTTCCTCACCCCGTGTCCAGCTTCCCTGTGGAGGTGAAACGGAAAAACCAAGCTCCCTGCTCCCAAGTGGATGTGACCCTGTGGGGCGGGAGGAACTGCCCCCGTGGGTTTCCCCGATGGTCCCCCTGACAGAGCCCACTCCTCTCCCTCTGGGGGCAGGCCCAGTGGGCTCAGACTGCTGTATTCTCTCTTATTTCGCCCCTGCCATCCTGCCAGCTCCCCTACCACTCCCCCACCCTCCCCTCTCCCTGCCCATGCCCCTCTTCCCCGCCTCCTCTCGTCTTCACAGTCTTATCTTTCAGGGTGAAAACCAATGTTCTCTTTCTTTCCCCTTGCGATAGTGGGGTCATTAAATATTTACCTTGCGGTGCGGGGTTAGGAGAGTCAAGTCGTTTTTATTGATATTCCCTGTTTAGTCGGCACTTCTCCCGCGTGCCGTACCCACCAGTCACCGGGTCACCCGTACGGAGGAGCGTGGTGCAGACATGGCCGCAGTTGGGGTCAGCAGGTTCCTCCTCCCTTGCACTCGTGAGTGTAATCAGGATGGTTTTTACCTGCGGGGGAAATAGGCAAAACAACACTCTCCCGTGCAGCACCTTCTAGGTGCATAACCCAGAGCCGTGGATTGTACTCTGGGTTGTACAACCACTGCTGACATCCCTTTCCGCACCGTTCCACCGCCGTTAGCATGAACTCAATGGCCCCTAAGCAGCACCTCTTCCCCCTCACCTTTGCTCAACTGTGATTTCCAGTTTTTATTTCTTCCTTATTTTTTACCTCCGGAAGCTTCTCTCCGTTGTTTTCCTTTAATTGATGCTAATATTCTATTGTGTGGATGCATCTCCATGTGATCACCTTCCTCCCATAATCGGGGCTCTTTGGGGTACCGTAGAGACTTCGGCAACAAACGGGCATGCACGTGTCTGATCATCTTGCATCCTTGCTCTTTTAGGGAATGCACTTAGTAGCGGGGCTGCAGGCTTTAGGGAATGCACCCAGTAGAGGGGCTGCAGGATTTAGGGAATGCACCCAGTAGAGGGGCTGCAGGAGCCGAAGGTGATTGCATTTGCACTTCTTTTAGGAAGTTAGTTTTTGGTGCAAAAAAAGGGGGGGGTGTTTGCATTTTTTTGGCGTGTGCTGCGGCCAGACTGATTTCCGCCGCCGCTGCAGAACCCTGCAGTCCCACCAGCAATGTGTGAGTGCCCCGCTCTCTGCACATCTCCTCCAGCTTCGATTATTCCCTGGATTTGACTAGGATCTCTCTTTTTCGAAGGCATTGCTGACGGCTGGTTAGGTGCGGGTTCACACGACCGGCCATGGATTCCCTAGCCAGCAGCTTGCAGGACTCATCAACACTCCCAGTGATTTACCCCTGAGCCACCCCCGATTTCCCTGCTCCCTCTGTGGACGTCTGTCTTCCACTTCCCCCTGGCTAAGCCCCGCCAGCACCCCATGCCCCGTAGCCGAGCCACAGAGGGCTTGTTTTGCGTTGCCTGTCTCCCAGCGTGGAGCTGGGAAGACAAAGGAGACTGTCAACCTGGGTCACCCAGGCAATGAAGAGTGGGGCCCAGCTGTAGCTAAGACAGCAGGTGTGGCGTGTGTGTCCCGGGCACGACCTGAAGGTGGTGCCAGTGAGCAGTCCTGATGGACCCAGGGCTTCACCTACATACAACCTGGCGGGCAAGCAAGCAGAGGTGCCCTGGGAGGCAGACAAAGGGGTCATGTCTCTCTGACCACAGGACCATAGGGGATCCCAACGAGGGACACAGGTGGGGCAGGTATTTCTGCTGTCTCAACTCCCCATATCCATCTCTGTGCATCTTGAAATGGAGTGGAAGGAGGGGAGGCTCACCTCTGAGACTGTCCCCCTCACCCCCACCCTCATTCCCTCCAGGCCTTCCTGAGTGTTCCCATCGGATTGGCAGCCCCTCTGCGGTCGC
>NW_022103951.1:20380505-20381568 GCF_000313985.2 Echinops telfairi
CTGATTGTGGCAGCAAGTGTACAATTCTAGTTGACGTGATAGAAATAAGGAATGATAGGTTATCTGTATTAAATCCCAACTAATAAAAATAAATGAACCACGAACATCAGCAGCCACCCGCCGTGACAAGCGTAATCAATAACCTCTCTCTGAGGTAGTGGGGAGGCTCTGATAAATACTGGTAGCTGAGTGGCCGGTGGAGAATGCCAACGACCGAGCCAGGCTGTGGGAGGAACTTGCGGTGTGGTCTTCCCATCCAAACCATCCCCGGAACACCACTTCCAGGAAACACAGGGGGCCCACCACCCCTGTGTGTCCGGGACTGACAGCAGTCTCAGGTCACGGAATTTCAGTGCCCAAACCAGGATCGTCTTGCCAGCCAGGCTGTGTTGTCTAGGCTGATGGAACGAGGAAGAGTAGAAATGACCTAGTGGAAGGCTTCCGGGGGATCAGGATAGGGCGGGGAGTCCTGGGATCAGCGGGGGGCAACCCTGGCTGCTGCTTCTGCTGTGCCTGGACCCTGGCAAGGCTCGTGGTGCCTGGCCCTGCCCTGAGGGTGCCCATTCCCCCCTCATGCATTTCGAAATGCAGAAAGGCAGGCGTCCCCACCAAAAGACATGCATGGGTGAGACCAACCTTCTGCAGTCGATTGTGACTGCTTCTTGCCCTCCAAGGGACCGGAGGAGCTTCCATGGGACACTCTTTGGAAGTCCCTCCACCACGCGGGTGGAGGCAGGGGCTGCAACAGGGGGTCCCTGGGGTGGCCATGTTGGCGAAGATGGCCCAGGACCAGAAGGTATTTCATCCCATTCACCGTGGGGCTGCTGTGAGTGGGAGCCAACTTGACAGCCGGTTGGATGTCAACAGTTGACGTTCTCAGGAGAGGCCGGTCCCTGGAGAAGACATCGTGCTCGATCAAGTAGAAGGGTGGTGGCCATGAGGAAGGCCCCTAGGAGGGGGCATGACCGCTGGCTGCAGCCGTGGGCTCAGGCACAGCGGCCGTGGTGAGCATGGCATTCTGCCCTGTTGTGCATGGGGTGCCTCCTACTTTGCCCTGGCTCCA
>NW_022103951.1:20383371-20384757 GCF_000313985.2 Echinops telfairi
GGATTTCGGCATTTCTGAGCGCACAGGAAAGGGACGTGGGCGCTATGTAGCAGTCTGTGCCAGCAGGTCAGCTCCGACTCACGTGACCAAGTGCAACCGGGCAGTCCTGCCCACGCTCACTGCATCGCATGGAGGGTGAGAGTCCTGAGGCATGTGATTGGCTGTGACCTGATCGGCAAGCTCCACCCCTCGCCCAAGTGGACAGCAGACGATGTCACCTGCCACCGGCTCCTGCCTAGGAACCATGGTGCGGGCGGTGCGGGTCTGATGCTCACGGGGCGCCCACTGTGGGTCAGGACAACCTGGAGGGCACCCAGCCACAGCGGTCAGCAGGGACCAGGTCTCACCAGCTGCTTCTGAAATCGAGTCCCTGAACACCATGCGTGTCACGTCCATCTGATGCAAAACCCTCCTGAGAGGGCTGCAGATGGACGGACGGACCGGGGGCCGCGGGGGCATCTCCTGCTGCTGTGCCTGGGCCCCCAGAGCTGGGGGTTGTCGGAACATCACTGAGCAGCAAGGAGGACAGAGCAGACTTGGGAGGCATTGACTCTCAGAGACGTACACCCTGTCAGGACGCCAGCCTTGCTCCCCACCCACCTCTCTGCAGTTCCTGAAGGGGTGGTGGTGGAGGGGTGCCTCGGCCCTGCGGTCCCTCACTGCACGCACAGAGTGACCCTGATCATGGGCACTGGGGCAGGCCCCCCGAGGGATGTGAGAAAGAGCCCCCAAACACAGAGAGCTTGCTGCCTCACCCTGCACGCGGCCGCCACTGCATGTCCCCCTCCCCTCCCCAACCACCGGATGGTGAAGTGGGCTCCCACAAACGCCCTCCAGGAAGGAAAGGATCGTGCTGGAGAGCCGCTAATTGTCCTTCTGGCTGAGCTGGAGAGGCACTTAGGGGAGGGGGCGGGGGGACCCACGCAGGTGCTTCCCCTCCGCCTCCTCGCTCCTCCCTCTGCCTCCCAGCCCTGCTGCTGCGACCTTCAGCCTGCCGCTCAGCATGGAAAGTGGGGATGGAACGTGGGGGGAGAGAGGGAGGCAGGGTGGAGAGAGAGGCGGAAAGGCAGGCCCAGAAAAGACAGGGAAAGACAAGAGAGAGGGGAGGGAACCAGAGAGGAGGGAAGGGAAGGGGGCTGGAGGGAAGGAAGAAGGGATGGAAGGAGGGATTTCAGACCCAGGGACAGGGGAGCGTGAGAGAGATTCTAAACTGACTGTGATGGCCTGTGGTCCGGTTGCTTCTGGTGCCTCACAGTGCTTCTTTGGTTTGGGCTCCTTGTTGCCGCCCGCTGCGGTGTCCGTCCGTCTCTCCGGCCACTGCTAACGGGTCATTGCACCTGACGGAGAAAGAGGGGGGCTCTCCACAGGGGAATGGACACTCTGTTA
>NW_022103951.1:20385452-20386556 GCF_000313985.2 Echinops telfairi
GGTCTCCCTGAGAAGCGCAGTTCAGCCGACTGCTCAGCTCTGCCTGGTTGTTGGGTGCCGCGCAGTCAGTCCTGACTGACAGAGACCCTGCCGCGCAGAGTAGGGCCGCATCATAGGACTCCCCACTGGCGGCATCTTTACCACGGCACATCCCTCATTCTTTCTCTCACGAAGGTGCCGGGGGAGCGTGAGCCGGCCAGCTTTCCCTCAGCCGCTGAGTGAGTTCTTAACCCACCGGGCTCCTTGTCCTCTGGCAGATCCTGGTGCGCGTCGGCGAGTGAGCCGTCTCGGGGTTCCAGCTGCTCTGTGGGGCTCCCCAGGCTGTGACTCTTCATGGGCACACACAGCTTCCTCATTCACCTGGGAGTTCACCCGGGGAGACTATGAGTCCCGCTGGCACCCAGAATCCAGGCTCCCTCTCAGAACTGTCAGAAAGGACGTTTCTGCCCTTTGAAGCCGCCCGGTCCATAGAATGTTGTCAGAGCGGGTCATGCAGAACGCACTGGTACGGCGGGGACCTGCATCCCGGGAGAGGGTCACTCCTCGTCCGTGAGAATCAAGGAAACACGAGTTAAGCCGCCACCAGGAACGAGTTTCCCATCCAGCACGCTGAAGGAAGCACTTGGGAATACGTGGAAGAGGCTGCAAAGAGCAGGAAGGTTGGGGACGCGTCCAGGAGCGGATGCAGGCTGGGCACACCGTGCCCAGGCGGAGGGTGAATGGGGCTGTGGAGGAGAAGTGGAGCTGTGTACGGGACACATGAGAGATGAACCCAAGGCCGGCACGAGCCGGGGGTGGAGGAGAGCGGAACTCATACCACGAAGGGCTGCAGGGAGCCTCGGATGTATTTGTTTGACAGAACAGAGGAAGATGTTTAAACACTGCAGGTCTCAATATGTTTGCATGGAGCATGGACCTTCTGTGTGAAATAAGCAAATGCACTGAGAAGAGAGGAAGGTCGTGTAGTCCGTACACATCCTGGTGTCGATTTGGGACTTGACAGGATTAAGCGTGAAGGGGTGGAGTCCAGTCTGTCCATTGGGTCACAGCCAATGAGGCCTCTGTGTGGGCATGGCCTTCTCCCCAGGATTCTGGGAACTCCTG
>NW_022103951.1:20392579-20394291 GCF_000313985.2 Echinops telfairi
CCTCCTCCTCTTCCTCCTCCCTGATCCTCCAGGCGCCCCCTCCTCCTCCACCTCCCCTCCCTGATCCTCGACCTCCTCCTCCTCCCTCCTCCCCCCTCCCCTATCCACTCTAGGTCAGGTCTGATCTACTTCTCCTCTGCCTCTGTCTCCCCCACCCCCACTTCTCTCACCTGGCTCCCCCTGCACTTTCTTTACCTGCTTTGATGCAGCCCCTCCTCCTGCATCTCCCCCTCACCTTTCTGGTCAACACCCCCCCTCCATTCCAGGTGCTCCCCCCCTCCTCCTGCACACCCACCTCTCTGGCCCAGCATCTGCTCCTCCTGGAGAGCCCTCCGTCCTCCCCTGGGACATGCCCTTGCATAAACATGCGTCACACACACGGGTCCCTAACACTGCCGTGTGGGCGTGGCACGGTTTGGTGAAACCAACTGCTATGGGCACTATTTGGGTGAAAACATGGGGACCAATCACCATGGTGCCTGCCTCTCCACACCCAGCATCTTGGCCCCCTTTCTTTGTCAGGACGACCCCACCCTCCCTGCACACATGGGCAAACCCTTACAGGTGCGATTGGAGCCCACCATCCACACAGATGGACCAGCCCGCGTGGCTTCTGACTGCCTTATAACTCCTTCCCACCTGCCCCACTGGCTTGTCCCCACGCCACCTGGGTAACCGTCTTTCACGCGACTCCTGAGAACCTGTCAGCAGATGTGGATGGGGACGTGGCCATGAGAGGTGCAGGGACCAGGCTCCAAGAGGGTCCTGTGCTTGTCAAATCAGAGGGTCCGAGAAGCTGAGGAAGGCCTTTAGGGAGCCGGGGGGCCCAGGGCTGCAGCCGTGAGCTCAGACATCACAACAGGTCTGAGGTTGGCTCAGGGCCCCACCCTCCACAGGGTTGGCGGTTCAAAGCCACCAGCAGCTCCGACGGAGGAAGACTGGGCTCGCTCTCCACTCCCATGAGCAGTGGTGCATCGGAAGCCCCCAGGAGGGGTTGCAGTGAGCCAGCCCTGACCGGTTGACAGTCAGTGTGCTTGTTTGTGTGTTTGTGTGCTTGCGGGAGGGTCCATCAGTTTGCTCTTAGTTAGATGCCACTGGGTGCACCTTACAACAGCTCATAGGGAGGGGGCGGGGGCGGGGGGATAAACACAACGGGACACCACGAGACAAGCACTCAACTCCGCTCTGGCATTTCCGTGTTGCAGAGCGTGACCGAGATAATTTGGGAAAAAAATTTTTATGGCCTGAATTACTGTCTGTAACCAACATGGCCCCCGGCGTGGAAATCTCACTCATGCTGCCATGCAAGCATGGTTTCTGAGCAATCAATTTCCTCCCTGAACCTTCCAGAAGAAATTATTGGCTAAGTGCAAGCAAACGGATTAGCCTGTGGTCAAAGGTTATCAAGTACGAACCAATTAAATTTTCCATGACATCTGCCAGAGAACAATGCCTTTTTATTCAGGGCACTAGCTCATCAATCACCCCCCTATTTTTTTTTTTCCTGGCAGGATTGCTAACACAGGAGTAATTGTCCGTGGAGTCCTCGTCGCCTGTGTGTGTGGTGGGGGGACATCACCAAACGGTTTCACCTCATTACAGCAGAAAACGCAAGAGCAAAAGGAAGGGAAGAAAAGACAGAGACTTCTAGAACCTTCCCTGCCTGGCAGGGCTCCCCGGCTTCACCTGGTTGGTGGAACAAGCTCGTGGTT
>NW_022103951.1:20395149-20400520 GCF_000313985.2 Echinops telfairi
TGCTTGTGCTGTAAGGGACAGCGGTTTATGTTCTTCCTATTCAGGCGGCCGGACGTTCTAGCACTGGGGACGTATGATCTTTCTTCTCCTTCCATCTCAAAGCACCTGGCCCCCGCCCCTTACACCCGTTCCTCGTTTAGCGACCGTCTCCTTGGCTGATACGTTGCACTCACACAATCGTGAGACGTGGACCCAGGCGGCTGTGTCCATGGGTGACCTAGGTCTGGTAGCTGGTGTTGTTGTGAGGTTCTGAGCCACGGCACAGGGACCCACGGGCCACAGGAGGGACCACGGCCATCCTCTCTGTGGTTCTTTGGTGGAGCCCAGTCCTAGCTCCTTCTTGCTGTTTGACGTTGTTGAGTCAGCGCCCCCCACGGAGACCCCACGTGCCACAGAGTGAAACACCGCCACGTCCCCGGCCACCCCCACGATCCTTGTGGCAGCTACACCGTCTCCCGTCAACCTGCATGAACAGGTGGCGTCTGGCCTGTCAATCGGGTCATGGTCAATGAGGCCTCTGTGTGGGCGGGGCCTTCTCCTGAGGATTCTGGGAACTCCTGCCTTCCTCCCAGGAGGCGGGACACACAATCTCTCTGCTTCACATTCCTGATGATAAGCCACAGGGAGCTGGAGGAGCCACGTGGAGACCCCTGTCAGTGCTGAGATGCTTCCACAGCCACTGGATCCACAAGACTTCCCACCCACTGGCCTGTGATCTTCCTGCATTCGGCGTCATTGCATGTGTGGCGTGAGTCTGAAGAGGACTTTATAGATTGGTATTGGACATGTGAGCTGTTATCAGACTTAAGGACTTGATCTGGACTGGGATGTTTTCTCAATACTCAACTGCTCTTGTCGATAAAGCTCTTTCTGACACTCATGTGAGTGTCTATGAATTGGTTTCTCTGCTCAGCCCAGACTCACACGACCCTTGTAGTGTTAGCCTGTCTGTCTGGCCGAGGGTCTTTTGCATGACCCTCCACTTGACCCAGCGTGATGTCCACGGGGCTTTGGACACGGTAGCAGGAAAGGTCTTCCTGACAATGCTTCCCAACTCTGAGAGACAGTGGCTCACCCTCCTGCTGGTAAGGCGCCTCGTGGCTCTGCTTCTTAGCAGACAGCCCTGTGCCTCCTTCCGGCTGTCCCGATCTTCTTCACCATCCGGTCCCTCCATCCCCCATATTCTTTCTCCCACGTTCATCCGTGTGCGGCATGGAAGCTGCCACGGCTTGGCAGAGGGACACGCTGGGCCTCCAGGTACATTGTTCTTTTCAACCCCTCACAGAGGTCTTGGGCAGCCGGTCACCTTCTCGTTCCTGGGCAGCATAGTGCTGATGTCTGTGATGGGCCTTGTTGGTCTGGGCGCCTCCCGCTGTCCTTGGGCTCACACGCCGATTCCTAGAGAGTCGCTCCCTACGCATTCGAGACACACAAACCAAGCCTGTGACGTGGCCCCTCTTCTCCTTGGTCATGAGCTTGGGGGACAGAGGGGAACCGACCTGCAGGGTCTCAGGGCTGTGCTATTTCCCCCACGGAGTTGCTGGTTGCTTCGAACCACCTCCTGGCTGGCAGGCCAGCACCCAACCACGGGACCACCAAGGCTCCCTCTGAGCTGAACCCTGTCCTTGCGACCTTCATGTTGCCATGTGCAACAGAAGGGTGGTGGAAGAACAGGGAGGCCCCAGAGGAGATGGGTGGGTGCTGTGGCTGCGACCGTGGGCTCACGTGTAGGCACAGTGGCAAGGATGGCGCAGAACTGGGCAGTGCTTCCTCCCGGTGTGGATGCCGTGACCCCGGGTGAGGACCGGCTGGGCGGCACCACACAATGTGGCAGCGGATTTAGTTTCAGATCACGGAGCGTCTGTGGGCGGGTGCTCATCGAAAGGCTGGTTTGAGCCTGCCCATTGGCCACGGAGCGGAGGCTCGGCCACGGAGTGGAGGCTCGACCACGGACCTCTGCGCAGATCACAGCCTGGAGAGCCCTGTGGGGTCCTGTCCTGTGCTGCAGGTTAAGCTGCCGGTCGAACTCCACTCAGGGGCCCTGATTTTACACTCAATCAGAGTGGCTTCCTGGGTACTTGAGAAACATCCCTTATTTCGTTTTAATCTGCGATCGGGGCCCGTTTTCTTGTCTGTGGTCTTGTATGCGAACCTCCCCCCACTCTCTCTGGCTCTGTGGTCATCTGCGATTGTCTTTTTGGTGGGGAGGGTCTCGTACATTGATATATAAACTCACTGCTGGCTCACCGCGAGCCCCTGTGGGTTCCCAAGACTGTCACTGTGGACGGGAGTAGGAAGCCCAGTCTCTCTCCCAAGGAGCTGCTGGTGGTTTTGAACTGCCCACCGTGGGGATCCCAGCCCAATGCATAACCCCTATGCCACCAGGGCTCCACAGATATGCTTATATACATACATACATACATAGGTGTGTGTGCATCTAGGTGTAAATTACATGGATCTAAAACAAAGCCACCATCATGGAGTCAGTGCTGAGCCACGGTGACCCTCTAGGACAGGGTCAACCTGCCCCTGTGAGTGTCCAGGGCGGTCACTCTTTGCAGGAGTGGAATGCGCTGCCTCTGGAGCAGCTGGCGGCTTTGAACTGCTGACCGTATGGTTCGCAGCCTGAAGCGTAACCACGGCGCCACCAGGGCTCCCCCTCCTCCAGGTAGCTTGGAATCATTCCTTCAGCTCCCCTACCCCTGCCCCCAACAGCACCCATGACACGTCCTGTGTGGGTGGGATTCTGGCTTCTGGCTTCCTGAGGATCGTGGTTGCACCTTGCTGAAGCAGGTGTCCCCATCAGGCTCCTCACTGTACAGGGGCTGTCTCAAGAGTTTTCCAAGTGGCACCCTTCTGAGTGCCCGCGGCACTGCTCACGCTTATTTGACGTCATCCCAGGGCTACATGGATGCCCATGGCCTGGCCTGGCCGGCCCTCCCTGGCAGCACGGAAACCCGACTTCCTGATATGGACCCACCTCCCCTTTCATCGGCTCTGGTCTCTGGTTCCTGTGCCCAGAACCTCAGTCGGTTCAGGTTGCCTAGACAGACACACCTGTACTCTGGTGGCATAGGGGCATGCGCTGGGCTGCCAGCCACAAGGTCAGCAGTTCAAAACCACAGGAGCAAGCTTGTGCTCAGTGCTGCTGTAAATGAGCGGCCGTCTGGGAACCCCACAGGGGCAGCTCCACCCTGTCCTGCAGGGTCGCTGTGAGTCGGCGTCCCTCGATGGCGCTGAGCTGAGGGAGTAGCAGCAACAGCTCAAGTGCTTGTGCTGTAAGGGACAGCGGTTTATGTTCTTGCAATTCAGGGGGCCGGACGTCCACCTGCGGGGCTGTGTCTGAAGAGGAAGCAGCTCTCTCTGCTGACTCTGGGAGAAGGTCTCTTCCTTGGTCCTGGGAGACCTCCCTGTGGCAGGGTGTGCCTCTTCCCCAGCCCCTCTTGCCTCCCGGCACCAATCCGGCTCTTCCCGGCTCTCAGGAACGATGGCCTCTTCACACAATGAGGAAATCCCACCCCCAGGGGGGTCAGAACCTCTGAAGGGTCAATAGCATCCATCCTTTTCACAGCCCACCCTTTCTGAGGGACCCGATTGCACGCCCTCAGCGCTGTCTGTGCAGCACTCCCTGAACATTCCCAGGACCTCCCTTGGGGGGTTTATGTTTGAGTGACAGCCCCTATGTACAGCATGTGTTTTACCAGCATCTCAACTCCAGTGGTCAACCATCCCGGGGACCCTGTTGTCATGGATACCTTTTAACACCCGTTCCAGAGATCAAACTGTGGCCCCGGGTAATCGATATCTGAATTCCGACATGCGTTAACCTCAGGAGACTAGAGAGACACATCCAGGGAGACGCGTGTGTGACAGAGAACCTTATATCAAAGAGCAATTGCACATGGAGAGATCATCCCAGCCCAGCCCAGATCAAGTCCGTAAGTCCGATATTAGCCCACATGTCCGATACCAGTCTGTAAATTCCTCTTCAGACTCACGCAACACATGCAATGACGCCAAAGGCAGGAGGATCACAGGCCAGTGGGTGGGAAGTCTTGTGGATCCAGTGGCGTTGGAAACACCTCAGCGCTGCCGTGGTCTCCACATGGCTCCGCCGGCTCCAGGTCTCTGGCTCCATATTTGTGGCTCCCTGTGGCTCGGCTCCAGGACTCTGGCTCCATATTTGTGGCTCCCTGTGGCTTGGCCTCATGGACATCGAAGCAGAGAGCGTGTGTTCCCAGAATCCTCCACAGAAGGCCACGCCCACACAGAAGCCTCATTGGCTACGGCCTGATTGGCAGGCTAGACCCCACCCCTTCACAACTGGGCAGGAGATGATGTAATTGGCGCACCACACGTTGCTAACAGTGGCCCCTCAGGTGTGTCCTCACTGAACATCCTTTGTCAGAGTCCCGAGGGAGACTCCTGCTGGAAATGTGGGGGGAAAGGCAGGGCCGGCGTCCATGTCCTCACGGAATCCAGACGTTACGGATTCACGGGGGTTGCAGGCACCTCTGAAACGCTTACCTGGAGACCACCTGCAGACCCTTAAGGTGGAGCAACCCACCCCCCTTTTTTTTGTTAAAAGGTCGTCTTATTGGGGTCTCGCAGCTCTTGCAACAGCCCACCCATCAGGTGTATCAAGCACACTTGTGATTTTGTAGACATTGATCTCGGCTCCTACTTTTCCCCCTCCCTCTCCAACAAACCCCCCTTTAAACCACACAGGACCGTGCTGGCTGCCTGTGCCGCCCCTTTGGCTGGTCACCGTGGCTGCTGGTACTGTCATGCTTTACCCGAGGGCGCAGACAGCGGACGGGTTGGTGGCCCTGAACCGCCGGCCTTCGGTTTAGCAGCCCCATGCCTGACCCCCACCGCCACCAGACTCCTGACACCCCCAGAGGCTCAGCTGGATCCATCAAGCACGATGCTCACTCAGCACTGTGCGAGAGAGCCGCCCTTGACCCACTGTGGAGGGCCTGCCCCTGGGGGAGAGCAGCATAACCTGCATCACCAGTCCAGGCAGGCCGTGCCGACAGATGTCCCCATGGCCCTCCACGGGCTGTGTTTGGGTGGGTGGGTGGGGAGCTCCTCAGTGCCTCAGACCCCTCACCCACGTTCCCTCTGGTTTAGGGGCCACCATGTTTCTGCACAAGACCAGCCGATCTTCCTTTTCCCGAGGCCCTGTTCCATCGACAGTCCTGCAAGTCTAACATCTGGACCCCGGTCGCCTGGAGCTCCTTCTGAAAAGTCCGGTCCTGCCCTGACATCCTTTCTTTTTCACTGCGTAGACGGCAGACAGGCAGGACGCTCCTTCTCGACGATGTGGGCCGCTTCAAAAGCAGCAGCCACGGCTCTTTAGGGTTGTTTT
>NW_022103951.1:20416734-20418634 GCF_000313985.2 Echinops telfairi
GATAATGGAGACTGCTGAGAAACGCAGTCCCCCGGTCTGAGATAATTTGCTAAATAAAGCCTTCTCTGATTTCGATGCAGTCAGGTGCCGCCACAGACGTTCCGACTCACCATGACCCCGGGTACAAGGGAAAGAAACACCGCCCACCATCCTCACACGTGTCCTGCGGTCTGAGTCCCTGGTCGCAGCCACCGTGTCCGTCCATCTCGCTGAGGGCTTCCTCTCTGTCACTGCCCCGCCGCTTCCCCAGGCACGACGTCCTCCTCCAGGGACTGGTCTCTCCTGAGGACAGGTCCGAGGCATAAGCGACGAATCTCACTCTCCTTGCCTCTAAGGGGTGCTCTCCACACTCGTCTCCGGCCCCATCGCTCAAAGGCACCGGCTCTCCTCTGCAATTGGTACTCACCGTCCAGACTTCCCGTGCACAGGAGTGGAAGGAGGACACCAGAACTGGGGTCAGGCACACTCGGTCCTCAGGCAACACCCTTGCTTTTCAACACCGTCAAGCTCTCGGGCAACAGATCGATCAAATACAGGGTGTCATCTGATCCGCGACGGTAGAGCCAAGCAAGACGGAACGCTGGACCGCTTCGGCATCTTCTCTGCTTGCCACGATGCCACCTCTTGGTCCAGTGACGAGCACGTGGGTCTTCTTCCTGTGGGACTGCCGGCCGTCCACCCTGACGGCTGTCAGCCGTGATCTTCCTCAGCAAGGGCTTCAGTCCTCCTCACACTTGGCCGGCATCACTGTGCCACCTACTCTTGTGGCCATCCCTTTTGACGACCGCCCCTTCCACGGAGAAAACAGGGCCATGGGCCACCTTCTGCAGCCAATTGCACCCTTCCTCTCGGGGGCCTGTTTGTGAGGGGAGCACCGGGGCCTCTTGGGGTACCATGGCAAAGATAGAAACACCAGAGCCATGCCACTCTGATCTGGGGGCTGGGAGTGCCGGGTCAGTCCATCAGCCTTGCTGCCTCATGTCCAGTTTATTTTATTTATTTTTATCAGTTGGGATGAATACGTGTCTCAAATCATTCCACAGTTCAGCCGCGTCCAGCAGAAGGGTATGTTGGCTCCCACAATCAGTTTCCAAGCACGCTTTTTCTGCATGGGACCCCCTGACATCATCGCCCCTTCACCCCACCACCCACCTCTGTGCCTCCTTCCCCCAAGACCCCTATTGCACTTGCTGTTTGCTAGGTTCATCGGTCCAGCTTCTCATTCACCAGGAAATGAAAGGAGAAATTCCACAACTTCCAGCGGGTGACCCCAGGGACAGAACACTCCTGGACACCACCCGAGACGTGCCCTCAAAAGCCAAGCACAACAGCACAGCCCCAGCTACGTAAGGCGTTGGAAACCGGATCAGGTCCGGCATGCAGGCCAGTGGGAATCTGCTGCCAAGTTTCCACTGTTCAAGTCAGGCTTCCGCCGTTGACCTCCTGAGCTCCACCCACCCGTGCCCTCTGCCTAGTGACCACTTGCCTCCGCTCCCTCAATGGGGGACAGAGCGGGTTCCCGTTATAGCTCCTCCAGGGGATCTTGGGCTCCCACTGCCAACCCGATTCTCCGACTTCCGGCTCTGATGCTAATCCCTCCCTGCAATTTTGGATCGTGTGCCTCGCGGTCCTTCCGTGATGGAGGAGGATGGGCTTTTTCCACGCGGACATCGTTGTCCTGTCAGGTGTGCAGGGACAGGGGACACCTTCCTCCAGGGGCCCCCGGCTTTCCATTGCGGGCTCACCTTTGCCTCCTACAATTAGGTGGGTGCAACCCTCCTCCACCCCCAGCCGTGTGGAGCCAAACTCTCTGCTGCTTAATCACCTGGCCTCTGCGGGTCCCAGGATGAAGGGTGTTTGCACAGAGATCCCTGCTTGCTCCAATGTCAATGAGGGATCA
>NW_022103951.1:20419827-20420638 GCF_000313985.2 Echinops telfairi
GGTAAGCACAGAAGGGCTTTCTCAAGCATTTGTCTGTGTTCGAGTCCCTGTGAGAACCCACTGGTTACCTGACTGGGGAGAAGGCAGTGCACCCCGCTCCTCTCTCTCTCTCTCTCTCTGGAGAGAAAGACCCATGGGGTACCACCCAAATCAGGGGTTCATCTGGACCGGCCAATTACCAAGAGGAACCAGAAACCCCCGGGGGTTTTGACAACTGTTTCTCTCACCCTGAGCCTCTCTTGTCTTCTGCAGGGAACTGGGAAGGGGCTCAGCTGCCCGGAGCCACTCCCACCTCCCGAGCTTTCTGCACAGAGCTGGATGGATAGCCAGGGACCCTCCTCCCTGTCTACCCTGTCTTTTCCACGCAGTACTAACCCTGACCTCCTCACCCAGAAACACAACGAAACACCGGGGCCGTGTGCTCCTGGAAAAATCTCACACACTCTGGAGTGTAACACAGTCTGGCCCAGTGGTTCTCCACTTATTCACGCCGCGACCCTTTAATAGAATTCCTCCTGTGGTGGTGACCCACCCCAACCATAAAGTGATTTTCGTTGCTACTTCATCACTGTCATTTTGCTACTGTGATGAGCCGTCATGCCAATCTCTGATAGGCAGGATGTATTTTCATTGTTACAAACGGAACATCATTAAAACATAGTGGATCACCACAAAAACATTATGGCATTATATATGGTGAAATACTTATTTCTACTGACAAATAAATGAAATGTCTTGAAGCAAGGTGTAGCATGGGTAACAGTCTTCACGCGGGTACTGTATGTGGGTGTATCTGCATGTGGGGGGACCC
>NW_022103951.1:20421455-20422689 GCF_000313985.2 Echinops telfairi
TCCTACAGGAGCCGAGTTGGCACAGTAAGCCTAACTCTCAGAGCCGCCGAGGCCCCTGCTCCTGTATGGCATCCAGCTTTGGTTTGTGGAAGCCCCTTTCCTTTGTGTAAGCCCCTCCCTGAGCTCGCCCAAGAGCTATTAACTACCTCGAGACACGCTCATTCTATGCCGTGGCTCGTCTACGTATTAGACTCTTGGTGGTTTAATGGGGAGCCCGGGTGGTGCAGTGGGGATGCACTGGGCTGTGATCCGAAAGGTCAGCAGTTGGAAACCACCTGCGACGCCTTGGGAGGAAGGCAGGGCTTGCTCCTCCCGTGAACCGTGAGAGTGTCAGAAACCCACAGGGGCAGGTCCGCCCCGTCCCACTGGGCGCCCAAATCAGCATCAACTCGCTGGCAGTGACTTGGGTCCATCTGATCTCAGCTTCACCCCCTGAGAACTCTGAGTATTCAGCAACCCCAGCTTCAATGGATCACGGCCGGGGAGTCAGACCAAGGGAGGCTTTCCTGTTTGCCCTCCTCCCTCTGGACACGTGGAAGTCAAACTAGAGGGTGAAGCATTGCTATTGGAGCCGTGTGTGCAAAGAACGCGGCGACCTTCCTCGCACAGAACAACGCCGCGTGGACCTTTGTAAAACGAATGGGTGAGTGGATGAGCCGATGGGTCGCACCCACTACAAATCCAATTCAAAACTGCTTAGAACAGCAAAGCCAACGTCTTCATCATTCCTCTCTCCAGACGCGCACCCCAGAAATGAAGGACCACGGGCACAGAGAAAGGACGCCTCCTCAGTGCCAGGATTATTTCCAGGTTGAACGAGATGAAGTTCTCTCTGTGTGTCCTCCCCAGCCCACCCCTTTTTTGAATAGGTCAAGAAGAGTTGAGCTTCAGCAGTATGCTAAAATATGTGCATCCTTCTGTGGGCATCTGGGGCTCTGGCCCTGAGCAGCATCAGAAAAAAAGCCGTTTTAAGATGAGTCGGGGATATATAAATAGATCTCACCTTGGAAAAACAGCTCCGCGGAGATCAGGTAAACAGCGAATACATCCATTCGGGGCGTGCAGTCTTAGGAGGGAGGGGTAGCACTCAGACCGTGGGGCACTTCCATGGGTGTTGTTCCAAAAAACGAGTGGGGTCATAAAGCTGGGGTGGGTGAGGAGCTACGGACTTGGCACCCACTCAGGGTGAGCGTGCTGGGATTGGTTCTGCGGGGACACAAGACTGGTCACATGT
>NW_022103951.1:20424728-20425889 GCF_000313985.2 Echinops telfairi
GGGCTGCCCCATCCAAGCTCCCTAAAAACCTACCGCCATTGGGAGCCCATTCGGATCCCCATGGACCCTGCAGGAGCGAGCAGCTGCCCTCCCACAGGGATTCCATGACTGCCAGTGTCCACGGGAGCAGGCAGCCACGTCCTTTCCTCCCACAGAGCACTTGGTGGCCTTGACCCACTAGCCTTTCCGTGAGCATCTCAGCACCTGGGTCCCCCGTGTCGAGCGTCCAGGTTGCAAGTGACCATCTGACCACAAGAGCTGACCAGTCAGTCATGTGCAGTGCCCCTCAGTGGCCGGATGAAGCCCATGTGGACAGACGGCCAGGGCATGGCAGCTGGAGAGGCTGCCGATGGCCCGGGCTGTCAGTGCCACACCTGCTCCCACCTGGCCGCCCACCTGTGGACTTGGGGAGGCCAGCTCCCTCGTGCAGCTCCTGCAGGGCCCACAGCAGAGTAGGGCCCTGTCCCCTCTGCCGCTCTGAGCCCTCTCAAGGACAGGCCTGCACGGACCTTTCAGAATCGGACTGCATGCAGGTGAGTGGGGATGGCAGGTATCGCAATCCCGGCGCCAGGAGGTGGCCCCACAGGTGTCCTCCCCCTAAAAAAAGCTGGCTCTTCTGTGGGGCGTGGGGCCTTGTCCCTGAGCCGGGCATTTGGGGAGCTTGGAAGGTAGAAGGCGGGCAACATGAAGACAAAACAGGTGAGAGGAGCTAGCTAGACTTTGGGGCGTAAGACGGTGGGCGAGGCAGGGGAGCCGGGGTGGGGTGAGGGGGACCACAGATGGGATGCTCCAACCAGCGGGGCTCGGATAAGCCCGGTGCAGAGAGCATTCGCGGGGCCCCGAGGGGAAGCTGGGGCTGGGACACCCGCCGGAGCCCTTTACAGGGTGCTGGGGCTAATGGGTGTTCATTGAGACCCAGCTGTTCAGCACTGGGGGCTCAGCTGCCACGTGTCTCCACTGGCGTCCCAGGGCCCCTGAGAGCAGACGGCAGGGTAAAACCCAGGCCGTGTGGGGAGGGGAGACCACTTCCCGGCAAACAGCACAGCCCGAGGTGGCCTGAGGCACCATGGTGGGGCTGTGCCTTTCAGTGCGGGGGGAGAGGGGGGCTCCCTGATGGGCCACCCATGCTCCGTGAGAGAGGTGAGGCCTCCCCTCCCCCCT
>NW_022103951.1:20427427-20429075 GCF_000313985.2 Echinops telfairi
AGGGCAGGGCTGCCCCTGTGGGTCTCCCAGGCTGTCAGTCTTTACAAGAGCAGACAGTCTGGTCTTTCTCCTGAGGAGCTAATGGATGGATGGATGGATAGATATGTAGATAGACGATAGATAGATAATGATAGATAGGTAGGTAGATAGATAGATCGATAGATAATCACACTGCCAATGAGTGGTTGCTGACTCACAGTGACCCTGCAGGACAGGGCAGAGCTTCCCCTGTGGATCTCCCAGGCTGTCAGGCTTCCAGGGAGCAGATAGTCTGGTCTTTCTCCCGAGGAGCTAATGGCTAGGTAGATATAGATATAGTTGTAGATGTAGATGCAGATGTAGATGTATAGATATAGATGTAGGTGTAGATATAGATAGATAGATAAACACACTGCCATCGAGTGGATGCCACTCAGAATGACCCTGCAGGACAGGGCAGAGCTGCCCCTGTGGGTCTCCAAGACAGTCCGTCTTTACAGGAGCACACAGCCTCATGTTTCTCCTGAGGGGCAGTTGGGGGGTTTGAACTGCTGGCCCCTGAGCCCAGCGTGGACTTGTCAGTGCCACCAGCACTCGGCACTCCTAGAGTAGAAGAAGGAGGAGCGTGGGTGGCACCGGATGTGAATTCTGCGTGGCTAAACAAAAAGGTTGCTGGTTCAAAACCACCCCCGGCATCCATCCATCTCCTGGAGGGCCTTCCTATTCTTGGCTGCCCCTCCAATTTACCAAGCATGCTGCCCTTCTGCAGGGACTGGTCCCTCCTGGTTCTGTGCCCCAAGTATGTCTGAGAAACCAACGCTCCCCATCTTGGCCTCTGTGGAGCATCCTGGTTGTACTGCTTCCTCCCAGACTGGGAGTCCGCTTTGGCGCCTTCCCTAACCGTTGCTGCCCCGCGTGGTGCTGCAGACTGAAAGGCCATGGTCTCACCCACCAGTGTCTCCCGGCGAGAACGACCAGGCTGCCTGTGCGCACGGAGACTCCCAGCCTATGGAGCCCACCGCGCCGGTTCTCCTCTGTCCCGGACAGTGGCTACGCTATGGAGTGGACTCGAGGTCAGCGAGTTTGGTGTTCTGAGTTTAACTGCATGCTTCAAATGCGCGATGCTTCTGCGGTCTCTCTGCCGTGTTCACCTTCCGGCTCCCATGGGCATCGGAGGCGATGGAAAAGACCGTGGCTTGGGTCAGGGGCACCTCCCTCCTTGTGTCTCTGTGCGTTGGGCTGATGTGTGATTCTGATGCTGGAGGATTTACCAGCCCCGGCAGGGTGACTCACGGGGCACTGACCTCAGGGGAGCGTCCAGACAGACTGGGGAGAAAGGCCTGGTGACCGACCTGTGAGTCTGCAATCACCCGGGGGACACAGTTCTCCCCCTGGACCCAGACAGGGTCCACGTGAGCCGGCGTCAAGCCCGCGGCAGGCGGTCTTCCTGAGTGGTAGACATGAGGGGACTCCGCAGAGCCCCTGGAAGGGCTCCATGACCTTCCCGTGAACTTGGTCAAGCTCACGCCTCGCGGCTGTTGGCGTGAAGTGATAGACGGATGCATGTTTATGACGAGTGACTGATAGCGTTGGACGGTGGAAGGGGTCCCCACCATGCAGAGGCTTGATTTATGAACAGTGCAGGTTCGATTCCCACCTCGGCACAGTG
>NW_022103951.1:20429936-20447692 GCF_000313985.2 Echinops telfairi
TGTGTGTGTGTGTGTGTGTGTGTGTAAATTCAATCATTCCAACACCCCTGCCACATTGCTTCCAAGCTCATGGACTGATGGAGTTCAGAGCTGACGGGGGTTCCCGCCCACAGCCTGTGTGTATTAAGCGGACACAAGACCAGCCCAAGGCTGCCCTGCGAGTGGCGGCTTCACAGGCCCTAAATGCCCACCTTTCTGCGGGAGGAAGGTGAGACTGTGGACTCCCAGAAAGCATCACAGCCTGGGACCCTCTCCAGGGGCAGCTCTGCCCGTCCTGCAGGGTCGCCGTGAGCCGGAACGGGCACGATGGGTCCAGAGAGCTTGGAGTTAGACACCGCTTCGTCGTCTCGGACACCACCCCGTCCCCGGTCCCCAGCACTGTCATTCCCATCTTTGGGCTCTGCCATTCACTGTTCCTCTCACCACACCCACAGCCCCTGACGGAAGGGGGACCCGCCTCCCCTGCCATCCAGCCAATTCTGACTCCCGGCGGGCCACCCCAGAACCCCGGGTGGAACTGCCCCTAGGGGAAAACAGGGGAGAACAGTCCAGCCTGTGACTGTCCGGCATGGACACTGCTTTTCTGGGCACCAGGAAGCCCGCTGCCGTCTCCCGCCTTGGATAGGAGAAACAAGCCAACCAAACCAGCTCAGGCACAAGGGCAATGGTGAGGACGGCGCTGGACGGGGCGGTGTTTGCTTCTGGTGGGTGCGGGGCTGCCAGGAGCTGGCATCAACCGGAGGGCACCGAACCACAGTCACAGCAACAAGGGACTTCAGCATGGTCCCCAAATCACAGAGCACTGGTTCTGGGGAAGTCCAGCCCAGACAGACCGTGGCGTGTCTTTGTAAAGAGAGAGGGAGAAGGAGAGGGAGAATCTCCACTCTTTTGGAGTGGAGGGAGAAAGAGAGAGAGAGAGAGAGAATCTCCACTCTTTGGGAGAGGGAGAGGGAGAGGGAGAGAGAGAGAGAGAGAGAGAGAATCTCCACTCTTTGGGCACCCACCTCTCCTTATGGAATCCATGGTCGTTCCCTCTCGATAAACCATCACTGGGAGAGATTGACAAGGGGCAGGGGGCATGCAGATGCCGGAACTGAAGGCGTTTCCCTGCAGAGAGTGACCATGACTTCTTGCAAGGCTTTGAGGAGACCCTCTGGGTCAGAACAAAGGTCCTCAGGCAACAACCTCAGAGCTAGGGGTGTCCCTGGTCCTGGGGCAGGGCTACTGAGAGTGCCAACCATCCCCGGGCACGTGGTTCCTCCCCTCTTTAAAACGGGACCCCCTGGGGGCAGGCGGAACATACCTTTTTACGTGTGGCCGCCTTCCCCGCCTGGACAGGTGCTGGCATTCACTGTGCAGCAAGGAGGGAGGGATTGGGGGGACATAGCAGTTCCCATCCCCCGCTCTCTCCCTCTCCCCATCTCCCTGGACCTCTCTGCCCATTCGTACCTTTACACCCACATCTAACCTACGTCGACAGCAACTAGATATCAATCTCTCTCATTCTGTCCATATAAAGCAGACATGGAAGTGTCCTGGTTACTTACTGGGTTACTAACCACAAGGTCAGCAGTTCAAAGCCGCCAGCCAGCAGGTGAGAGGGAGAAAGACGAAGCTTTCTACTCCCGTGAACAGTCCAGGGGGGTGTCGTGGTCACGCATGGGACTGCTCACTGTCAGCTCCTCAGTGCAAAATGACCGCCTTCCTGTAAAGGGTGGGTCTCGGCAACTCACAGGGGCAGGTCTGCCCTGACTCATGGCGGCTGTGGGTCCCCATCCACTCAATGGCGGGGAGATGGGTGATTTTTGGTGTCTACTCCCATTAAAAAACGTGGGTGAAGGGAGACAGCAAGCGGTGTACGATATGAGAAATGACCATTATTGGTCATTTATCAAGGGTCCACGAGGGTGGGAGGGAGAGGCAGGGAGGGAAGAGAGAGGAGCTCAAGTGGAAAGAAAATGCTTTGAAAATGACGATGGCGGCGTAGGCACAAATGTGACTGATACGCTTGATGTACGGATTTGTCTTAAGAGCCGTAAAAGCCCCCGATGAAAGAATTAAAGGAAATAAATCAAATAGAATAACGTTGAGCACTAAGTGATAAAAATAATTTTTATAAAAGGGTGGCCATCTCAGAAACCAGCAAAGGCTGTTCTACCCCGCCTGCTAGGATCAACGTGAGTTAGACTAGACTCGAGGGCAGTGAACACACGCACATGCATGCACACACACGCATGTACACACGTGCACGCACACACACGCACATGTGTGTGCACACATGCATACACACATGCATACCTGCACATGCGCACACACACGCAAGCGCACACACATGCACACACGGACACACGCACGCACACACGCATGCACACGGACACACTCATGCACACACAGACGCACGCACGTGCACACACGCACACGCACACGCACACGCACACACACACCCTATTGCAGGACAGAGACGGAGAATGTGTTGAGAGCAGACCTCTTCAGGGCAGTGATGGAGAGCGGAGATCGGAAAGACGCAGCGGAGCTGAGGTGCTTCACAAGCCGGAGTCTGGCGCTGGGGAGTCGAGCTCTGCTGGTTTGGGGGCAATGGAGCTGGGAGGGTGGGCTTCCCTGCTGGCCCCGATCTTGATAACCACTAGTATGACGGGGGCATCCCTCTCTCTGGGGCTTTGCCTGTCAATCAGGTTGCAGCTTGATTGAGGGGCGCTGAGACAAACGGCTCCCCGAGCCGGCCCCTTCTCTCTTTCTCTGCGTTAAACCTCCTGTGGACAAGCCACGCGGAGCCACGCTGAGACCAGCAACAGCCCTGGAGATGCCTCCCCCGCTGCTGGATCCACAGGACTCGGCACCCACCGGTCTGTGTTTTCCCTGGCATTTTGCATGATCACATGCGGCTGCGTGCGTCTGCAGAGGGACTTACGGACAAGTATCAGACTTACGGGCTAATGTTGGACTTATGACTTGATCAGGGCTGCGCTGGGGTGTTCTCTTGGCAGAATACAATCACCCTTTGATATAAAGCTCTGCTTTAGACATAGGTGAGCGTCTCTGGATTTGTTTCTCTGGTCTACCTGGTCTGACACAACCTTTCACAACAGTGGACTCACCGCAGGTCCCTTCACTGGTCTGCGCGGCAAACACTCGGACCTGAAGAAGTACCTTTCTCACATCCAAAGGTGTCCGTCCTGTGTGTGCTCCATCCTCGGGGAAAATCCCCCGGGAAGGAAGCCGCAGGAATGAATGCCGGTTGCTTGGCATTCAGGACCAGCCTCCCGCACATGGGCATCCAATCCTGGCTTTAATACTTTCAGAAAGCGCAGATGTTGGGATGAGTGGCTCCTACATGGTCATTGGCATTCAGGGCGGTGAATTCGTTCTCCGGGGCCCCTGCTTCTATCAATCAGGGAGATCAATACGTGCTCAAAGCCATTCGTCAGAACCCTCTAATCACGCTAAGTGGCAGTTGTGTCCGGGGCGGGGGCATTACACTCTGTCTTTAAAGTGGCCGGTGTAATGGGCTTCAGTGGCTCTCATTTTAAAACGGTCCTTGACTTCTCCCCGTCTTGATGCCGCTATTGTATTTAGTTGAATTCATTTCCTTCCCCCTCCCCTTTCTGGTGGTCGTTGAGAACACACACAAGCGAATGTCTACCAATCCAACCATGAAAACAAATTGTTTTATTGGGACACAATCCCCTTATCATACAACAATTCAATCATATCAAGGAGTGTTGTACAATCAAGACCGTAATCAATTTTAGACCGTTTTATTTTTCCTCGTACTCTTTGTTATCAGCTCCCCACTCGCCCCCAACCTCCCTTGCTGTATCCCGGAGAACCAGCAATGCAGTTACTGCCTCTGTAGATTTCATCTGCTTCCCCGACTTCCTGTGCCAAAAATCACACAGAAATACAAAACAACGAGTCTGGACAGCTAACAACAACAACAAAGTACAATAGGGAAAAAATTCAGTCGGAAACAAAACAGAAAATGTTAAGAACAAGAACCACTTTAAAACGGATCGCAAGGGAGATCCAGTGGCCAGGTGTTGGGTTTTAATCTGGTCACGTCTGCCATCGTCCACTCTCCACTGCCCTATCAATGACAGGAAGGCCGGTCCCATCCCTGGTCGGGGGCCAGAGGGATTCACTAGAGCTTCATTCACAGTATTTCCACTCCATTTCTTTCTTTTTGTTTTAAAAAACACCAGAGCTTTCAGACATTTCAAAAGGTGTGTCTCCAAACAAGCAGCCATCGGAGTGAGGCATCCCTGTGAAAGAAGCACACCAGCCTGGGTGACCCAAGGATTGTACATAATATAATCCAAATCCCAAAGAGGGCATGGAGTCACAATGACATCATCTCCTGTCAACTTGCGAAGGGGTGGAGTCTAGCCTGTCAATCAAGTCGCAGCTTGATGACCTCATTTGGAGGCGCGAAGGAGAGAAACAGCTCCCTGGAGGCCAGATACACTCTGCTTCATCTTCCTGCTGACAAGACACATGGAGCTACACTGATGGAGCCAATGCCCTGAGCTGGAGGAGCCACGTGGAGACCCACCCCAGTGCTGAGATGCTCCCACCACCACTGGACCCACAAGGCTTTCCAGCCACTGGCCTGTGATCTTCCTGCATTCGGCATCATTGCATGTGTTGCGTGAGTCTGAAGAGGAATTTAAAGATTGGTATCGGACATATGGGCTAATATTGGACTTAAGGACTTGATCTGGACTGAGCTGGGATGTTTTCTCAATATTCAGTTGCTTTTGAATAGCAACCTCTTTCTTATACACATTTGAGTGTCTCAGAATTTGTTTTGTAGGTGGAGTTCCAATTCGATCCAACCCCGGATCCACATCTTCTGAGAAAGGGTGCCCCAAATGCGTGGTGAATAATGACTCAACTCCCCACCTGTCTGGTCTCCCCTACATCGGACACCCTAGATGCCTCTCTTCTGAAGCTCCTGGTCGAATCGTGACCAGCTGAATGTAGATCTGCTGTCAGGGTAGGAAGCTTCCCTTCTAATTTTTATGATTTTTTCTTCGAATGTTAGTTTTATGGACACATATTATTCATGCCACTATCTGCCTGCTCTTCCCATAGAATTCTGTTGTTCCATCCCATGCTGCGGGGTTCTACAATCTTCAATACTGTTGACTCGGCTCTCCCTCCCCAGGTCTCACTTCCTGGACCCTCAGGGAACCATTACTCCCGTTACAATCTCCCAGGGGCCTCTAACTGGACAGCCATGCACGGAGCGATCTTTATGGGACAGACCTCATTCATCATGTTAGACTGGCGTGTGTTCATCTGGACACTTAAGGTGGAAGAAATCTTAAGGAACTACAGGGTAGGTATGCGGCTCATCGGTGCCACAGGGCACCCTGGATTTATCCTCCGTTCTGTGAGGCCAATTGTCTTCGGTCTGCACGGCACCCACTCGGCTTCGTATCGGTTAGGGTGCATGTGTTCCTTAAGGACATGTCCCTTTTCAATCTGCAAGGCCAACCCAGCTGTGGGGGCGAGTGTCCTAGAAATAAGATCAATGCCTGCCCTGCCCGCCATCGTCCAAGGATGGCTTCTTCCACCTTGCGGCTGCCCCTGGATGGCGGGAGCAGGGACCTTGGGTCTTGGCTGCCCTGTGGAGAGCCGGCTACTCACTGGGCTTCCATTCCATGATGCTTCCCTCCTTTCTTCCCATAAAGAGCCACTGTCTCAGAAGCCTGCAAGGGGGCAGACAGTTCTACTGTCCTGCACCCTGGTAATCTGAGATCATTCAGATCGATTGTGCCAACCTGGCCGATAAACACGTGTGGGGTTAACTGGAGGGCGGAGAGATAAATGGCTTTGCAAACCTCGCCTTTCGAGTTCTCGGGTCTCTTGCTTTGTGATGGTCAGACCAGGGTGCAGCTGCCTTAGCCAGTTCCCTGCTTCAGCTGGCAAGGCTCACTTCCTGCAAACATCCCTGAGGGGAAGCCGCATGGACCTACCCCGATGCAGCCCTGGGTGCTGGAGCAGCCGTGTGGAGACCCCTGCCAGCGCTGAGATGCTTACACATTCACTGATTCAGCTTCCCCCCTGCAGTCGGCATCATTGCGTGTGTTTTGTGAGATGGAGGAGGACTTTGTGGATTAGTGATGGACATAGGGGTTAATGTTGGACTTGTGGGCTTGGGCAGCACTGGGTTGGGATGCTTTCTGAATGTACACTTACCCTTTCTATAAAACGCTCTCTTATATACACGTGAGTTTCTGTGGATTTGTTTCCCTAGTTTACCCAGACTAACACACCATCACAGCTTTCAGTGGCTGTAAGTCTGTGCCCCCACGCCCTGCCCTCCCCGCCCCTCCTCCCATGTCCAGACACAAGTGTCCCTGTCCATCCCGACTCATGGCCGGCTGCCTGAATGCAGGTGCAGAGCAGGCCTGCGGGAATGCTGATGGGCCCGGTGTTGACGGGAGCAGACGGGCTCAGCGGGATGAGCTCACTCATATTAAATATCGATCGTGTTTCACGACTCCAGCTGGCTGTCTTCACACACACGTCTAGCAGCCCCGGCAGCCCAATGGAGGACGTGCCGGGCTGCCAGCCCTGAGGTCAGTGGCAAGAAACCGCTAGCCGCCACTCAGGAGCAAGAGGAGGCTGTCCACTCCCATCCAGAGTGACAAACCCAGAAACCCGCAGGGGCAGTTCTGCCCAGTCCCGCCAGGTCGCTGAGAGTCGGACTCCCTGGAAGGGAGTGTGTGCATGTAACTGCCGACGTTTTGACGACAACAGATATCCCTTCTCGCTGCGAATGGGTGCTCTCACCCAGGCTTTGGCTCACAGGGACCCCACGGATGTGACACAGACTCATTGTCCCCCAGGTCAACCGAGGCTGCCCTCTACCTGGGACCAGACTGCTGTGTGCCCGGTGGTCCGAGGGCGGATCTTCCTGTTAGCAGCGAGACGCTTCGCTGGGGTCCCCAAGACTCTTTCAAACACACATTCACGGACCTTTTCTTCCAAGGCACTGGGATATTGGTACCATCCTTGTGGGCCATGCCGGGCCAACCTCGAGTGAACATGCCTCTAATGTAAGCAGCCCTGGGGGTCAGTCAAGCGGGGGCCTGGGTCACCGTTTGAACCCAGCAGTAGCCCGTGGGAGAAAGGTGTGGCTTTGTGCTCCTGTCACCAGGTAAACTCAGAACCCGCAGAGGTGCGTGTGCCCTGTTCTAGAGGGTCTCTGAGAGTCGGCACTGGCTCTATGGTGGTGATTTTGTTAAGGGTGGGGGGAGGATGAGGGAGAGGGGGTCTCCTCATTGATGACACTTGTAACCATTGGCTGGTATTGATCTCGCTTGGGCCTCCCCACACCTGCTCCCTCCAGGGTCCTTATGCATCAGAATCCGCTCGGTGGCCCTGAAGTTTTGGACACTAATGGCCAGGATTCACTCTGCTTTCCAATAGCCTCTCTTTTCTGTATGTCCACACAGTACTGGGTTCTGGCCCCCGCCCTCTGTAATAGCATCAAATCACTAATACCGACGGAACATGTTCAGAAATTAAAGGGGGAAAAATGGGACTCCATTATGCTTTGAATATGAAATCTTCCTAATATGCATTTTAATAGGCCGGGACTTGATGGCCCGGTAATATACCACAGTCGAGACGGTTCCTGACAAACGGAGAGAAATGGCTGCCAGGCTCTCCTGTGCGACCTTGTGAAATGCACAAGGTGTTGTCCTGTCTCCAGACCCGGGCCCTGAACACACGGAGGAGGGTACCCGTGGAACATACTAAACACACGGAGGCGGGTGGTGGTCAGCAAACTAACGAGGTTGCTTGTCAACGTATTAAAGCCACGGAAGAGGTTGCTTCTTGAGCTGTGGCTGCGCCGTGGCCCCAGGAATTGCCACTGTTCTGTTTTGCATCAGGCACAGAGCAGACGGTGGGAGAATGTAAAAGGGGGGGGTGGTGGAGGGGGCTGGCGGGGGTCGCGAATAAAAATGCGGAACGCAGTCCCATGAGCCTGCACCTGCGTCTTGGAGTTGGCAGTGACACACGCTGGAACGTGGCTCTCAATTAGACAGCCCCGCTAGATCAGAGCTCGTTAGAGCCTCGTTACATCAGGGAAATGGATGGGTCTGACCCCGCAGAAGCACACACAGGCTTCTTTGAGCTTCATCCATTTCAGAAACAAGTAGACAGAATAAGTAGAATGCAGAGAGGGACAGAAGGTGGCTAGGCAGAAATATAGTATGTGAGCAAGTTATCTCCCACCCCCAAGGAAGCTAAGCCTACACACACACACACACACACACACACACACACCCCACTTCTCTAGATTCAGCGAATTAACGTCCACTTCCTACTAGGGAAGCCCTGGTGGTATCCTGGGTTACGTGTTGGGCTGCTAACTTGCAAGGTCACCAGTTCAAACCCACCAGGGAGAAAGAGGAGGCTGTCTGCTCCTGCTGACTCCCAGTCTGGGAAACCCACATGGGCAGCCTTCCCCTGTCCCGGGGGTCGGGTCGCTGTGAGTCGGCATCCACAGATGGCACCGCATTTGCTTTGGCCTGTGTTTCTCCTAGCGGGACACACTGGACAACAAGGAATACCGCAGTCCCGAACCAACAGCCCCCCCAGAAGAGAAGAGGGGCCTCTCCGCGCCGGTAAAGAGTGACAGTCTGGACATCCACAGGGGCAGCTCATGCTGCCCTGTAAGTCACCGTGAGTCCCCATCCACCCAACACCAGTCAGTGAGTGTTTTGTTTTTAGGGTAGACTTCACATCCGTGTCCTCAGGCCACAGTACATACTGCCCCCTGACAGTAAACGCTAACCCCCACGCCGAGCCCTTGGCCCCAGATGGGTTCTGACTGACCTCCAGGCCTCTCGTGCCAGTGGGTGGGACGGCTTGGTACGTGGCAGGCCTTCCTTGGCAGCGAGCCCGGTCTGTCTTCCTCAGGGCCACGGGGAGGGTTTGGATCCACAACCTCCAGGCTCCCACCTGATCCCACCCAGCCTCTTGTGCAACTCAGGTGCGACTGGACGGGGGCTATAAGGACCACGCACCTTTTAATGGACCACAAAGAGTGCAGGCGCAATGGGCTTCCACACGGGGAGGTAGGGACGATAAGAGGATGTCGGCTAGTGTATCTGACGTGGGGGGAATACGGGGGTGGGTTCTGGATACATGGAGCTGCTTTCTCAGGATGAGACTGTGAATCTTTACCTGAATACAAAGCCTCGTCTTCTCCCTCAGAGCTGGCTGGGGGGTTCGAACTGCAGACCCAGCAGTTACTAGCCCACTGTGTAACCTCGATGCCTCCCGGGGACTGCTTGCACAATCCAAAGCACATCACAAACGGGGTCATTGCTTCCCGTCCTTGCCCACCCCAAGTTCACTGATGCCCGCAGCGTGTGGCTCCATCGGTGAGCCGTGTGTATGAAGACGCTGACAAGGAATGCTATGGACCAGAGGTCCCCATTAAAATTGTTCAGCCCTGCTCTTCTACCAAGAAGCACTGCAGGTGCTGCCTGGGAAGACCTGGGCTGGCTCGCCGCAAGGTCGGCAGTTCAAAGCCCCCAGGCGCTCCATGGCCGAAAGATGAGGCTTTCCGCTTCCATAAAGAGTGACAGCCTTAGAATCACGGGGTGGTTCTTCCCAGTGCCGTCTGGTCCCCGCTGAGCGTCGGCGTCGACTGTGGAAAACACTGCTTTGCTTTAGCCCCTCTCACTCCAAAGCAGCCGGACACAGCTCACGCACACGTGGACAGGGCTTCGTGTCCACAAAGCTCCCGTGGCACACAGAGGTGCCACCACCTGCAGCCCCCAGCCCTAGCGTGTTGGTCTGGGCTGACCAGAGACACAAATGTAGGGACATTCATCTGTCTGTGAGACAGAACTTTATCTCAAGACATCATTAGGCATCAATAAAACATCCCAGCCCCATACAGATCAGATCCATAAGTTCACTATTAGCCGATAAGTCTGATATCGGCCCAGGAGCCCGATATTAGCCCATAAATCCCTCTTCAGACTCACCCAGCACATGCAATGATGCCGATTGCGGGAAGATCGCAGGCCAGTGGCTGGAAAGTCCTGTGGATCCAATGGTGGTGGACACATCTCCAGGGCTCTGGCTGCCATCAGTGTGGCTCCATGGAGCTCTTCAACAGGAAAGTGAGGCACAGAGAGAGAATGTGGCCCGCCTCTTCCGATGGCAGAATCATGAGGGAGAGAGAGAGAGGGTTCCCAGAATCCTCATGGGAAGGCCAAGCCCACAAGGAGGCATCATCAGGCTGTGAGCTGATTGACAGGCTAGACTCCACCCCTTCACTCTTTTATTAAGTTGACTCAAGATCATGGAACCACCTCACAGAGTGAATCAGTCTGGGTAGACGCTAGAGGAACACAATTCATACATGCTCGTATTTTATAAGAGAGAGTTTTATATAGAAAGGGTAAGCGTACATTAAGAAAGCATCCCAACCCAGTGCTGTCCAAGCCCATAAGTCCAAGATGAGTCCCACTGATCCACAAAGTCCTCCTCCATCTCTCGAAACACATGCAATGATGCCGACTGCAGGAGGAAAGCCAAGTCAGGGAACATGTAAGCATCTTAGCACTAGCAGGGGTCTCCACGCAGCTGCTCCAGCACCCAGGGCTGCATCGGGGTAGGTCCACGCGGCTTCTCCTTGGGGATGTCTTGCAGGAAGTGAGCCTTGCCAGCTGAAGCAGGGAACTGGCTAAGGCAGCTGCACCCTGGTCCGACCATCAGACAGCAAGAGACAAGACAGGTGTTGGTCCAGCAGCTGCTGACCTCCAGGCAGGGGTCAGCTCATAGTGAAACATCACACGATGTCCTCTTGTCACCAGGGGGTTTTCAGTGGCCCCTTCCTGGTGGGTGACCCTGCTGGGATATGCAGTGGCATGGGGCCAGCTTTGGGCATCATGGAGATATACCGGCTGCTCCGTGGTGCCACACATGGACGGATGGGTGGGCCAGGCGGGATGACCCCTCGTAGGCTCTCATTGGGCTTGTTTGATGTCTTGGTGGGATGGCACCAAACCAGAGACCTGACTCACTGACCTCGAGTCCTCTCTGACTCGTACTGACCCCGTCAGGCAGAGGAGAATGCCCACCCCCCCAGAGGGGGGTGTCCTGAGATTTTAAATCTTGGGAGGGGCACACGGCCTCCTCTCTGTCCCTCGGAGCCAACAGTGGGCTCCAACTGCTGGCCTGGCAGCGAGCAGCTCAGAGCATCAGGCAGGTTGCCTCAGCTACTCCCACTGGTAGCGCACACTGAGAAAACCCACGGCCGGTATGGGAAGGGCAGGGAGAGCACAGAAGCTTCCGGGCAGTGTAGCAGGGGGACAGAGGGACAGAACGGTGGGATGGAGGTGCTGGAAGGGACTCAGAGGACTTGGATGGACCCTTGCTGGACTCAGCAGGCTCAGACTCCACCCTCCACTCACACTCCATAGCCTCTCTTGGGTCCTGGCCTTGGCCAGCACGGCCCTGTCCCCTCTGCTGGTGCCCCACCCTCTTCAGTTAGCAAACACCAGGTGTCCCCCAGAGTGCAGGCTCTCGCTTCAGAAAGCAGGCTCGGAGCCACAGCTGCCTCTGGGGTGTGGCAGGTGGCCCCTGGGGGGAGCCTTTTGTGGCCGTGGCTTTTGATGGACGGGTGCTGTGGCCAGCATCCACAAAGGCAGGAGATGGGGGCCCCTTCAGCCATTGCAACAGTGCGGGCCCCAGCCACTCTGTAGGACAGAGCAGAGCAGCCCCCCTCTTGGGGTCTCCAACGGGGCCACCTTTATGGAACTGCCAGGCCTTGCTTCTGCAGAGCAGCTCACAGATCTGAACCACCAGCTGGTCAGTGCTTCAGCACTGTGCCACCAGAGGCCAAAGCAACCCACCAGAGCACCCCACCCATTTGCAAAAGCACCCCTTAGAACAGGAGGGAGGCACTCGCATGCTTAATCTCTCTCTCTCAGCACATGTGAAATCCTCAAAGGCAGAAGTTCGCAGAGATGTATTTTATGTAGCTTGACATCTGCGCTGCTGCGTGAGAGTCACACTATTTGTTAATTACCAAAATTACTGCTTCTCAAATCCCCCTAATTATTGCATGTAAAACATGTCACTCCGGTTCCCCCTCTCCAGAGGGGGCTCCTTGCGGTTGTGCCAGGAACTTGTGCCTGGGTGGTGTTGCTGTTTGGAGGATGATCCTGGTGGATGGAGTGTGGGCAGGGGTGGGGCGAGGGGTGGGGAGGACATTCCCTGGGTGCCTGTTGATGCCTCAGATCTGCTCTGCTTACCTGCTGACAATCCTGGAACTGCCTCAGAGGATGGCAGTCGGTGAAGGCTTCGCCCCCCACAGGCTGCCTGACTTGTGCGTGCAGCCCCCTGTTCTCAAAATCACCGGCAGAAGTTGTGGATATGAATTGACAGGACTGGTACACTGCAGGGCCAGAGGTTTGAACCCAGCAGCCACTCCTTGAACAAGGCAGCCAGTACCGGTAAAGATTTACAGCACTCAACAGCTCAACTCAATTCAACTCAACTCAGCTCAACTCAACTCAACTCAACTCCATTCAATTCAACTCAGCTCAGCTCAACTCAACTCCATTCAATTCAACTCAACTCAGCTCAGCTCAGCTCAACTCAACTCAACTCAACTCAACTCAACTCCATTCTATTCAACTCAACTCAACTCCATTCAATTCAACTCAACTCAACTCAACTCCATTCAACTCAACTAAACTCAACTGCATTCAATTCAACTCAACTCAGCTCAACTCAACTCAACTCAACTCAACTCAACTCCATTCAATTCAACTCAACTCAACTCAGCTCAAGTCAGCTCAGCTCAGCTCAACTCAACTCAACTCCATTCAATTCAACTCAACTCAACTCAGCTCAAGTCAGCTCAGCTCAGCTCAACTCAACTCAACTCAACTCCATTCAATTCAACTACTCAACTCCATTCAATTCAACTCAACTCAATTCAGCTCAGCTCAGCTCAACTCAACTCAACTCAAATCCATTCAATTCAACTCAGCTCAGCTCAACTCAACTCCATTCTATTCAACTCAACTCAACTCCATTCAGTTCAACTTAACTCAACTCAACTCCATTCAATTCAACTCAACTCAACTCAACTCAGCTCAACTCAACTCAACTAAATTCAACTCCATTCAATTCAACTAAACTCAACTCCATTCAATTCAGCTCAGCTCAACTCAACTCAACTCAAATCCATTCAATTCAACTCAGCTCAGCTCAACTCAACTCCATTCAATTCAACTCAACTCAACTAAACTCAATTCAACTCAACTCAGCTCAGCTCAACTCAACTCAACTCAACTCCATTCAATTCAACTCAGCTCAGCTCAACTCAACTCCATTCAATTCAGCTCAACTCAGCTCAACTCAACTCAACTCCATTCAATTCAACTCAACTCAGCTCAGCTCAATTCAACTCAATAGCTCAGCTCAACTCAATTCAGCTCAACTCCACTGAACCTAATTTAACTCAACTCAACTCAGCTCAATTCAGCTCAACTCCACTGAACCCAATTTAACTCAATTCAACTCAACACAACTCAACTCAACACAACTCAACTCAGCTCTGCTGAACTCAACTTGACTCAGCTCAACTCACTGCCATCGAATCCATGCTGACTCATGGAGACCCAATAGGACAGGGTAGAATTGACCCCTTGGAGTTTCCGAGACTCTAACTCTTTATGGGAGTAGAAAGCCCTGTCTTTCTTCCTTGGGGCATCTGTGGTTTCAAACTTCGGACCTTGAGGTTGGCAGCCCAGTGCACAGTTAGCCTGAGTGACGCAGCACAAGTCCCCACGTTTATTCGGCCCTCCTCCTCTCCAGCATGAAAGAGAAAACAAAAAGGCTATGTGCCACCCCCACCCCCCCTTGGTGATTAACTTTTTTTGTTCTATCTCCCACAATCTGAGGTGATTGTGCTGTTGTTAGGTATTGGTGAGAAGGTTCTGACTCACAGTGATCCGAAGTCCGATGGAACGAAACGCTCCCCCCTCCGGCCCCATCCTCACAATTGTTCTTTACAATAAACTTTTTTGTCTATCAATTGTTCTTATGTGAAAGCCCATGGTGGGCTGTATTAATCCCTCCCATGGAAGGCCTTCCTCTCTGTCTCTGCCCCACCACTCTGCAAAATGGGGTCCTTCTGCAGGGACAGGTCCCAAAGCACCTGAGAGGAAGTCTTGTCATAAGAGGTCTAGTAACCAGCCATTGCCACACCCCTGGATTTCCTGGAAGCCCCCTGGAGGTAGGACCCCTCCCTGTGGGGGGCACTGACTGAGTCTCAGAAACCATGGGGAGCCCTTTTTCTTTGTCTGAGGGGCCCATCTGAGTTGGAATCAGCTTTGTTTTTGGGGTGGCAATGAAACGAAAAGTCCAAGCTCGCTGCCAATGAGTCAGTGTTGACTCTTGGGGAGCCCCTGTGTGTTTCCCAGATGGGAACTGTCAACGGGAGTAGAAAACCCCAGTCTCTCCCTCGGAGCTGCGGGTGGTTTCGAACTGCTGACCACAGCCCAACGCAGGACCATGGCCCCACCAGAGCTCCTCAGTGCAAGCTTCCAGGTCACTGCTGTTTTGTGGTGGCTTTGTTGAGCTCCTTCAAGACAGTGCTGACTCCTCTCCACCCCAAGTGACAAACTTCCGCGTAGCGTCAGTTTTCTGGAGTCTTCCGTTTGCAAGGGTGGTGAAGGACAGGCTGCTTGGGCAAGTCCAGGGTCATCTAGAGAGAGGCAGACCTGAGCAAGACGGACGGCCACAGCGACTACAACCCTGGGCTTCAGCCTAACAACGAAGGTGCGGGCGGAGCACGACCGGCGGTGTTTCCTTCTGTTGTCCGTCCGAACCGAATCCACGAACCTCCCCACCAGACTGCCCTCGGATCTGTGGGGCATCACCAGCCCATCACAAGGAAGCTCCCAATCACGAGGCTCCGTCTGCACACCCCACAGGTCGCCGTGTGTGTACTTGCCAATCTGATCTTATCTTTTCGGAGCTAAACTGTCGTGTTAAGTAGTTTTGCACCGTAACTTTTTTTCTTTTTTTGAGACATGAAGCTGAACAAAAGGGAACCTAATAGACAAATGAATCTTTTGCTTTCTGCCCAGGGGCAAATGGTGTCTCGGCTAGTGGGGCGGCTCTCTCGGCGAAGAAAGAGTTTCCAAAGCGATATAGTTGTTAGAACTAAGAGAATCTAAGAAATGATCCGTGCAGCCCGTTGACAGCTGTGTAAGGGGCTTCAATGAGTTCAGGGAGGGAAAGCAAACAGACACCCGGAGGACAGGCCAGCAGCCAAATGGGCACTGGTGCCTACCCCGCTGCCCCTGCCCCTTGCTGACCAGTGGCTATTTATTTATTTATTCATTCTGGGGGCCCTGGCAGTCTAGTGGTTCTGCGTTGAGCTGCGCACGATCGGTCGGCATGGCTGGCAGTTCACACCCAGCAGCTGCTCCTTGGGAGAGAGAGGAGGCTTTCTTCCCCTCCAGAGTGGCATTCCCGGACCCCCACAGGGGCAGCTCTCCCTGGGGGCCTCCCTCTAGGGAGTGAGGAGTCAGAATCGACTGGTGGCACCGGGTTTATTGTCTTGTTTATTTATTCTGAAGAAGCCCTGGTGGCGTAGCCGGCTGGGGATTGAGCTGCCTGGCACCAGGTCAGCGGTTCAAACTAGCCAGCTGCCCCGTGGGAGAAAGGTGATGCTTTCTCCCCCTGTGGAAGTTGCTGAGAAACCTGCAGGAAGATGCAGGTCCGCTCTGTCCTACGGGGTCGAAAGGAGTTGGAATTGATGGCGAGTTTGTTTGTTGTATTAAAATAGCCCCGACTAAGGGTTCCGAGTGGTCTGGTGCGAGCGGAGACCCACGGGAGATGTATGTACTTATTAGGCAAAGATGTTCACTGGTGTTAGCTTCCATGCCCAGCCAAGGAGGCCCGTCACGATTTACAGGATCAAAAACAGTGTGCAGGTGGATGGAGGTAGCTCTTTGCTACCTGCTGCTGAACATCTAAGTAAATTCCCTGTAATACATTGCAGCCCATGAATCACATCCCCTGTGACTGCCTCCCCCTTGAGTTATTGCCCCGCCCCCTAATTCCATCCCTGTATCCCACGGCCCAGACCCAGACATCCTGCTTCTCCATCGTGCTGGTCACCCGTCCTTTCAAAGCACACGTGAATACTTGCCCCCGGCTGGGGATAAATGGGGCATCCGAACGAAGACTAACAAGACCACCCGCCCCAAGTCCCCTGGACCCTGGAGAAGGACGTTGTGCTTAGGAGAGCAGAGGGGCCGCCCAAAAGAGGAAGGCAGTCCAGAAGATGGACGGACACTGTGGCTGCAACTGGCGCAGAAACACAGGGACCCCAGTGAGGGGGGCCCGGGACCAGACGGTGTTGCGTTAGGCTGGGTGCAAGGGCACTGTGGGCGGGGACCACCGACGGAATGGAGCCCCCAGATCAGTTCTTCCACAGACAGGCGGTTCTTCATCCCGTGCCCAGGCTCAGAATGTCGGGGAGTCGGGGAGACCCAGGTATGTGGACGGAATCATCGTGTGAGGAACTTTCTAGGAGAAGCCCCGATGGAGCCGCGGGGGGCGCACTGCGGTGCTAACCATCAGGCCTGTCCTCTGAGCCAGCGGCTGTTGGACGGGAGAGAGATGCAGCCGTCTCATCAGCTCCTGGAAAGAGTGCCGGTCTGGGAAGTCCACCAGGGCAGTTCCACCCTGTCCTGCAAGGCCAGTCTGAGTCTGTAGGGATTTGAATTTTTCTTCGGGTCCCCCACGGTCTAGCCCACGCCCAGATTTTGAAGACGCTCTCCAAAGAAAACATCAGAGTATTCCTTTAAAACTCCTTCCTCTGTCAAACTTCTTCCTCCTATAGGACGGGAACACAATACGCTTAAACACACACACACTTCATGGTGTGCATTACCCGCTGATGTTAAAAGTGGCAAAACTGATTCCAAACGCCCCGATCCTGCTCACGGTCATCAGCCGCTCCCCACAGCTTCATGCCCTGCATGTCCTTTCCTGAGCAAGCTCTCCAGCCCTGCTCCCGGCCACTAGGGGAATGAGGAGTGACCCGCTCGGTGTAAGCAGCAGGTCTCCCCAACGCGACCAGGACCTAGTGATGTTTGTGCCATGGCTCATGAAGGGCCCTGAGCCAGGGAGCGTAGCCGAGTGGGGGAAACCACAAACAGCGCAAAGCAAAGGGACCGCAGCAAAGAGCTGCAGGCAACCCCGGCATGAAGATGCGTAGAAAACAGGAAGGGGAGAAATAGAGAGGAAAAAAGAGCAGGTTTTATCTGGTTGGTTTTCTTTAAACAGAATTTGTTAATTTCATTGTTGTTGTTCCATTTTCCCAGAGCCAGTAATGATCACGCAGTCAGAAAGCACACGAGGCCGAAGTTCACAGACACGAGGTGGAAGCGCATCCCCGGCTCTGTGTCCCTTTGTGAGCCTTTCGGCTCTTCCACGGCGCTCGGCCACCTGCCTGGGGCGTGACGTGTCCAGTCACCATCTCTATAGATTTACTCAGGCCTGGATTTTGGATACAGAGAAGCATGTGAAACACAAACAGGAAGTAAACTGATCAACAACAACAACAACAAAGCCCAACAACAATGGCTGGGCAAGAAAACAGGATAGATTGATACATAGATATGTAGATCGGTAGATACATAGATAGATACATAGATATGTAGATC
>NW_022103951.1:20447946-20449606 GCF_000313985.2 Echinops telfairi
ATAGATAGATACATAGATAGATACATAAATATGTAGATCGATAGATACATAGATATGTAGATAGGTAAATACGTAGATACATACATAGATACATAGATGGATACATAGACACATACATGGATACATAGGTAAGTAGGTAGATAGATACATAGATACGCAGATAGATACATACATACATAGATGGATAGATACATATATAGATACATAGATAGATAGGTAAACAGATAGATGCATAGATAGATAGATACATAGATAGATGCATATATACATAGGTAGATGGATAGATACTTACATACAAACATAAATAGATACATAGTTAGATACATACATAACTGCACATATGCATATATCTGTATATATATAAATACACACACACATATGCAAGTGCTCTGCAGGCACTGGCTGCTGGCCGCTGGCCTCCAGCTTGTGTAGGCAGCACAGATCCTTGCTTGCAAGGGTGCAGTGGGTGAGCCCCGCTGCAGAGGGAGGCTCTGGGTCTCACATAGCTCCCTCACATTCTCCTGAAGGGCATCCGGCTGGCGAACAAACCTTTCTGAGCCCTGCAGTCAGGAAGCAATTGTCCCCGTGTGTGCAGAAGCCGGAAGGTGCAAGGGGAGGCTGGAGAGTGGCTGCATCCCAGCACATCATGCGCAGAGAGAGGGGATGTGCCCTGGACTCCCCGGAGAACAAATGCTCCCAACCTCGAAGAAACCTGGGGAGTGAGGGTGGCCGGATCAGGACTGGCTGACGTTGGGCACATCCTCGGTGTGTGGGTCTGGGTAGACCAGAGAAACCAATCCAGAGACATCACCTGTGTGTAAGGAAGAGCTTTATAGACAAGAACAGTTGAACATTGAGAAACACCCTAGCCCAGTCCAGATCAAGCCCATTAGTCTGATATTAGCCCATATGCCTGATTCCAATCTATAAATTCCTCGTCAGACTCAACACATGCAATGATGCCAAATGCAGGAAGATCACAAGCCAGTGGGTGGGAAGTCTTGTGGATCCAGCGGCGATGGAAGCATCTCAGCGCTGGCATGTGGCTCCACGTGGCTCCTCCAGCTCCAGGGCTCTGGCTCCATCCGCGTGGCTCCAGGTGGCTTGTCCACAGGAATGTCTCGCAGGGAATGAGTGAGTGTCCCGCCTCCAGCGAGCTACTTAGCTCCATCGCGCCTCCAAACGAGGTCATCCTGCCGTGACCTGATCGACAGGCTAAACTCCACCCCTGCACTCAGGTGACACATGGAGTCACCTTCCTCCGCAGAGTGACCTGATGCACAGCGGAAGACATCACTGCTGGGGCCACCCTCTCAGCATTCTCGCGCCCGAGCCCAATGCTGCAGACCCTGTGCCCGCCCGTCGCCCGGAGGGCCCTCCTGTTCGCCGAGGGCAGTTCGCCCTCGCTCTGTGAGTCTGCTGTGAATGGGACAGACTGTGACACGAGATGGCAGCAAGAGGTCTGAGGCAGCGAGCACAGCGGTCTTGCCTCTTGTGTGCTGACGTCCCAAAGGGACCTGGTCCTCCATCTGCAATGAGGCAGACCAGCCACCTGCATCCTTCCACTGTCCTCTCTATCCACAGCCAGGCTGCCCTCTTGGAGAGGGAAGCTGGGCACGGAGGTCTCCCCTGCCTCAGGCACCGTCCGCCCATGAGCCTT
>NW_022103951.1:20450550-20452490 GCF_000313985.2 Echinops telfairi
CACAGGGTGTGCCTGACCCAGGCCACGGGACCTCCCCTCCCCTCCTGTGCATGTGAAAGGAGGCAGGGCACCGGGTAAGGGAGACCAGAAAGAAGGGGTGCAGATGAAGAAGATTGAGGTACCAGCGGCTGCCACGGAAGGTGCTCCTCGCCAAGCCGCGATATTTCCAGTCCCCTCCGATGCGCTGCGTGTGAACGTCGAACCCTGCATGAAGGAGGCCTGAGAAGAATGGGGTGCTTGAACTGTGGCGCTGGGGCAACGGGCAGTGCCGTGCTCTGTTGGGAGAAGGACAGATCTGCCTGTGTGCCAGAGCACTCCTTGGGGACAAGGATGTCAAGACGCCGTGGTACCTACTTTGAATGTGTCGCCAAGAGAGACCAGTCCCTGCAGAAGGATTTCACGCTTGGAAAAGGGGAGGGACAGCAGAGGGGAGGGAGGCCCTGGAGGAGATGGACGGATGGACACGGTGGCCGCAGCGATGGGCTCGGGCACAGGAACAATGGAGGGACAGCGCTGGCAATTCCCTTCTCTTGTGCACGGGCCGCCATGGGTTGAAACCAACCTGGTGAAGCCCAGCATCGGTCACAGTCCCCGCTGACCACTGCTGACCACTGCCAAATTCGGATTTCTTTGTCTGTGCCTCGATCAAACAGACCCAACGCCGACTAGTTTATTCTGACTCGCGTCGGCCCTGTGTGCTCTCCTGAACTGCAGACCTTCAAGGGAGCAAGCGGCCTCACCTTACTCCTATGGAGTGGCGGATGGGTTTGAACCGCCCACCTTGGGGTGAGCAGTCCATGCTTACCGCACGGCACCACCATAGGTCCACAGCCCTGGGACCGCGTGCTCGGTTTCCTGGCTGCCTTTGACGCAGCTCACTAGACCCAAATGTGATCGAGCCCACCCCCACGGCAGCGTGCCCTAACGCTTCGTCTCTGTACAGCTGGGCCTGCTCTTGGGAGTCAGATAGCCGCTCCGGCTCACAGCGAAGGAAACACTGCCCGTCCTGCACCCTCCTCACCGTGTCCACGCATCTGAGCCCAGGGCTGCAGCCACGGGGGTCTGTCCATCTCATCAAGGGTCTTCCTCTCTGTCCCTGCAGCACCACGCAGGACAACCTCCCCCGGGGACTGCTCCGGCCCCCTCGTTGGCATGTCCAGATGAGGAGTAGTCTACGCTGTGGGCGTGACCACTTTCGCTGACTTGCCCTCTGCTGACGGACAGTGGGTCTCCTTCCTCAGTTGCTCAGGTCACTGCCCAAGGCTGGGCTTCGTGCCCCGTCCTTGCGGTTCACGCCGGAAGAGAAAGCATGGAACGAAGACGCGGATGCCCTCGCCTTCCGTACGGATGCCCTTTTCTAAAGCTCACTTCATTTTCGCACCTGAAAATGGTCATCGCGCACCCCGTGTGAGTCCTAAAAAGTATATATTCTTTTGCTGCAAAAGACAGGGGGAGGGGGCGCTGCAGAGATTGAAAACAAAAGCAGAAGGCTCTCTCCGAAACAGGTGTTACTCAATGCTTCTCTGAGCCTCTAACCCGGAGGCAATTTTCTTAGCAATTTCATTTCCAGCACGTAATTAGACAGCTGATCTTCTCCAGGCCCCTTCTCCTCAGCGCCCCCAATTCCAGCATCGAGTTAACCGTCAGCAGGTGTGCCCGGCAGAGGGGCCCCGTCGGGTTAGGCTGAATCCTGCCAGCCGAGCCAAGTGTGAGCGGCAGAACTCATGATGTCAGAACTGTGCGGGGTGAGTTTGCAAAAGTGCACCGAGGCTGGTGGAATCTATGCCTTTTCCAGTGCTCCTGGGCAACCACACACACACACACACACACACACACACACACACCCACACTGATCCCAGGCCTCCCAGCTGACTGCCATCCTCCACAGGAGCTCAGCAGCATCACGTAAGAAAGGCCTGGTGAAGCATCTTGCGGTAGTT
>NW_022103951.1:20453407-20455509 GCF_000313985.2 Echinops telfairi
CTCCTGGGAAGATTTACAGTCTCGGAAACCCACAGGGGCAGTTCCGCCCTGTCCCACAGGGACGCTCTGTGTAGGAGTCACAGTGTCATGATGCCGTTGGGGAAGCTCACGGGTCCCGGCCAGCTCATTCACTTTTCCTCCCGAAACCCTCTGACATACCAGAATGTCTTCCAGCAAGTTTAGACGAACCTTGGGATACACGATTCACCCGTTCACGATCAACATAAAGCTTAGTATTTCTAACGCGCTATGAAGAACTCCTAAGGAGCCCTGGTGGCCCAGCAGCGGTTGCCAGCCACAAGGTCAGCAGTTTGAAACCACTAGCCGCTCCGAGGGAGAAGGAAGAGGCTGTGTGCTCCCGTAAAGAGTGTGTAGGAAGCCCACAGAGGCAGCTCTACCCCGCCGTACCAGGTCGCCGGGGGTCAGCATCAACTGGGTAGCAGTAGTTTTTGAGAATTAACTGGGCTTATTTTAGGATCGAGGCCAAGAAATCCTCCATCCACAATGACCCTTCCTCGGGAAGCCCAGGCTGAGGGAGGGGGATTCTTCGCAGAGCCTCCGCCCCTACCACCCCATCCCTTGTTTCCCCAGCAGGGTTTACAGTCCCACCATTCTGAGCCCGGACGGAGTCTCTAGAGAGGTATTTCCTTGCAAACTGTCACTGGGAACCCGAAATAAAACATTATTATTCTTTTGTTACCTGGGGATTTTTGGAAGCTTTTGCTTCGTGTCCTAGGGGAGGAATTTTTTTTTGAAACACCTCTATTGGTTTGACATCATGTCGTTCCAAGTTGAGGTTCAGGCCGGTCGTACTGTTTTGCATATCAGACAGCTGCGCTCGGCTGAGAACAGAATCCATGGAGGCGGGCCTGCACTGGCTCAGGATCACTTGCCGAAAACGTTCCCAACCCCTTCCGTGCAAAGGAGAGAAAACAAGGATGGAGAAGAGTTTGCACCGTGCAGACTTAGACGCGCTGCAGGCTAATCACGGCCTGGGTGCTCAGCCAGATCCAACGGAGGGAGAGAGACAGAGCCAACAAGATCCCTGGCCTTCGGTCCAGCGCTGCCTCATGAAGTCCCAAGGGGATGTACAGCCCGCCCCTTTCTTTGGGGGGCTGTGATCTTTACAGAACAAGGTTCGCGAGGTCTTTCTTTCCGGGTGCCCATGCGGGCAGTGGAGCAGCTGCTGACCACGTGGTCTATGGTGCAAAACCACCGACCGCTCCACAGGAGAAAGATGAGGCAGTCTACGCCTGTTAAGCGTTACAGCCGTGGAATCCCACGGGGGAGTTCTACGCTGTCCTATGGGGCTGCTGAGAGCTACAGCCGGCTGGACAGCCACAAGTGCTTGTTGTCAAGAGTCACAGAGACAGAAGAAACCCACGGGGGCCGATCTCTGCTCAGAGGGCCGCTGTGAGTAACAGCTTGACCCACCACCTTCTGTTGATTATTGGAGACCTGACGCTGGCGCAAACCTTCCATCCGGATGTCCCATCTGTCCCTCTACAGAGTGGCCATCCTCAGAACATGGTAACGGTCCACCGAATACGGCCACCTTTCCTGGTGGATAGAAGACAAAAGGGAAACAAGTGAGCTTAAACTCACTGTCATCGAGCCCATTCCAACTCATGGCGAGCCGGCGGGACATGGGGAGCGCTGCCCCTGCAGTTACCCAGACTGCCGCTCTTCACAGGAAAGGGACGCCCCCTCTTTCTCCCGAGGAGTGGGAGTTACGCATCCCAACCTGCAGACCACTCTGCCACCAGGGCTCGCCACGCCACCGGGGACGCCCGGAGGAGAAGTGGTCATGCTTCTGTGGTCATGCTTCGAGAAGAACTCATAGACGCCATCACGGCACAGGATGAAAAGCTGGGGTTTGCATTTCTCCCGAGGCTTGCTCTCTCACGCTAATCAGGCGGGGACCAGGAAAGGGCAAGGAGGGGACCCGTCCCTTCTCCGTCTCTTGGATCCCTCAGGTTTTCAGTCTCCTTTCTGTCTTCTCCCTGGAGGACAACCCGGTGGGATTCGGGCTCTTGTGTTGTAAGCATCGCCTTGTTTTGCGCTCCTCTGCAAATCCGCCAGGGATGCCGTGGCGAAGCGCT
>NW_022103951.1:20456368-20458345 GCF_000313985.2 Echinops telfairi
CTGTGTGAGTCTAAAGAGGGATTTATGGACTAGTCTCGGACTTATGGGCTAATATCAGACTTAGGGATTTGTTCTGGGCTGGGATGTTTTCTTAAAATATACAAGTACTCTCTGATATAAATCTCTTTCCTCTACGTCTATGAGTGTCTCCGGATTTGTTTGTCTAGTCCACCTGGACTAACACAGGAGATGACTGAAAATACGGTGGCCCGAGGCAGACACACCTTCCTCTACTCAGCAATATCATTCATTCCAACACTTTGAAAAGGCTTTTTGTGGCAGATTTGCCCCAGAGACTGTGCCAACCAATGTCTTGACAGCTGCTTCCACGAGTGTGGATTGTGGATCCACCCATAATGAAATTCCCCACAGCTTCCATCTTTTGTGGGTGTGTGTCACCGTCGTGTGTACGGTCCAGTTGTGAGGATGTTTGCTTTGTTTACAATGAACTGTCGCTCCTACGGAAGGCGGTCGCCTCTGATCTTCCTCAGCCCAGGTGTCAAGCCCTCTCTGCGATTAGCACGCCGGGTCGTATCGTGGGCTAGTGAATCTCCCTCCAACCCTCCTGCCACGTTCTCCTTCCTATTGTCCAGCTTCTCCGATTATCTGCTCAGCTTACAGAGCGAGGGAGTGTGGTGCACAGGATGCAACCTCCATGCACCCCTTTCCAGATTTTAAATCACAAAGCACCCCCTTTCTCCTGAGCCACGCACAGGTTCCACATGACCACAATTAAGTATTCTGGAGTTCCCATCCTTTGCAATGGTTATGACCCACGATGTGTGAGAATTCACAAAGCTGTATCTTTGTATGGTCAACGGAACGCCTCTTTTTGGTTCTCTGTGCTTCCAGAAGGATCCAGCTGACGTCAGCAATGATATCCCATGTTCTGCATCTGCTTCTGAGCCCAGATAGAACTCCCAGTACTTTCTCGTTGACGTCTGTTGCAACCGCCTTTGAATTATCTTCAGCAACACTTTACGTGCTTGTGGTGTGACTGAGATCCTTGGTCAATTCCATCCTGCGCTGGCACCAGTGGGGTCTCTTCCAGTTGGTCGGCCATCTAGCTGTCTTCCAAAGGTCTTGGAAGCGGGGCAACAGTTGTCAAAACATCTCGGTTGGTATGCCATCAATTCCCAGCACCGACATGATCTGGTGCATCTTGGACTTCTTCCTCTTAATGTCTTCAGCCTTGAGCAGACGGCTGAATGTTGACGCATGCTCTTTAGAGGGTTTATTAAGGATGCCAATAAGTTGTAACTCCAGTGTTTATCAGGGCATGATACAACGTTGATGATCTGCTCATCGTTGCCCCAAGGGGCACACCACTCTGCCGTAAACCTCAACGTGAACGCGTTCACTTCAGGCTCCGTGGGTCAGCAGACCCACCTCCCTGAATTCAGTGCCCACAGGTACCCCACACCAGTCAGCCTCAGCTTGAAGGCTCTCAGCTCTACTTCCGTGGGTCAGCAAGTCCAACCTGCCCAATTCAGTGCCCAGAGGCACCCCATGCCCACAAGCCAGCCGCCTGCGCCGAAGCACTCATCGGAACTTGCTCTGTGTGTTGGGACGTCCGTCACTCCATCTCATGTTCTGGCTCCAGGCTCTTTTGCTGCTCCGCTGGCGGCACCGTGGTCTCGTGGATCCCGGAGGGTCACGGCGCAGGGACATTAGGTCCGGAGGACGCATCCACTCTTGGCTCCTGCTGCTCATGAGATGCCTCCTCGGCTTCCCAGAGGGCTCACTTTATGCACAGCAGGATGGCAGCACTCCACGGATGCTCTTTGCATTGACCCACAGGTGAATGCTACCAGCACCCCCCACCCGACCTTCTGAGCAGCTCAGGCCGGGAAAGGTGTGTGATGGGGGTGACAGGGTTTGGTAGAAAGAGCTGCATTCAAGGACTCAGCACCCCTGCACGTGTCAACCAATTCCTTGTGGCCCAGACTCTGAGGGTGCCTCTCACCGCCATTGGGT
>NW_022103951.1:20458674-20462913 GCF_000313985.2 Echinops telfairi
TGGGGACACTCTATTGAAGAGCCACGCTGGGAGCTGCTGCAGCCCTGTGATGCCGTCCCAGCCATTGATCCACAAGACTTTGCACCCATGGACCGGCCGGGGATGTTCCTGCAGTCTGCATTACTGCAGGTAGCTGCACGGGTCTGCAGGGACTTATAGATGAGTATCAGACTGACGGGCTAGCACTGGACTGCTGGGCTTGGGTTGGACGAGGCTGGGATGTTTCGTGGATGCCTAGTGACTTATTGAGACAAAGCTCTCACTTACACATCTACGAGCACCTCTGGATTTGCTTCTCCAGTCCACCCGTCCTCACACCATCGCTAAGAGTCAGACCGGACTCGGTGGTACCCAACAACCGCACCATGAACTAGCCGTTGGACAACCAAAGCAGGCATGGCGGTGACCCTGCAAAGGGGCAGATGTGTTTGTGATGGCCAACCTGCCCACGGACAATCACACCCCTTAAAGCAGCAGCCGGTGGAGGGAAAGACGGCTGCACAGGTGGTTAAGCAGCCGAGCACAGGAGGGAAGGTCTCGCTGTCTCTGCAGGTTTGGTGTGTAGACCACAAACCGTGACGACAAACCGCGGCAGCACGGCATTCCATCAGCATCATGGGAGTTTGCTCTGCAAGGGTCTCAGCCCGTGAGCCGTGATCAGCCTTGGGTCTGAAAAGGGAGGCACCTCTTGTTCCCATTGAATTTGATCAACCCTGACCGGCGGCCACCCTGGAGGACAGCGTGGGACTGACCTGTGCGGATGTCAAGGCCGCCATCCTCACAGAGGCAGACTGCCTTGTCTCTCTCCCACAGAGCGGCTGCTGGGCGTGAACCGTGAACCCTTTGGTGAGTGGACAGGTGTCTAATCACCACCCCCCGGGGCTCACAGAGAGGGATGCTCAAAATCCCCGACGGGCACCCACACCTTGGCCTCTCAGGACTCACTTGGACGGACACCAGTGCTACGGGACACCATGGTCGATTATGGGGTTCAACGGCAAAGGAGAGGAACCAGAACTCAGGCGTCTCTCTCTCTCTCTCTTTCCACGGTCGCATGATGTGTGGACGTGAGTCAGCTACGTGTCCCGTGAAGAACTGTTTGGTCAAAGGGTCTTCAGTTTCCCACTGACACAACAGCGCCGTTTCTCAATGTCGCATCTTCTCCGGAGTCACATCACCGGCTCATTAAGCCCCTGCACATTCCTTGTCGATGAGATATGTGATCGCCTGCGGTTTTCTGTCATAATTAGCTGCTAGGGATGGCGCAGGTAGCTGTGCGTCTTGAAGTCTGGGACTACACCTGCAACGTGTGCTTTGGAAAGATGGAACAGGAGGAAGTCGATGTCAGGTAGATACAAGGAGGATTGTAGGATGTTTGTGGGGAAATGAGATGAAAAAATAATGGGGTCCCCCCAACTCCACGCCTGGAGCTTCTTGGGGCTTCTTGTGCATGTGTGTGAGAGAAAGAGAAAGAGAGAGAGAGAGAGAGAGAGAGAGAGACCCTAAATGGTAGCTTAAGTTCCAAATGGAATTTGTTCCAAACATGGGAATTCAGTGGGATTCCCTCCACAGCGGCCATCTCAGCAATGTGAATTTTTTATAGCTTCTTCCTGCGGCACGGCACGACAGAGCTCCACGTCTAGACATGGGTCGTGCCCCATGGCCTGTGATCATTTGCAGACAGAGGACAGACTGGGAGATGGTTGACTTCACACTTGGAAGAATGGCAGCAGCATCGTGCATGGGGGTGCGGGGAGGGCTCCAGAGAGCTCACGGGAAACCCCACGGCCTTGGAGTTCCACGTCCCCTCCCACATTCGGAAGCTCTTTGGTACGCGTGTGTACGTGCACACGTCTTTGTGCACACATGTCTTTTTGCACGCGCATAATGTCGGGTGGATCTGGCAGATGGAAACCACTTTTACCCTCACACCCAACGGCTTCCTCTAGTTGGGTAAATTTTCATTACATTTGATAGAAGACAGGGAGCAAAAATGCGTACCCTCATTGCCTCGATATTATAAATATCGTCTTTAATTTGTGTGGGGGTGACTGCGTTTGAAATGGGAGTGGGGGAATAATAAGAATCAAGAAGAAGAAGGGAAAAAACCCCTCACCAGCATGGAGTGGATCCCAGCTCCGGGAGACCGTACAGGACAGAGTCAAAAAGTGCCTCGGGGTTTCTGAGACTTTTAGGAGCAGACAGCCTCATCTCTCCCCCGAGGAGCTGCTTGTGGCTTTGAACCTGTGACCTTGTAAGTTCAAAGCGCAGGGTGTAAGCCACTGCACTACCAGGGACTGGGATGTTCAAAGCCCTAACGGGCACTCCATCGCCAACACGCTGTGCTTTTGGCTGCATTTGGGATGTTAAGTTTGGGGAAAGATGTTTACCTGAAGTCCAGCCATAGGACTCACTGTGTGATCAAGGATGTCACCCACACTGCTACGTGAGACCCAAGTGAAGACATGGACGGACAGGTCTATGCAGCGTCTTGCGTGATCACAGGCGTATTGATCCGTTCCCTCTCGATGACTTACTGATGGGAGGGGGTTGTAGGAGAGGGTGGTGATTCGTAATGGATTGCATCGCAACAACCCACAGACCTGGCTGTCCAGCTGACTCAGGCCCATGATGACCCCGGGCCCCACTGGGATGCAATAGCCGGTGCTGCCAGCGGTTCACTGCCAGCCTGATCCTCTGTGATGCCTTTCTTCAGGGGGCTTGAAGCTCAAACTTGTTGCTTGAAGCAAAGCTCATGAGCCTTCACCACCTGGGACCTGAGTTTGTGTGCCTGTGCATGTGTGTGACATACACGACGTGGTACCCAAAACATCGGGATTATTTTTCCCCCAAAGCTAGGAATTATTATTATTATTATTTTTTTTTACAAAGGAATCTCATCACCTTCAAAGGACTCTCCATTACACTTAATACATTTGTCAAATCTGCGATTCCGTTCTTGGAAACATTTTCCAAACTCATCTGTTTGGATGGCTGACAGCACCTCCCTCGTTTTTTCCCCCTTCATCCCTTCTATGTTGTCCAATCGCTGTCTTTGCATGTTCCTCTGCATTCGCGGGAACAACAGAGAGGTCGCACAGAGCAAAGTCAGGTGAGTCAGGTGCGTGGGGAAAGAGGCACATGCAGTTTTGTGCCCCAAACCGGCTCACTGAGTTGGCTGCATGGGCAGGTGCATTGTCATGGTGGCAAAACCAGTCCCCTGCCTGCCACAAATCAGGCCTTTATTGTCACACACTGTCACACAATCTTCTCAGAACCTCTAAATAGAAAGTTTGATGAACAGTCTGACCTGGTGGAACGAACTCCAAATGCACCGAGTTGACATTTTTGTCCATCCGGGAAGTTGACAGATGTCCAGAATGAGGTTTGTCATCATTCAACATGTCACCTTTGATGACCTTCACAACGGTTTCTGCAGCATGTTTTCCTGAGCAAGAAAAAAAATATTTCACAGCTGCACACTGTTTTCTTAAACTGGTTTTCAAAAACAATGAGATTGGAGCAAACCTGCTTTGACGAAAAAAGTCACTGCGACCAGAGAACCTTCCCAGGTGATGCCACTGGGTGCACTCACTCAGAGCGAGCTGCTTGACGCTCCTCGAGTGGGGAAAAGGTGTACAGTGAAAGCTCCACGCAGTATAGCTTTTTCCATTGGGGGGGCGGGGAACCCCCTCCTGTATTATGTGAGGACCCCACGGCTCCTCACTACAACAAGAATAACAACAGGACTCACAAGCAGCGCATGGGGCTCACATTGCTGGCACATTCACTTCACGGCAGTCTGTCATGGGACCATTGAGTCGGAGGTCTCCCGTGCACACGGGACCATGGAACATTCGTCATACATTCGTTTTCATTCCTGCCCCCCCACTTCCCCATCCCGCCCCAGGGGAACGGGACCGGTGAAGGAATGGATTTGCCAATTGAGAAAGGAAACTCACCAATGTAACTCCCATCCAAGGCACCCAGACTCCGCGTCCCTCTGACCCAAGTTCACCGGGGAAACGCCACGGTGATCCAAACAAGACGGCCAGTCTTATCAACCCACGAGCCACAGGTTGGCTCGGCCCCCAGGGAGTGCAGCACGTGGTGGAGACAAAGAGCTCACACAAGCAGCAGCACACTGGTCCCATCACCAGGGAGGAAGCGAGAAGGGGGCAGGTTTGGAAAGCCATTTTTCTCATTGCCCTCCAATCAAGCTACAACCTGATTAAGCTC
>NW_022103951.1:20463013-20464760 GCF_000313985.2 Echinops telfairi
AGGAGGAAGGCCATCCGGGAGATGGGCCGGCACAGGGGCTGCAGTCATGGGCTCAAGCTTCACAACAAGGGTGAGGCTGGGGCACAGCCCGGGGATGGTCCTATCTGGTGCCCAGAAGAGGCTGTGTGTTGGATTGGACACCATGACAACCCGTGACAACCGCTGACGTTGCAATTGGCTAGCTTACGGCAGCATCTTCAATCGAGCCCAGCTCTTTGTCTGACCGACCTTGGACATACATGCTGTCAGGAGAGGCCAGTCCCCGGAGAAGGACCTGGAGGGGCAGCGAGGAAGGCCCTTGGTGAGATGGGTGGACTCGGGGTCTGCGACAAGGGATGCGGGCATGGGAAGCAGGCTGAGGATGCGGCAGGACCGGGCAGTGGTGCCGAGAGAGGGTGGCTATGGGTCGGAACCGACGCTGTGGTACCTTCAGCAGCACCAGGAATGCAGAGGCAGCGTCTGCGGCTCACGTTGCTGGGACTGTTGCTGTAGAGCATCTGTAAAGGAACTGCTGGACTGATACACAGCGTTCTCAGCTACCCTCAGCTCTGCCTGGCCACGAGGCCACGGAACATTGATCATGCATTCATTGCATTCCTGCCCCCGCCCGCCCCAGGTGAATGGGGCCAGTGAAGGAATGGATTTGCCAATTGAGAAAGAAAATTCACCAATTTAACTCCCATCAAAGGCACCGCGAGACGCCGCGTCTCTCTGACCCAATTTCACGGGTGAAACGCCACGGTGATCCAAACAAGACGGCCAGTCTTATCAACCCCCGCGTCCAAAACACAAAACCCTCACTGACAGCAAAATTACCTTCCACGATGTAGCCGAGCCATCCCAAAGCTCAATCTTGCGTTTCCCTGTGTGTACGTTTGCTCATGTGCGTGCATGCGTGCATGCGTGTGTGTGTGTATTCATGTGTATGTATATTTCTGTGTGTACGTTTGCTCGTGCGCGTGCATATGTGCACGCGTGCATGTGTGTGTACAGATGTTTTCTTACTACTAGCAGTCAATTTCTTAGTTACTGGGGTCTGCCCGGTGGGGGTGAAATTATAGCTGTTGATATCAATTGGAAAACATTTTCTCACATAGAGTTGAATGAAGAACTATGAAAAAATGCAAGCAACCATTAGCTTGTTTTGATCCTATTTATATGTTTGGAAGACGAGAAAACGGAATCATGTGTTTAGAGTGCTTCTCTATCGGCATGTAAACATCCACGTGCAGTAATGCAAACATGTTTTATTAAAATCTTGCTCACAGATTAATACGTCTGCTGTTATAACTCAATAAACACACCACAGCACTCAGCCAGACGTGTTTATAAATACTCGCCTTCTGTCAGCCGAAGGTACACGGCTCGCGGCAAGAAGGCTGCGAATTCAAAACCCAAGCTCACTGCCTTCACGTCTGTTCCGATCCACTGTGCCCCTTCAGGACAGGGTAGACCTGCCCCGGGGGTTTCTGAGATCGCCACTCTTTATGGGAGCAGACAGCCTCATCTCTTCCCCACAGGGCGGCTGGCGGGTTCAAACCGCTGATCTCCTGCTTAGTCGTTCAGTGCATAGCCCACAACGTCACCAGGGCCCCTTGCATCAAGACGCGAGACTTCCCATTGTGGAGAGGAGGAGATTGTGTTTTTTGCTGTTGCTCGGTGCTCATGAACCAATTCCAACCTGCAACCACTGTGGGAGAAAGGGCACCAAACACCACCCAGTCCCGCGCCACCCGCACAATCAGTC
>NW_022103951.1:20467112-20468412 GCF_000313985.2 Echinops telfairi
GAATCCCTGTCATTGGGTCAATGCTGTCTCATACCCACGTGCAGCGTGTGAAGGGCAGTTGGTTTTTGTTCAAAAGACATAACTGTAATAGGATGGAGAGCTAGCAGGCATCGGCGTCTGCAGGACAGCAGACCAGGGATGCGTCGGTGTGCTGCATGTAGAAAGAGATTTATATCAAGGAACGGCTTGACACCGTGGTAGAATGAGGCACGTCCAGGCTGGCTCCCGTCAGGTGTCTCCTGACTGGTGGAAACTGATGAACACAAAGTGGCCAAGAAAGCGGAGGCAGCAGGGGATGCAGAGGTCCACGGTCAGCTCTGGGAACCCAGACAGCACCAGGACCCTTCTGCCAGCTCCGGCTCTCACTCACAGGACACACAGATGGGAGAGTCCACTCCGTCACAGGTGAAGGGCCAGGGGTCATTTGACCCTGCTGGGTTTTTCTCTCTCTTACAAAAGGTCAACCCCCCCACCCCAAGGAGGTGTCATCAGGCTGGGGCCTGATTGAGAGACTGGACTCTGCCCCTACCCTTACCCAGGAGAGTCTAGTGGACACAGCCCCCCAGTGTCCATCACACATGCCTTTATGAATCAGCAGGTGGAGCTGGAAACAAGGGTCTGGGCTCCCCGACGTCAATGAAGGGTTACTTTTGTCCACTTGTCCCACGGTGGCGATGACCACAGGAGTGACATGACTCACCCCAAGGCATGGAGGTCATTCCAGAAATCCGGTTTGGTGACTGTAGCCCCCCGGGATCTCAGTCCCCACCAGCCTTTCAGCGCCCACCTCTGAGCGCTGAGGACCAGGTATATTATGTGAACATGCAATGACGCGGAGGCCCCAAGTCCATGTTGGGATCCACACATGGACTAAGCCTCTGGTGAACCCCTCCGATCATCACCAAGGGACGCAAAGAGCTTTGTTATCAGAGAGCGTGTGCAGTTGATAACGGCAGCATCGTTGGGCTAAAGTCTGGTCTGCAATCTCTCATCTCCCTTTTGACCCGTTTTAAAGGTGTTTCAGCTCCACAACGGAAATGCACATGGGCTGAGCCTCCAGTGAATCCCCTCGGGCCAGAGACCAGGGACACAAGTCACCCTGACAGCTTGCAGCCAGCGTGCAGCGGAATGTGGATTCTTCCAGCGACAGTGGGGTTGAAAGCCACACGCTATCATGTGATCTCCCTTGGGACCCAGTTCTACTCTTTAATAGTCTCTGCTTCGTTTTTGACTGAGATGTTTCTCGGCTTTACTTGGTTATACTGTTTTTCTGTTTTGTTTTGTTTTATGTTTAAAATGT
>NW_022103951.1:20471126-20472509 GCF_000313985.2 Echinops telfairi
CTACATGTACATGACTATCATGCTGTGTGTACTAGAATGTATCTACATGTACATGACTATCATGCTGTGTGTACTAGAATGTATCTACATGACTATCATGGTGTGTGTACTAGAATGTATTTACATGACTATCATGGTGCGTATACTAGAATGTATCTACATGTACATGACTATCATGGTGTGTATACCAGAATGTATTTACATGACTATCATGGTGCGTATACTAGAATGTATCTCATGTACATGACTATCACGGTGCGTGTACATGTATTTCATGTACATGACTATCATGGTGTGTGTACTAGAATGTATTTACATGACTATCATGGTGTGTGCACTAGAATGTATCTACATGTACATGACTATCATGGTGTGTGTACTAGAATGTATCTACATGTACATGACTATCATGGTGCATGTACTAGAATTTATTTCCATGACTATCATGGTGCATGTACTAGAATGTATCTCCTGTGCATGACTAGGCATTAGTGTGTGTCGGGCGAGGTGATACCAATGTGAGGGTGCTCCCAAAGTAGGTTGGAGCCTGGGCTGTAAGGATGACGGGGTTTGGGGTCGGTGCAGCCATCTGCTGCTTTGGCCCTGACTCCTGCTCATGGCTCCGTGTCCAACAGAACAAGCCAAAGCCTGGACCGACCACCTTTGCTGAAGTCCATCTCTGCAACTGCTGTATGGTGTCCTCCTGGGCTTCACTGGCTGGTTTGTGGACGGACACCACCAGGCCTCTCTTCCGCACGCACACACGCATACACGCACGCGGGTGTTTGCACCAGAAGGCTGGGAGAAGAACCGAGAGGTGGATCTGGGGGTGGGATGTGGTTTTCTCTCCACTGATCGTGTTTTCACCCTGTGAGGTGTCTTCCCCACATCTATGCGTGCTGCTTTTTAAAAAAAAGTATTATTACAAAGTCCGGTTAGGAAACCCTTTTAAGCACCGAATTTAGATAGCAGACATGAGACTCCCCTTGATTTCTCTTCCTGTTGTCTTGTTTGTTGTTGTTATTGTTGTTGTTTTTTCCCCCTCACAGCTCCCTCTCTTGAAAGCCAAACAAAAGCTCATCAGCCTCTGGGGCTTTTCCCCAAATAAACACGGATTCGTTACTGGGCTGTAAACTAGAATTAATCTCACTTTTGTCCTGAGTGCATTCATGATTTAATATTTCTGTGACAAATCGGAAGACGCATGAGGACTTTGCCGAGCCCACGGCTGGCCCCCAAGACTATCAATTACCGTTGCGCATTTGAGGCCCCGACGGCTGTGCCGAGTTGAAAGAAATGAGCCTCTTTTGAAGGAATGCTAATGATGCCAGCCTTTCCTAACACGCTTGTTTGTCTCTTTACAGCTCCGTCCTCTCTTCTCCC
>NW_022103951.1:20474010-20475883 GCF_000313985.2 Echinops telfairi
ACCACCGGCCATCCTCCCTTGCCCTTGCTCTGGAAGCTCCCCTGAGGCCTGTCCACCTCCGCGGACCCTGCTAGCCATTGAAGGGCTCCTGGTCTCCTGAATCGCAGCCACAGGGCCACAACAAGCCAAGCCAACAGGAAGGTGTTGTGTTGGCGTGACTGACAGGAACATAATGAGGAACAGAGAGAACCCGGGTGGTCATTTGCAAGGACCTCGCAGCCCTTGGTCAGGTGGGACGCAGCACCGCCGTCACCCGGCTGCAGCACCCAGCTGTCAGACAATTCAGCCCGCAGCCTCTGCCGCACTGGACCACCCTCCCGATGGCCTGCTGTCCCGCACAGCTTTCCGACGGCAACCGCAGAGTGTGGGAGGGCTCTAGTCAGGGGAGGACATGAGCCCTGGGTAGGGCGGCACCATCCCACAGCTCCTGGGCTTGTGGACCGCAGCCTCAGTGCTGGTGAAGATGGACTGACAGGTAGGCGGGCTTCCCCCAGGGGAACCGGCCCCAGCTTGGAGCGTGTGGGCGGGTGCGGCAGGTTTCTGCAGACCACCGCATCGGGGACCTGGTGACGGAACGAGACACTCTGGGCAACTCTGTCCTGCATGGTAAAGCAAGTATGCCCTCGGCACCACCGGCCAGTCAACGCCAGCCCTGGTTCTCACCAAAGGGGCCTGGAAGCCGTTGTTGACCGTTGGGGGCTCTGGTGAGTGGGCTTTTGTGAATCGACCCCCAATCTCGGCAGACCTCCATGTGGCAGCTCGTCCTGCCACACCGATGACAGACAGGGAAGCAATGGGACACTGTGGTGTTGGACTTTACAATGAAAAACAACAACAACAACAGAAACAAGAACAATACCTGCAGACAGGAACACGAGGGAGAGTCTGGAGAATTGCAATGATACGAGGCAAATGCACCCATACCCGCTGGAAAAGCCCCGGTGGCGTAGTGGGTAATATGTCAGACTGCTAACCTGCAGGTCAGCAGTTTAAAACCACCAGCCGCTCCATGGGAGAAAGACGAGGCTTCCTATTCCCCTGAAGACTCACAGTCTCGGAAACTGGCGTGGGAGGGGGCTGGGGGGACTTCTACTCTGTCCTGTAGAGTCTCTGTGGGTTGGAACCAGCAGTGAGTTTTGAGTTTGCTCTCAGTGTCGGCAGTGTTTGGATCCTCCGCTTCCATGCAGGGGACCTGGGTCTGATTCCCGGGGAATGTGCCAGAGTGACCCACCTGGATCTGAATCCTGGGAATTGTTCCAGAGTGACCCACCTGGGTCTGATTCCAAGGGAATGTTCCAGAGTGACCCACCTGGGTCTGATTCCTGGGAATTGTTCCAGAGTGACCCACCTGGATCAGAATCCTGGGAATGTGCCAGAGTGACCCACCTGGGTCTGATTCCCAGGGAATGTTCCAGAGTGACCCACCTGGATCAGAATCCTGGGAATGTGCCAGAGTGACCCACTGGATCTGAATCCTGGGAATGTTCCAGAGTGACCCACCTGGGTCTGATTCCTGGGGAAGGCACCACTTTATGGCACCAAATAGGTAAATGAAAAATATAAATGTATATACATTCAGACTGATATTTGCATTCTATTATTTATAGACGCCATATTTGCATTTTACATGCAGATGACACAACCTTGCTTGCTGACAGGGAGGACTCAGAGCACTTGCTGGTGGGGATCAAGGGTGTCAGCCTTCAGTGTGGATTCTGACTCAGTGCAACACATACACACACACATACATACACACATACACACACGCATAAACACATATACACACACATACACACATATACATACACACATACATACACACATACATATACACATACACACACATGCATACACACATACATACACACATACA
>NW_022103951.1:20476651-20478403 GCF_000313985.2 Echinops telfairi
CACACACACACCAGACTCACTGCCATCAAGGCAGGGCTCACTCACAGCGACCTCGGGTGGGTTTCTGAGACGGTGCCTGTTGACTGGATTGGAAACTCTAGTCTTTCTCCCGAGGAGCAGCTGATGGTTTCGAACTGCCGACCGCGTGGATCGCAGCCCAACACATGACCACTAAGCCACCAGGGCTCCTGCTGACTCAACGCAAAGACGAGTGAAATCCTCACAACTGAACCTACAGGCCACGCCACGATCCACGGAAGAGACATCCAGCCCCTTCTTCAGCAGCACGGCTCTGTGGGTGGCACCCCCAGCCTGGGGATACCAGCAGAGCATGTTCCCTGTCGCACCAAGCTGAGTCTTCTGGAGAAAGCAAACCAGAGACACTCACATATGCACAGGGAAGGAGTTTACATCAAGGAGGACATCTACGTCAAGGAAGCGGCCCAGTCCCGTCCAATCTAATCCAAGGGCCAGACGCCGGCTGGGGACCCCTCCACGCTCACACGCCTGCTGGTGGATGAAACTGGGGGGTCACAGGCTGGTGGATGCAGAGTCACGTGGATCCAAGGTCCATGGAAACATGGCCGGACTCCAGAGTTCCCAGCATCCTTGGCTGCATGGGCTACCAACCCCCCCCCACACACACACAAAGTGCAATCCAGGCCAGGCAAGCAGGGAGGCAAAGGGGTACAAGAGAGAGAGGAGTGTCCTGTGCCTGTCTTATAGAAAGGCCACACCCCCAAGCAGGCATCACCGCCACCCTGAGATGTGATTGGCAGGTTGGGCTCAACCCCCACACGGCTACCATCAAACCGGCATGGATTCTAATCATCACAACCCTTTCCAACCACCAGCGGCCTCCTGCACCTTTACAGAGGTGCTGTCAGGCAGGAGGATAAGAGAGGGTTCAGGGTGGTCTCACTAACCATGAGATGACCCTTCTCAATCCTAACATCATCCACCCACACACCTTCGAGGCCTCATTCAAAAACCGACATGCTACGTCCATCTACGCAGATGGACCGGAATCCGCACACACACCTGTCTTCGACAGTTACGTATGCATATATGTTTATAGTCATCGCAATCATTAAAAAGGAAAGGATTTTATAGACATTCTTCAAAAGTAAAATGCAAATGGAGTTCTGCAGTGCGTGTGTGTGTGTGTGTGTGTGTGTGTGTGTGTGTGTGTGTGTGTGTAATGTGGGAGAAGGTTTACAAAGCAAGCTGGTCTTCCTCCTGCACACATTGTCCTTCATGGCATCAGTGGCTGTCCCCATGACGTTATACCACTCTCCCCACTCCCTCCCTGCGTTTCCAGGCTCCCTGCATCCTTCCTGCTGTAAGGATGTGACCTAGCTGACATCATCAACTCTGGGACGGGATCTGCCATTGGCAGCTGAGCATTGTGGGAAGAGTGGGGTGGAGCACAGCCTTGCACTCAGACCACCGTCTCAAGAGTGTGGCCTTCGTACATATATAAGGGGTTCCTGTGAACCCCCCACACATACCTTCCTCCTTGTTGGTCCAAATGCTGCATCTGGCTCAATGACCTTCTACTGGTCATATGCCCGACCTTGCCCTAGGAGCCACCTGAGCCTGACATCAGACCTGTGGGTCCTGAACTCCTTCTCCACTACCACCACCAGCCATGGATGATGGATGATGGATGAATGGATGATGGATGGATGGATGATGGATGGATGGATGGGAGGATGGATGGATGGATGGATGATGGATGGATGATGGATG
>NW_022103951.1:20478902-20480049 GCF_000313985.2 Echinops telfairi
GATGGATGGATGGATGGATGATAGATGGATGGTCTTCCTGCTTTGTCTTCCTGTTAACGGGTTTGGGAGCCCTGGCAGCCGTACCGGTCAGGAAAAGCCAGCAACTTAACATCTGACCCGTGGGCTTGAATCGGACTGGACTTATCCACTTCAATAACTGTCTGAGCCACTTTCTTGTTATCAATCCCTTTATAGCTATGTCTGTATAAAGAAATAAACCTATACAAAGAATCTTTATATACAAAGACACAAATGAATATTGATATACATCATATACAGTCCATATATGTATAAATAGACACAAATGTATATTTATATATTTAAAGACTACGTGTATATATACATACATTATACACATACATATGTGTGGAGAGAGAGATATACAAACCGGTTTTGCTTTGCTGGAGAACCCAGCCTAACATGGAGATGTTTTAATCTCTGACTGTGAACAGCGGATCGGCAGCCCTTTCTTCCAAGCTACCTTGGCACGGGCTAGGACCTCCAGCCTTCCTGTACATAGATAAATACACTACCCCTTTGCAGCACATGGCGGTTTCCACTCTACATGTGTGCAGGTAGCCTAGGATAAAAGCGTGCACACCCATTTGAATGCAGCATTTTGGCCTCACCAGATGGGCAGACAAATCCCCTCCTCCGATGGCCATCCTGTCATTACAGCGGAGATGATTTGATTTGGCCCGCATGGTTTTCGTTGGCTCTTGTTGGTGTGTTTCCTTAAACTCAGACCATGCCTGCCATGGGTAATAAGCCCAGCGGGTCTGATGGATCACACACGGCAGGTCTGGAAAATGTTCCTGAAACCTCAGTATGATGCTGCTAATAAGAGACCTTGAACCGGGAGTATCATCCTTGCCTGGGGGGCAAGAGAGACCGGGAGGAGAAACAAAAGCAGACACAATGTAGGCAGCACGCGCACAGCAGCCGACGGGTAGAAACCCACCGTGTCCCCATGTCCATCCTCACGTGGACGGATAGACAGCAGGGGGCAGCCAAGCAGTGTGACACCTATCAGCTGTAAAGAAAATGAAGTTCAGATAGAGATGGATAGAGCTATGTGAGCAGGCAGATGTGGTAGAAGATAGATTCATGGATGGATGGATGGATGGATGGATGGATGGATGGATGG
>NW_022103951.1:20480489-20484570 GCF_000313985.2 Echinops telfairi
TGGATGGATGGATGGATGGATGGATGGATGGATGGATGGATGGATGGATGGTTGGATGGTTGGATGATGGCTGGATGGATGGTTGGATGGATGGGTGGATGGTTGGATGGATGGGTGGATGGGTGGATGGGTGGCAATGGTTGATGAGATGGGTCATCCTACAGACATCAAGCTGAGTGAATAAGTGAGTCCTTCAAGGACAGATATGAGGGGGAGTCAGAAAGTCTCCTTTATGGGTCCAGTTTAAGGAACCCTTGTGGTGTCCTGGTTGAGTGTTGGGTTGTTGAGGGCAAGGTCAGCGGTTCGAAACCATAGTAGCTCTGTGGACGAAAGACAGGACTTTCTACTCACATAGAGTTACCGTCTGGGAAACTCGCTGGGGCAGTTCTACCCTGTCCTATAGGGTCACTATGAGTTGGCCTCGCCTCAATGGCAGTGAGGCTTTGATGTCTCCAGTTTTCACAGACATGGATTCATTCTCAACAGAACATGCCTTGGTCTACGATGGTAGTGGCTGCCAGGTCCACTTACAGGGCCACTACACAGGCATCCCCGATAAGCGTTGTCTTCAAGCAACAGTGTCCCCCAAATCAGACAGTGAGCATTGGAGAGAGGTGCTAGCAACGGCACTGCAGCTGGAAGGTGGCGTCTTGTCATTCCATCCCCCTACCGACCCAATGGGCAAGTATTCTACACTTTGTGTTTTCTCTGCCTTCTCTTGGATGGGAGTCTCTGTTGCTTTTGTGTGGCCACAGTGGGTGGCTCCTTGCTTGGTGCCTGCCCTACTCTTGTGTCCTTATCTGTGGGTGGGAACTGGGATCAAAGAGAATACAAAGATCACAACAGGACCGGTGATGACCTGGGGACGTGGAAAGAGAGGGTGGGGGGATTGGGGAGTGGACATCCATGTGTAGAAGAAGGGGAAGCATGCAAGTGGATTGTGACGATGATTGCACAGTGCTTCTTGACAAGATTGAAATGTGGAATTGTATGATATGCTAATTATAACTCAATTTGGGGGCGGGAGTGGAAAACATGCATCTGTGATCTGCAGATGGCTGTAGACAAGTTCTCTCAGCAACGCACGGGTCTTAGCTCCATCGGGCTGCCTGCAGTAACGGTCCGATCAGAACAGTGGTGCCCGGTGAATCCCCCCTGACCATGGACCCCGATGTTCACAGCCTGGCTGTCACGCAGAGTGCTCGGGGAAGTGGATGGTTGCGATGCGGCTAGGTTAAAATTTCACATCCGATCGTCTGTTCTCCCTTATGATGCATTTTAACATGTTCTAGTTTTTAATATTTCCTGCTTGCTTCTTGATTGAGGCTTTGATCTGTTTTATGTTGCTATTCCTATTAGCTTTTTAAAATTTGTTTGTAACATGCCTCTCTGTATAAGCATTTGAGACTGGTAAATCTTTAGAGGCAGCGACTGGATTCACGGTTACTTGGGAGTGGGGGGCGTTGGGGGAAATGGGGGGCGAATCACAATGAGGACAAGGATGAAGAAGAGGCTCTACAGTTGATGGGGGTGATGACAGCACAACTCTTCTTGGCGGGATTGAACCCCTGAATTGTAGGATGTATCAGCTCGATGCCAACAGAACTCTTAAGAAATGGGGGGGCGGGAAGGAGTGGCTTCTAAGATCAGCCGGGCCAGTTGAATTCACCCTGGAGAGGTCATTCAGGAGATGATAGAAACCGATGTTAAGAATTCTGAAGAGCGTGCTTAAGACTTCTGAAGGCCGTCTCTTGGGGGACAAAGGTGGGCAGGACTCAAGCCGTTGTATTTCCCATTGTTTGGCAGCTGACCACCACCACTAACAACATATTCTGTACGGTCTATCCCTGCCCTCCTCTCCCCCCTTTCCGTCTGCTTCGTCAGTGGGGTGGATAAGATGAGAATGGGTCTGTCTACAAGTGGGAGGGTTGATCTCAGATGGGATTCTGTTCCGGTTTCTCCATCAAAGGTGGCTTACACCCCATCCAGAGCAAAGAAGATTGAAGAAGCTTTGGTCCGAAGGACTCATGGGCCATGGGAACCCCAGCCTTGGGTCCATGATCTGGAGACTGGAGGTGTGGGAGTTACATCATCTAGTGTCGATGTGAGGACTCAGAGTGAAGGGGTGGAGCCTAGTCTGTCAATCAGGTCATAGCCAATGAGGCCTCTGTGTGGGCGTGGCCTTCCCCTGAGGATTCTGGGAAAACTCTGGGATTTCCTCTTTGAAGGCAGAAGACACTCTCTCTCTCTTGCCCCTTGGAGACTCTCTACTGGCAAGGCTGACTCCCTGAGAGACATCCCTGAGGAGAAGCCACATTGACCCACCCTGATGCAGCCCTGGGAGCTGGAGAAGCCACGTGGAGACCCACACCAGTGCCGAGATGATTCCACCACCACTGGATCCACAAGACTTTCCACCCACTGGCCTGTGATCTTCCTGCATTCGGCGTCATTGTATGTGTTTCATGAGTCTGAAGAGGACTTTGAAGATTGTTGTGGGACATATGGGCTAATAGCAGACTTACGGGCTTGGACTGGACTGGGTTGGGATGCTTTCTTAATGTCCAATGACCCTTTATATAAAACTCTCTCTTATACACATATGAGTTTCTATGGATTTGTTTCTCTGGTCTACCCGGACTCACACCAGAAGAAAGACATGGTACCACTACCAACTGCTCTGAGCGGGGTCACGAGAGGAGGTCCCGCCCAGACTGGGAGGAAACCGTACAGCCAAGTTCAGAATCAGAACAAAGACCAGCTGGCTGGTCAGGTGGAGACTGGACGAACCCTGAGGCCCTTACTCATGCTTCAAGCCCAGGACCGCATTGGGCCCCGTGGCTCAGCTTCCAGCCAAACAACAAACAGATCGACAGACGGACGCGACCACCAGAGAAGCAGTCATTTCTCAGAACAGCCACCCACAGGAGGCCCAGGGCAGGTCGCTGCCCCGGAAGAAAGCCCAGAGGGCAGGCGGGGGTCGGGGAGAAGGCTGGCTGGATGGGAACATGGGGAGGAAGCGGGATGCTTGAGATTTCATTGTGGGGACGGCACTGCACCCCACAGAACAGCCTGGGCATGGATGGTGGCGCGGGCAACTGAGTCACTCTGTGAGCCTCCTCTGCCCGCCGATCACCTGAAAAAGGCACTGAGAACGTCAGCAGTGGATTACAGGACTAGCTGTCCCAAGCACCAGGAGAGGGTGCTGTGAGAGCCTGGAGAGGGTGCTGTGAGTGTCAGGAGAGGGTGCTGTACGTTGTGCGGCCGGCGTTCATTTTGTTTGACGTTTATGAAAATTTTTTCTTTAGAGTTGGAGATATTGACTACATGGAAGATTCAGATCATCTCTCCCACTCCCTGATGATAAAAATCTTAAAAGATTATTTTTCAAAGAAACAAACAAACAAAAAAACACCCCAAAACTCACTGCCACTAAGTCAATTCCAGCCCACAGGGACCCTGGAGGGCAGGGTGGAACTGCCCCTGTGGGTTTCTGAGACATTGGCTCTTTGCAGGAGAACAACACCCTTGTTTTTCCTCCGGGGCAGCGGATGGGGGTTTTGAACTGCTGACCTTGGGGTGAAATGCCTAACTCAGTGCTACTACACCGCCAGGACTCCTCCTGATAGAAGACGTGAAAGGAAAATAATGATGAAACGAATCCAGTGACTTGGGTGGGTATTTCTGGCCCCCACAGGAAAGCGTGATGAGGATTTCACTGCAAATGTAGACAATTCATCCAGCGCGAGATGCCAGGGTGCCCGCTGGCCCTGCATCTGCAGCGCCCACAGGCCTGTGCCCCAGGGGATGCCGAGAAGATGGGTAGGCAGTCTTCTGGGTTCCCTGGGAATGGGAAGGCGCCCCTTCTGCTACCAGCTGAGCACTGTGCCATTGGTATCTGCCCGGGGTTCCACTCCCTCGTCTGCCTCCTCCCCTCAGACGCCCTGGTGTGTGTGTGTTTCCTGAAGGGCTTGCAAATGCAGGGTCCTCCTGCAAATGCAAGTGCCCATTTGGCTTCAAAAGATATCACGCTTGACGCAGCGGCTGCCAGCAGGGGCTCAAAAGGAGCAGCAGGTGTGAG
>NW_022103951.1:20485481-20487096 GCF_000313985.2 Echinops telfairi
AGGCTACTGGGGAGTCAGCCTTGGGTCTTGTCATGGGGATTATAAACAAGACTGGAAGAAACATTCTCATACATAAATCTCGCTCTCAATCGGATTATTTCCTTAGGAGAGCTTCCAAGCAACAGCCTCCTGATAGGTTTTAAATCGCACTGTTTTCTTGAATCTGGGCCAGGCTCCGCTCCCATCCTGCCCACCCCCCGCGAACTCCCTGCTGTTTCATTGTCCTGTGGTTCTCCGCAGAGAGGGCTGGTCATTTTCTTGAGTTAAAATGTTTTCTTTCAATTTAATAACTCCCACTCAAACAGTCCTTCAATTTACCTAATCACGCGCCGTGTTTACTTCTGCATTATTTAAGCCTCGTTTATCAGCAGACCAGCCCCCTCGCTGGAAGGATTACGCACATTGATGAAATATTTAGGCCCTTCTCCCGTGGAAATATGCATTTCTATAGTCATCGGCAGTGATCAATAGCCGTCTTAATTGCTTAATTTTCTAACAGAAAACATTGCTGCTTACATGACTGTTAACTAACTCAAATCAATCTTAATTACTTATTCAACACTAATCATTGTCAGCTGCTGACCTGAAATTGGATAAATTTAATGCAGTTAGAAGGTAACTTTATTTATTTACTTTGTGTTCTCCTTCGTCCACATTGGACATCGAGACTCAGCCCAAAGCTGTGTCAACCTTCCGATGGTTTCCAAACTCGCTGGTCAATGGCAGGGATGTTCTAAGGCTACCAGGCCCCACCCCCACCAGCCCCAAAAGACCCTTGAGGCCCATATTAAAAATAAAAACAAAGACACACAGCTCAACAGAAACGCCAATGCACCGCGGTGACTTCATGCGACGTGCTGAGGTGGACCGAGTGGAGCTCGGGGCTAAAATAAGGCAGCAGTTGCCCTCATCACCCAGGGCTCTGCACCCTGAATGGTCTGGGAGAAACCCGCATACCCCCTCTCCATTTAGGACACTGCTGTTCTCACGTCCCATGGGGTCGCTCCCCACTCTCAGCGCCCCCGTGGACAACAGACGGAGCCCCTGCCCAGCCCGTGCCACCCTCACCCTGGCCACGACACTGGTGCCCACTGTTGCAGCCACGGTGCCAGCCCCTCCCCTGGAGCGTCTCCCCCTGTTTATCGCTGCCCCCATCATAGCATCTGTGTCTCAAGGGTCCCCCTCTTGAGATACCAAGTCCCAAGTGCGTGGGACCACGTCTCGCCCTCCTTGCCACAAAGGAGCACTCTGGTGGCACGTCTCCCGTGTCAGGCTTGTTTCCGTTGACTGTTTCTACAGCACGGTCCCTTCAGCCTTCCTCTCCCGCACCATCATCCCGATGCACCCCTCCCTCTGCTTCCGCGTTCCGGATCCATCGTCCACCTTTCCCACGTGGATGAGGCCCGTGGAAATACCACGGCTCGCGTCAGGGCCACCCCAGTCCTCCAGGTCACACCTGTGCTTTCCAGCCTTTTAAGAAGACGAGACGTTTGAATTCAAGGTGTCAGCTCTAGGGGAGACTTCCACTCTCTGTCCCCTCCCGGGGGGAGGCCTCTGGCCTCTGTCTTCCTTGAGGTGCAGAAGGTGCTCAGCACAGGGACCCCCAGCCCCCAGA
>NW_022103951.1:20490939-20492142 GCF_000313985.2 Echinops telfairi
CGTGGGTCCCAGCTCTTTGAAAAGTCAGTGTCTCTACCCGGGGTTATGTCGGCAGTTCAGCTGCCTATCTGACGTCATTCTGGAAATTCCACGGCGTCCAGCCGAGTCATTGGGGTCCCCCAGACTTTCTAGGGTGGCTCTCCAGACCCTCTGTTGGCTCTGGCAGTGGCTCAACCTTTAAGCAGGGCCAAAATGTGATATTCTTTCTCTTCCAAAATGGGGTTCCTGGTGTTTAGATCTTGCCAGGTAGCTCAACGTCTTGCCAGGTAGTACTATACCACTCTTATCACCCCTGGGGCTTTTCTGACACCGCCTGGCTTTACGGAAGCCTCGTCTTTCTCTTGGCGAGCCTGGGGGTGATTCGCGCCTCGGCCTTGCAGGTGGTGGTCCGGCACGTGTCCCTGCTCCACCAGGACTCCTTGTGAAGTGAGTATATCCGTCAACTCCACGGGCGGAGAAGAGGAATCCTCGTTGATTGGCATGATGGGTGCTGGGGACTCGCGCTGCTGTGAGGCGAAAATCGAGGTGCGGACAACTTGTAGCAAGACTGTGGAGTGTTGAATCAAACCGTGCCAGGCCCGACACCACCCTCCCACGCGTGGTGTTGGAGCCCCCTGTGCCTGACACCGTGGGAATCCCATCTCCCCGAGGCTCCTCCTCTTTGCCGCCCTTCCGTGTTACCAAGCAGGGTGTCTTACTCCAGGGTCTGGTATCTCCCGGTTGCCTAGCGATCCCATAAACACATCGCCCAACAAACACATCCAGGAGGGAGCGGGCAAGCACATAAGCTAAAAATAAAAGGACATACGTTCATTCAGACACTCGACGGAGCCTTCCTTCTGACGCGGGGAGGGCTTGGTCCACAAAGTGGTGGCGTGTGTGCTGAGGCATTATTAGTGTGATGCCGAATGGGAACCATGGAGAGCATGTGTGCAACAAGCTGGGTCCACTGCTCTGAAAACGTGGCCATTGTAGACACGGGAAGGTGGCGGGTGCCAGACACGTGATCACTGGGAGCCCAACATGGTGCACAGCGGGTGCTACTCGGCCACCTGCAACGCTGACTTGCCCCGCTGAAAAATCACGGCGGCGTCTCCAGCATTTCAGAATCGTCTCGTTTTGAAGGCACTCCTTCTCAATGTCAATAACAGTCTCCACTCCGTCAAACTGTTATTGCCTTCTTTCAAAGGAAAATCAAGTACG
>NW_022103951.1:20493281-20496432 GCF_000313985.2 Echinops telfairi
CTACCTACCTACATATCTCTCTCTCTATCAATCATCTATCTATCTATCTATCTATCTATCTATCTATCTATCTATCAATCATCTATCTATCTATCTATCTATCTATCTATCTATCTATCAATCATCTATCTACCTATCTATCTACCTACCTACCTATCTATCTATCAATCATCTATCTACCTACTTACCTACCTATATACCTACCTACCTATCAATCATCTATCTACCTATCTACCTACCTACCTACCTACCTACCTATCTATCTACCTACCTACCTATCTACCTACCTATCTATCTGTCTGTCTATCTATCATCTATCTATCTATGTATCTATCTGGTTAGGCACTGGCTAGTTGGTTCAGACTCTTAGAGAATCGTGCACGACAGAACAGAGCCCTGCCTGGTCCTGCGCCGCCCTCACCATCATGCCCCTGCAGCCACGGAGTCCGTCCATCTCCCTGAAGGCCTTCCTCTCTGTTGCCGCCCCTCCGTTTCACCAAGCATGACGTCCTTCTCCAGGGACTGGCCTCTCCTGAGGACATGTCCACAGTATGAATTTTGACTCAGGGTAAAGAACACCAACATCCCCACAGCTGGACCAAGAGGCCACATGATGGTGAGTGCGGAGAAGAACGGAGTTGTCAAGGATCATGTCTGTGGCTGGATCCACACTGCTCATGGAAGCTGCAGCAGAGACATCCTGCTGTGTACTGTATGGTCCATCCGCTGCACACAGCCTCCTGAGGGTGTGGAAAGCCCGGAGGGCACTCTGAGGATGAACGTGCCTCGCACACAAATAGATAGACAACTATATATATACACATATCTATATACTCAACTGTGTGCACACACAAATATACACATGCGTTTTTTCCACAAGTGCATATACACTTATGTATATACACATGTATGTGTGCACAAGTGTATATGCATAAATATATGTGAACATGTCTATATGCATATGCACATATATCCTTGTGTATAATTATACATATACACACATGTGTGCATAAGTATATATGCATAAATATGCGTGAACAGGTCTATATGCATATACACATATATCCTTGTGTATAATTATATACACACATGTACATAATTATACACACAAGTGTATGTGCACACATATATCTACATATATGTTTATGTGTATATGTGTGTGCTTGTGTATCTGTACATATATGCTTGTGTATATATTTATGTATAGACACACAGGTGAATTGCACACATACACACACACATATATACTTAAAAGCAGCATATGCACAAGGGAGATCATTAAATGGAATTGATAGATAACGGAATTTTCCATGAACTTCCTGAAGCTCCTCGTATTCATTTATAAAGAACAACCGAAAAACACAGCAAACAAAGCTGACGGACAAATTGACCAATGGAGACCCCAAGCATCCGTGGCTTCAAGGTGTGGGAGCCCTGCACCCGAGCTCTCCCACAGCAGGACTGTGAGGGCGGGATTAGAAGCCGTCGTCCATCCCGGCAGACGCTCTCAAGGGCCTGGGGTCCCTGCCTCAGAGGGCGGGGGAGAGATCAGTGCGTCCCCCTCTCGTAGCTCTCAGGCCGAATCAGATGCAATCGGGTCCCCCCTCACTCCCGACCAAGAGTTGAGCCCTGATATAAGGTTCTCTCCTTTGCCTTTAGGTGAACTGCTGCCCGTGGTGCTGCTGTGGCGCTGCGTCCACTGTGACACGCAGCCTCCGGGGACAGAGGGGAAGGTGGTCGCTAGGCAGCCCCACCTGGGGGATGATCCCCGTCCATTCTCCGTCAGGACCGACGGGTGGGCTCGAACCAGACACCTCAACAACAGTGCCCGTCATTATCACCCGCTCCTCCGGGAGAGATGGATCCCGTCCGCAGCGAGCTTCCAGAAACAGACAGAAGCCTGTAGATGCCACACAGCCTCCCTGTCTCCACCAGCCTCCATCTATCTCAGAGGCCAACCTTGGCACAGATCTGAAAACCACAGGCATGTAGGACTACGGCTTCCATATTTCCCCTTCTGTTTGGTTTACGCCCCCCCCCCCAATTGTAGGAAGAAAAATGTCCCATCATCGGGTTCATTTATTCTTACTTTGTTAGAGATTTTTATTTGTTTTATTTCATTTCATTCAAAATTAACTTTTGGGGGGTGGTTGTTGTTCCTTCATTTTAATGAGTGGCTGGTCTCTTTCTCATTCCCTTGGCGGCCCCGTTTACTTATTGATGGGTGGCCGATTGGCGGAGGGAATTGGGTCCGCAGTTGATGCATATTCATAAGTGTTCCGTCGGCCCCGGTGGGCGTCCAGTCAGGTCGAATGAAGGCTGTGTGAATTAATTAAAGGGAAGCCAAAGCTGCACGGCTCCGTTACTCGGGGGCATTTTAAGGGGCTGTGATTGATACGTCATTAGAAGAATTAGGTTGGAGGTTAAATTAGTTATTGAACTGCCTCTGGGCAGGGAACTGGTAGCCAATGTGTGTACATGGGAGAGTGGACGGGGCAGGGAGCAGCTGGCCTGAACCAGGGACCCCATCGCATGCTGAGGGGCTGACCTGACGGTTTTAACATCAGGCTACTCGCCGGTGGCCCACCGCAGGGCGGGATGAGTGGGTGACTGGGGCAAAGGGCTGCTTTACCCAAGACTAGGGCCAAACACCCCAAAATAAAATTGCAAGTGAGGGAAGGCCCCCCACCAAGGAGCATCACCCCACGTGAAACACATGGCTCCCATCACGGCACCCCCAAGTGGGAGAGAGGGGTGGGACTGTGCCCCTGCCCTGGGAGGGCCTGTTTGGTGCAGGTCCATCTATAGCCTCTGCTTTAAAGCTTATCTTTTGGGGCAGCGCAGCTCCGGCCATGGGCGCACAGGCTGGCCATCCCCCGGTGGTGTTGGACAAGCGGTCAGTCAAGGAAATAAGAAGGCCCGGAAGGAGGGAAGGGCCAGACGGAAGGAGGACTCGGAACAGGAAGCTCATGGAAGGAGCATGGAGTGTGTCCTGGAACCAGGACCCAGTTCCCAGAAGCCAAACAAACAGGAATTGTCGAATGGTCCAGTCACCTGCCCTGTAAACTCTCGTCCAAACCACAGTGAAATGTCCGATGATAAGTTTTAGGACAGCCACCTGGACAGGGGCCGGTGCTGCTTGGACACACGG
>NW_022103951.1:20497477-20508605 GCF_000313985.2 Echinops telfairi
GTGGAGAGCAAATGCTTTGCAAATGATGAGGGCAATGCATATACAACTGTGCTTGACACAATTGAGGTATGGATGGATTGTGGTAAGAGTTGTATGAGCCCCTAATAAATTGATTTTTCTTTTTTAAAGTACCGTGGACTGATTATAGGACAAACCCATCCATCTTGGAAGGGGTATGGCTGGCGTGCTGGCTCCTTAGAGGCAAAGATGGTGAGTTTAGGCTCACAGCCTTTGGACGTGTGATCAGGAGAGACCGTCCCTGGAGAGGGACATCGCACCTGGTTCAGCAGAGGGGCAGTGACACAGAGGAAGGTCCTGGATGGATGGATGGGCGCAGTGGCTGCAGCCATGGCTAGGGCAAAAGAACGAGGGTGAGGATGGTGCAGGGCGGTCAGTGTCTCCCTCTGTTGTGCACAGAGGACGCTTCTGAGTCGGAACGGCCGGGGGGCACCAGCAACAGCAGCAAATGACGGTTTCTGCCCCCGGGGCAGAGCGTGACTCCAGTCATGGGGACGTTGGCTGGTGTGGCTTCGGTGGCCTTGAAACAGTGGGAAGACTAAGTGGGTGCGGACTCCACAGGGGGAGACCGCGGCTGCATCTGCGTGAGAGCCAGGCAAAGCCCCGTCTTTCCCTCGCCCTGGATAGCATTTCAAACACAACCCACTGGTTTGCCGTGAAGCTGAGCCCACACACGTGAAAGGAACACCGGGAGACACAGGGAGGACACGGGTCCCTGAGAACCCCACCCAGTGCGTGTCCACAGGCTGAGTGTGGCCCGGTTCGGAAGGCCGGCCCGATGGGTGGGTTTCGCTTCCTTTACAGGCGGACATTCATCGGCTGGAAACCAGGGTCCTTTCTTCGAGACGTCCGTTCGCTGCTGCGAGGGAGACTGGGCCTGTGAGTGGACTCACGCGCCCGTCCAACACCTCCTCCAAGTCTCACTCCTCGACGGGGCGGCCGGTGCGTGGAGACCGGCTTTTGTTGCCACCCTTCTCTGAGGAAGGGCCCCTCTGGGCCCATGCACGGAGGAGGGGGGACACAACACTGCCTGGTGCACAACTGGAAGCGGTGCCCCTGGGATTCCAAGCGCCAGCAGGGTCACCCGTGCTGCCCAGGTGGAGCCCCCCGATGAAGGATGGCTAAGAAGGATGGGCTGCACGGGTCCTTCTGAAACCCAGCCCACGAGCACCTGCTGGGCCACAGTCCGGCATCGTCCACGGAAGATTTTCTGGTCTTTTTTGCAAGACCAGCAAGGTCACTCACCCACGGTGGTCAGGTTGGCGACAGAGCTCCCAGACAAAGACAGACTAGGAAGAAATGCCTGGAGTTCTCCCCCTAAAACCCAGCCCCTGGAGACCCTGTAGGGCACAGCAGCAGGGGGAGCTGGGCGCTTGCTCCGGCCCCGGCCCCCATCAGCAGAGAAGGACATCATGTTGGATGGAGCAGAGGCTCAGCGGAGCATGGTTCCCACAATGACGGGCTTGCCCACGCGGCTCCTGCTGGCGAAGCGGTCAGGGGACCGGGTAGCACTTGTAGCTGGTAGCTGCTCTGAGGAGCATCTCGTGGCCAGAGGCCTGACCATCACCCCAGGGCTGGGCTGCAGCCAGTCGCCCATGGGTACAAATGGATCGAAGCGCATGGTCTTTACAAAGCCCGGCACCCTTTGCAGTGGAGTGCTAGCCCTTGTGCATCTCTCTGCTCTTCAATGCTTGGTTGGCTTGGTAGAAAGGAAGGCAGAGAACTGTAAGAAGGGATCAGGGCAGCATGGGGACTTTGTTGTCTCTGTCTGCCCTTAATTACAGTATCTTTAGCAGCTAAAGACCAGCTAACGCTGCCAAGGATGGAAGGACAATTAGCAAATTCATTAGCTGTTGGCTTATGCTTCTCGTCTTAAGGACAATTAGCTGCCTCTGATGAAGAAGGCTCGGGCCTGGATTAATGCTTCCTGCATGGGCATAGCCCGTGTCTCAAGAGCACTTCTGTAGATGCACATCCGAGCCATCAGACTCGGAGACCGGTCCACGGAGCAGCACCTCGTCTCAGACTGGGCTCCCCTGGAGCTGGAAGAGCCCAGAGCAGCGAGGGGAGGCTGAGACACAGTTCATGCAGTGATCAGGGTTCGAACCTCTGATCAGGGTGGCTCCCAAGCATCCAATCTCATTTGCAGGAGTGCAGAGAGGGGCCCTGGTGTGCACTGGGTTACGTGTTAGGTTGCTGACCACACAACCAGCAGTTTAGACCCTAAAGATGGAGCTATGAGCTCCCCCCAAGATCCACCGTCTCGGGGACCCACCGGGACAGCTCTCCCCGGTCCTTGATGGCAGAGAGTTGGGCTTTGAGTTTGGGGTTCAGAAGGGTCTCTTGGGATCAGAAATGCTTCCTGACAAAGACATTGCCAGCGAGGTCCCATGGCCCCGCCGCATCTGCCAAACCTGGTGAGCGCCATCAAGGGTGGATCCAGATGTGTGTTTGAGGTCGGCGGAGGCTGGGGCTCAGTCCCTGAAGATCGTCCGCGAGCGTGTTGCAGAAGGAGCAGGGCTCCTGCCTGGAGGCTGGGGGCTGAGAATAAACGGGGGGAAACAAGCCAGCCAAACAAGCGTGTATGACAAGGGAGCTGAGCACATCAACACGGCGCTGGATTGAAAGGTCGCAGAGAAGCAAGTGCAGGCGGGTTTTGGAGCCAGTAGAAAACGCTTCCCAGCGGAAGAACAGAGGTGTGCTCCCAGCAGGGAGAAGGGATCGGTGCCCCCAGCAAGTGCCTCCTGGGGGGAACCAAAGGACAAGCGCATGGAAGACCGGGGGTCGGAGCCCCCCACCCCCAGCCGGTTCAGAAGGGGGCCTGGAGTTCTCCTGTGCTCCCAGCAGACGCCCACCCCTGAGGACCCGCCACGCTGATGTGAGGACAGAGGTGGTAAAACCAGACAAAGCCGCCATGGGGTGGCTCACGTAGTTGGGCGCACGTTCCTGCACCCAAAGTCTGGGCCTTGGATTTCAGCACAGGTGCCCAGGAGGCAAGATGGTGATTCTCCCACCGCTGCCCCCCAAATCTGTGAATGATGAACCCTACAGAGCGCGGGTCTGCCGGGCCCAGCACGGGGTCCCCGTGAGGCGGAAGGGCCTTGCTGAAACCAGTTCGGGTCCTGCAGGATAGTGGGGTGTTTAGATGTGTGGGAGTGTGTGTGTGTGTTTGTGTGTGTCCGTGGGACTGTGGGTGAGTGTGTGTGTGTGTGTGTGTCGCAGTGAATGTGTGTGAAGTGCACAAGTGTGAGTGTGTGTTTGTGTGTCATATGTGGGTGTGTAGGAATGTGAGTGTGCACGTGGGTGACAGTGTTCGCTTGTGTGCATGACAGTGTGGGAGTGTGTAATAGTGCATGTGAATGTTGTGACAGTGTATGACATTGTGCATGTTTGTGTGTGATAGTTTGAGAGTGTGCGTGTGAGTGTATATGATAGTGTGTGGGAGTGTGCATGTTTGTGTGTGTGTGTGTGTGTGTTTTAGAGAGTGTGTGTGAGTGAGAGTATATAGGAATGTGTGTTAGTGCATTTGTGTGTATGACAGTGTGTGTGGGGGGGGTATGTGGGGGTGCGTGGTGGGGTGGGGGTGTCTGTCTGGCTACATGATACACTGACATGATGTCCGCAGTATCCCACGGACAACACAGGAGGGAAGAGGGGTGATGTGTTTGTGTGTGTGTGAGTGTGTGATAGTGTGCATGAGTGTGTGGGTGGGTGTTTCTGTGTGTGACCGCACATGTAAGTTGGAGCCTGTGTGCGTGTGTGTGCTGTTCTGTGGCTGTGCGCGCGTGTGTGTGTGTGCATGTGTGTGCTGTTCTGTGGCTGTGCATGTGTGCATGTGTGTGCAGGCGTGTGCGTGTGTGTGGTGGGGGTGGTCGGTGTGGCAACACCTCACCCTGGCACGGGTCAGAGAGGGAGAGCGGCGGTGGTGTGCACTCCCCGCTCACTGACAGATGGCTGTAATATCCCCGTCCTCTGTCTCGGCAGGTGACGCAGGTGGTAACACCTGCGTCCCCATCCCAGGCTTGGCCCCTTGGGGATCGGCAGCTTTTCTGAACCTCTCTGCACCGAGATTTACCTTCAAATAAAACCCGTTTAGCAGTCGCTGGCGGCAGCGGCCTCCTGACCCCGATGGAGACTTCCCAGAACCGGGGTCTCGGGAGCAAAGCCTGCCTTTGATATTCTGAGTGGTTTAAGAAACCACGACCCTTTCGGGCCAGGCAACGTGAAGCTTCAGCTATCTTCCTGGAAGGACCTGGGGGCTGGGGTGGGGGTGGGGGGTTAACGCCGGCATCAATTCCTGTAAAACCCAGGCTGAACGTGCATTTTAGTTTCCCTTCAAACCGAAACACGGGCCCTTCTGTTCCCAACCTGAAACACCTTCAGAACGCTGGCCGATGAGAGGAGGCGCCTGCTGGCCGCCCAGCCCCTCCGCCCCAGAGGCTTGTTCCTGTGGAGGCGGCAACACGGGAGCAGGCAGGGTGATGAAGAAACACTGCCAGACGTGCTGCTTTGGGGGCAACGGGTCCCCTGCCTCTGGACAGCAAGAGCTTTTCAAAGAGGCAGCGTGGATCCAGAGACCCGCAAACACGTGGCGCCCAGCCACTGGGACCTTGTGCTTTAACGAAGGAAACACACACACACACACACACACACACACACACACACACACACACACGGCTCCTGACCAGAAGGAGGGGAATGTGGAGCAGGATGTCAGACTCCTAAGGAAGCCAGACAGGCTGGGCCCACGGAGGCTGCAGGAGCCTTTGCATCCAGCGCTCTGAGGAGAAGCCTGGCACCGGGGCCGCGACAAGGCCCACTGTTGTTTTGCTTCCTTTAAAATGTCAGCCGCGTGGTTGCAAACAGCAGGCATGCCTTCCATCTCAAGAGCTGAAGCCCGTTGATAAGAGGTGCGCCGTCATCGCCACAGCCAGCCCGCGGGCTTTTTCTTTGTTCTTGGAGGTCCGATGTCACCTTTAAATCTCACAGCTGCTTCGCTGCGTTAGTCAGAAAGGGAGGGAGGGAAGGCTTGCCTTCAGCGTAGAGGAAAAGAAGGTTCACTCGGTGGTGGTGGGCTTGGCTTGGATTCCTGGAGGTATCATCAAAGCACCCCGCTGTTCACCCAGACGTCCGGGCTGTGAACCCGTCCACTGTTCCCTGGGGGACGCACACGGACACTTGCTTGTCCACTTCCATCCATGAGACAAGAGCCTGGGAAACCCTGGGACGGGGCGGGGCGTATGACTCTTTCAGGTCCCTTGGGAAGACCCCTGGGTACACGTGGGACTGTCAACCGTGCCAGGTCCCCAGTTCAAGACCGCCAGCCCCCCCACAGGACAAAGGCGAGGCTGTGTACCCCCGAGAAGAGTCGCTGTCTGGAGACCCCCCAGGGGCAGCTGGGCCCCGTCCTGCAGGGTCGCTGTGGGTCAGCAACCACTCGGAGGAATGAGCTTCTTGGGTTCTTGGTTTGGTGAGTCGGCGTCAGCAGGATGGAGGTGAGAGCTTCCGTCAGCTCATTGGCTTTTGTTTGCTTTTAATCCCTGGAACCAACCAGTGGACGCAGACTCTCAGGTGGCGATGAGACATTTAAAGGCACCACGTGCGTGGATGAAGACGGTGAGAAAGCCAACACGCGGGAAGAAGGTAGCCTTGGTGATGGACTTGTGCTTGTACAATCAAGCAGTCAATCAGCGGGTGAGCATCATGCCACATGTATGTTCACCCACATGGGAGGCTGTCCTCTCTACAGACTGTGAAAGGCCATCAAAGAGACGCCCCGGTGTCAGCTCATTTGGAGCAAATGACACAAAGAGAAACCCAGGCTTGGAGAAGAAGCTAGCTGAGAGGACCCGTAGCCTAGAGCACTGATGACATCATCTACAGAGCACTGATGACATCATCCACACAGCACCGATGACATCATCTTCGCAGCACTGATGACATCATCCACACAGCACCGATGACATCATCCACACAGCACTGATGACATCATCCACACAGCACCTATGACATCATCCACACAGCACTGATTACATCATTCACACAGGACGGATGACATCATCCACACAGCACCAATGACATCATCTTCACAGCACTAATGACATCATCTACACAGCACCGATGACATCATCTACACAGCACCGATGACACCATCTACACAGCACCGATGACACCATCTACACAGCACTGATGACATCATCCACACAGCACTGATGACATCATCCACACAGCACCAATGACATCATCCACACAGCACCAATGACATCATCTTCACAGCACTAATGACATCATCTACACAGAACTGATGACACCATCCACACAGCACTGATGACATCATCTACACAGCACTAATGACATCATCCACACAGCACTGATGACATCATCCACACAGCACCGATGACATCATCCACGCAGCACCGATGACATCATCTACGCAGCACTGATGACACCATCTACACAGCAACGATGACACCATCTACACAGCACTGATGACATCATCCACACAGCACTGATGACATCATCCACACAGCACCGATGACATCATCTTCACAGCACTGATGACATCATCTACACAGCACCGATGACATCATCTTCACAGCACCGATGACATCATCTACACAGCACCGATGACATCATCTTCACAGCACTGATGACATCATCTACGCAGCACCGATGACATCATCTACACAGCACCGATGACATCATCCACACAGCACTGATGACATCATTCACACAGGACGGATGACATCATCCACACAGCACCAATGACATCATCTTCACAGCACTAATGACATCATCTACACAGCACCGATGACGTCATCCACACAGGATGGATGACATCATCCACACAGCACTGATGACACCATCCACACAGCACTGATGACATCATCTACACAGCACCAATGACATCATCTTCACAGCACCAATGACATCATCTTCACAGCACTGATGACATCATCCACACAGCACTGATGACATCATCTTCACAACACCGATGACATCATCTTCACAGCACCTATGACATCATCCACACAGCACTGATGACATCATTCACACAGGATGGATGACATCATCCACACAGCACTGATGACATCATCTACACAGCACCAATGACATCATCTACACAGCACCGATGACATCATCTACGCAGCACCAATGACATCATCTACACAGCACCGATGACATCATCTACACAGCACTGATGACATCATCCACACAGGATGCATGACATCATCTACACAGGACGGATGACATCATCCACACAGGACAGATGACATCATCCCATCCGAGAGCAGAAAGACCAGACAGTGCCGGCCATCACGATGCACACTGGGATTCGGGCCCCAGAGCCGGGTCCGGCCCGCGTGTGAGCATGGTGGACAGCAGACCTTCAATTCCTGTGTTAAAAGAATAGACACCTGCCAGACAGGCTGAGGCTGGAAGACTCCCCAAGATCACCACCCCGCCTGCCATACGGCTCCCCACGTCGAGCCTGAATGATGCCCGAGCGCCCTCCTCACTAAGTAAGGGATTGCCCCTCAGAAAAGATGGTCCCCCTTTTATAGCCATCGATGTCGGTAGGCAGCCACGCCATCACCCGTGGCTTCAAGGCACACGTGGGGCTAGACGTGTGGGCAAGGAAACGAGATGCCCACACGCAAAACGACCCGGCATCTTGTTCCTTTTCCGACATTTTGCGATCAGGGTTCCTGAGCGTCAAAGTCCTTTAACCCTGACTGGGGTCATCACTGTTGCTGAGGGTCAAAGCCCTTTGACCCTGACTGGGGTCATCACTGTCACGTGTCATGTGGAATCAGTCTCAACTCTCAGCGGCCTCGTGTGCAGCAGAAGGGCACACGGCCCTGTCCAATGCCCTCCTCACAGGATGCTCATGTTGGAAGCCCCGTCCACAGCTGCCTCCGTCTGGTCTAGGCCAGACCATGGTTTTAGAGTCCAGCGTGAGAGGGGCCAGCAAGGCAGCACCATCTGTATGCGTCCCCCGGAGCATGGAATATTTATAGTTCCAATATCCCGTGCTGGGGTCTCCCAGGGAAGCTTGCAGCCATCGACCTGTCCTGAGGAATTTCTTCCTGGTAACCATCCAGACAGAGGACAAGAAGTGAAATATATGTTTTCATTACCACAGAGGCAGCATCTCCGAAAAAATGGTGCTGGGGGATCCAGCGCTACACCGCCGAGCCCTGGTTCCACCGTCCGTGGCGTGGACCAAGTCTCCCTGGAGACAAGGCACCGGTTGGGGCTCCCCAAAAGGCTGGCGTCTCCAGTCCACACACAGACCCTCTGGAAGCAGGCCCCAAGTCTGAGTCAGGACATTAACAACTGGCCTGGTGCTGCATCAAAGGCTGTTTGAGCTGCCACCCAGCCCGTTCTGCCCCACAGCGGTCCTCTGTGCACAAGAGGGCAAAGCAAAGCCCAGTCCTGCGCCATCCGCACCCCGGTTCCGGTGCCCGAGCCCATCGTGCAGCCCCTGTGCCCGTCAATCTCCCCAAGGGCCTTCCTCTCATTTGCCGCCCCTCCACTGGACCAAGCATGATGTCCTTCTCCGGGGACTGGTCCCTCCTGACAACACGCCCAGATTGCCTGTAGGCGCTCAAGATCTGACTGTGGCTCGCTGCGCCCAACAGAGCAAAACACGGCCCGGTCCTGCCCCATCTGCCCCGTCCTCTTCCCGTGTGAGCCCAGGGTGGCAGCTACGGGTCAGGCCGTCCCCTGGAGAGTCTTCTATCGTGAGAGAGCTGCTTCTTCGGTTAGTCTGCAGGATTTTCAATATTCTCAGCCACAATTCAAAGGGCATCCCTTCTCCCGACACCCTCCTGAGTCAAAGTGGTCCTGATGTCATCTGTGCCCAGCTTGCCACGAATAAGAGGGAAGGGGTGGGGGTTAGCCTGTCCATCGGGTCACCGCTTGATGCCTCATTAGAAGGCGCCAAGGAGATAAACAGCTCGCTGGAGGCGGGACACATGCCCGCTCACTCCCTGCAAGACTTTTCTGACGGGAAGCCACACGAAGTTACCCTGATGCAGCCAGAGCCCTGGGAGCCGGAGGAGCCACGTAGAGACCCCTGCCAGTGCTGAGATGCTCACAACACCACTGGATCCACAAGACTTCCCACCCACTGGCCTGTGATCTTCCTGCATTCGGCATCATTGCATGTGCTGTATGAGTCTGGAAAGGACCTTATAGATTGGTATCAGACATATGGGGCAATATCAGACTTATGGACTTGATCTGGGCTGGGCTGGGATGTTTTCTCAATATTCAATTGTTCTCGTCTATAAAGCTCTTTCTCAGACACAAACGCATGTCCATGGATTTGTTTCTCTAGTCTACTGGGACTCACACATTCAATGCCCACCTTTTCCATGCACAGGGCTTGGCTTAAACATGCCCTGGCTTGGGTCACACCTATCCTCATCCTCAAAGTCATATCCTTGCTTTTCTACACTTTGAAGAGGTCTTGTGTGGCAGATTGACCTCAAGCAACGGGTTCCTGAAAACAGAGTCCCACAAACATGCCTGGGTTGGAAGTGGGAGTGAATCAGCCAGTGGGACGTCCTGAATGGAGGAGGTTCACATTGATCCACCTGTGAACCTGGCCGCACATGGGCATCCACTCCAGACGGGTCAGCTCGAGCATCCCCCCGAGGCCCCTCTCTGCAGGGATCTCAGAGGCCACTCTTATCCTAATAGGATGTCCGGCGTCACGTGGATCCCCAAAAAGAAGGGGGAGGAAAAAGCAGGCCAGGAGCAAGTGAGCAGAAACAGAACCCGGACAAGCCCCTGGACCAGAGACCCAAACCCAAGCCGGTCCACGATGGCTGGGATCATTCCCTAGAGGACGCAGTGAGAGAAGCCACGTGCGTGCGGAGTCCAGAGAGCAGAGCTTCAGCCACACGGGACTTTATGTGAGCTGACAGCACGTTTATCAGGACACTTAATAATTATATCGCTCCCATAATTCACGGCGCGCCCTGTCACTTTTTCTATAAATTGTGTTACTCCTTGTAAATCAATATTGGACACATCTTCCTACCTGGGCCCAGTCATATCTCTGAGCAGGTCCCACAGTGTGGAAATGCCCGCGTGCATCATTCCCCCGTTAGAATGGCTCCTCGTTGCTAAAAAGACTTTTGAATTTAATAACGCTCCCCCCTAAACACAACCAGACTAATCTGTTTTTCACCTAATATCCCATCCTTCTGTGGATCTTGGCCCTAATGGGTAATTCTCTCTGAAAAGCCGTGCTGAAGAGATACATTCAAACCCAGGGGCAGGGAGAGCGGGGCTTTGTCACAGTGTCATCTTCACACCTCTGCATATTCGCTACAACGTAGAGCTGCAAGATGCCGCTACATCTTAGGAACAAGAAGGGAGTCTAAGTGATGCTGCCATGCTTTGTAATGCCCATTGCTGGGCCCTTTACTCAGGATGCAAAAGCCAGTTATTAGATTATCCTTTACAAATGCACTCAGCAATGTGGCCCCTGTCATCCAGGGAGACGTTTCAAAGCAATAGCTAAGATCCCTTTGAGACGTTACTCACACAGGGTTGGTTGCTGATGTTCTGAGGCAGCCTGTCTGACATGACCTCTGGCCTCCAGCCTGCAGAGGGCCCATGGGGATGAGGCCTCCCAGAAGCCCAGAGAAAAGGCATCGACCCCCGCCTGGAGCAGAAGTGAAGAGGGATGTTCACCTGGGCCTCTGGTAAGGAGGTCGTCGGGGAGCTCTGATTCCATTTTAAACACAGGACGGATGCTTGGAGGTCATGGCACCACCGTCACCAGCTCCATCACTCCACCAGAGGGAAAGGACATGGGGGGAGAGGGATCACCATCGCCAGCATCACCAGCAGCATCCTTATCAAAACCACACCATCACCATCACCAACACATCAGCAGCAGCAGCAGCAGCAGCAGCATAAGCAGCCATGCCATCACCACCCCATCACCATCATTATCACAATCATACTGTCACGACCACCACCAGCAACACCAACACCATCACCATACCAGAATCACTACCGTCATCATCACCATTATAACCACATCATGGGCACAATCACCACCATTATCACCATCATTACCACCACC
>NW_022103951.1:20509970-20511425 GCF_000313985.2 Echinops telfairi
GCTCAAGAACGTTTGGGAGCTCTATCTCCCACCGGGGGCTCAAAGAAAGAAGAGAGTGCCTTCTCGCTCCTGCTCAGCCTCGCCCACAGAGGGCTCCTCAGGGTTCACGGCCACGCGGTCCAGGGTTGCCCACACGGGAGAAGAATGTTTCTCTTCTTGACACCTTGTGCTGAAGCCTCAGAGGAAACCCAAGACAGGAGGAACCAACAGGGTGTTCTTCAACTGTACCCCAGTGAGTCCCCGGAGGGTACACTCAGCTGCTAGCTGACAGGCAGCTACGTCCACTGAGAGAGGCTTCGAAAGGGCCTGGTGGACGACCTCCACGCAGAGCCGCCATCCAGGACACTGTGCGCACGGTTCTCATCCGGCCTTCAAGTTGCCAATTCCGCATCCACTGGTAAACCACCCTCGTGGTGACAGCTGGTCCACAGAAGACGTGAGAACCCGGAGACCAAGGAGCCTATGAAGAGGAAATGAGTGGGGTCAATGAGTCATTCAAACTGCTGCAACCATGTTGCTGAGCTGGAAGAGCAGCTCAAACTGCTGCAACCATGTTGCTGAGCTGGAAGAGCAGCTCAAACTGCTGCAACAATGTTGCTGAGCTGGAAGAGGAAACTCAAACTGCTGCAGCAATGTTGCTGAGCGGAAATGCAAACCTCCACTTAATCTAGAGTCAAAGATTGTACAAAACCAAGAAGAGAGCAAGAAATAAAAGGAAGGCGGTGGAGAGCAAATGTTTTGAGAATGATGAGGGGAATGAATGGACAAATGTGCTTGACACGATGGATGGATGCATGGATTGTGATAAGAGTTGTATGAGCCCCCAATAAAATGATTTTTTTTTGAGTGATAGGAAGGAATGGGGGAAGGAAAAGTGCGAGGCGGGAAGGAAGGAGGAGAACGGAGAAGAACGGAGAGACCCGGGGAGAGAGGAGGACGACAAGGCCGGACGTCAGGAAGAGAGAGACAGAAGGGTGGGCGGGAGGAAGGAGGAGAAAGCGGGGGATGAAGGAGGGAGGGACGGAGGGAGGGAGGGAGACAGAGAGAGGAGACAAGAAAGGTATGTGTCAGGACCATCACATAGGATTCTCCGTCTCATTGTTAACTCCGGAGACTAGATCTCAAACAACCACAAGCTCTCTGGTTTGACCCAAGACATGGGGGGTGGGAGGGGCAGGGATGGATTGAACTGCATCGGGCCTGGTCCGGCCCGCCTTCACACACCAGCTCAGCGTCCGAGATCACGAGGGTGGGGGGGAAAGGGGGAACCGATTACAAGGATCTACATATAACCTCCTCCCTGGGGGATGGACAAAAGGAAAGTGAGTGAAGGGAGACGTCGGACAGTGCAATATCTGACAAAATAATAATAATTTATAAATTATCAAGGGTTCATGAGGGAGGGGGAACAGGGAGGGAGGGGGAAATGAGGAGCTGATATTAAAGGCTCAAGTA
>NW_022103951.1:20512784-20514418 GCF_000313985.2 Echinops telfairi
CTGCTTGCCAATTCCTTCATCCACTTGTCCCCCCGCCCCACTCGAACTCGGTGCTGTAGCCAACGCTGTCCCTGGGCCTCCAGGTGATGGGTTCCCTATCAGCGGAACAGGTTCTTCAGCGGGTGACTGCTCACCTGCCCTCTATTCCACGGCAAGGAGCCCCACGGGCATGATAGGGAGGCCTCTGTGGAACTTGGCTGTGTCCACCGGGGAAGTCCAGGCCACCGCCTGCCCGTGGCTAGGTTTGGGGTGGGCGGTGGTTGCTCCCCGCCCCAGGGCTGGCTCCCGACTGGACAGGGCCATCTTCCCTTCTTTGTGGGGTCTGTGGGGGTGGTTTCTTGTTGTGATGACCAGGATCTGGGTGGTTTGAGCTCAGACAAAGCCGTCTGCTCCCGGCAAGAGTGACCATCTTGGAAAGCCACGGGGGCAGTCCACCCTGTCCTGTAGGGTCGCTGTGAGTCAGCATGGACCCCAGGGCACTGAGCTGGGTTTCTGGGTTCAGTTTGGGGTCGTGGGGGGCTGCAGGGCAGGGACTGGTTTGGAAATCCCATCTTGCTATCCGTACATGGTGGGCTGTTACTTCTGGGAGCAGGGAGACAGCTCTGTGGAGGCACCTAGTTACCAGCGGCGGGAGTGGCCTCGGGCAGCACACAGCGCTGCTCCACAGGCTCAGGAGGAGGTGGCCCTGCCGTCCAGAGGGAATTGCATCTGCAGTGCAGCGTCCACCACTCAGAGGGATGTCCAGTATCGGATTTCAGGATGGTCGGAGTGTGGGGGAGGCTTCCCAAGATGTGTCCATCATGCATTTACACACACACACACACATACACACACACACACACACACACACACACAGAAACACACCAGCGCATCACAAGATGGGGCAAAGACGGCCGGAATGAGGTCAACGGGTGCAAGGCTGGGCCCTTGAACTGCACAGATTTATCTGGGAGGATGGACACACCCAGGTTTCTATGGCCGCTCCGGGTTCAGAGTCCCCGGCTCAAATGAATTCACGGATGCAGCTCTCCCACAGAACATCCGTTTCAAAGGGCCTGCAGCGCAGTCAATGTTTAAAACATGAGTTCGCTGTGCATCTAGTTTTCGGAGCCCGGCCTGCAAGCGCATCTTCCGTGCACTTGCCATGCGGACCGACTGCAGGTCCCCGTCAGGAGAGGCTGTGACCCCTGTCTTCCCGGTCGGTGCCAGAGCAGCCCCTGAGAGGAGCCGAGGAGGGAGGGGCCTGGCTGATCTTCCCCGGCCTTGTCAGCCCTGTCATGTCTGTGCCTGGTCTCCCCAAACCTTCCCCTGCCACCCCTGCCACCCCTGCCGTCCCTGCCTCCCCACCGGTTCGCCATCTTGGATTTGCACAGCCGTAGGAGAGCACCCCCTTCATGCCCCCACTTCTTGGTTTCTCCCTGACCCCCGGCTCCCCCCTTCTTCTTGAGGTGTAAAGACTCTAAGAGGCTCCAGCGAAGATGCTGGCCCTCAGCCGGCCACCCTTCTGAGCCACCGTTCCACCCTGATGCCCTTGAACTCACGCAAGACGCTGGGGTCTCGGCACCCTGGCATTTGTCTGCAACAGACTCTGGTCCTCAGAGCTAATCGCACGGGCTCTCACGGCTCACCTCTAG
>NW_022103951.1:20515652-20521020 GCF_000313985.2 Echinops telfairi
ATTGTAACGTCCAAAATGTTTTACTGTATTTTCCCTTTTTCGTTTAATAAATTGGGAAATACGAGTGTCATGGTGACGAAAGGATGTTTTTTCATGTCCTCTATGCTCTAACGAGGAAAATATTTGGTTTACAAATAAGGAATCCTACTTCGCGGAATTTCATTTATCACGGTAGGGTCTAGAACCGATGAACCACGATAAACGAGGGTTCACTGTAAACCAGACTCACTGCCATGGAGTCGATCCGGACTCAAGGCAACCCTACAGGTCAGGGCAGAACTGCCCCTGTGGGGTTTGGAGGCTCTCACTCTATGGGAGCAGCCAAGCCTCGTCTGTCCCCCATGGAGCGGCTGGTGGGTTCAAACCTCTGACCTTGTGTGTAGCCGTCAGACACTGCCCCCCACGGCGCCACCAGGGCTCCTTAGGAGACCCACAACTCACTGCCAAGGGGCCCACTGCCACTCAGAGCGAGCCCACGGGACAGAGGATCTGCAGCTGTGGGTTCCCGGGACGGCAACTTGTTTCTCTTTGTGTGTTTGTGTGAAGCTGGTAGATTTGAACCGGTGACCTTGCTGCTAGCAGCCCCATGCGCAGCCCATTGCCCCCACCCCATTGCTGGGCCTCGCATGCAAGGCCAGCAGGTTGGAACCAGCAGCCGCTCCTCGGGGCTTAGTCCCTTCCACTCCTGACAAGTGCGGCAGGTTCAGAAACCCACAGGGGCCGTTCTCTGCTGGCCTCCAGGGTCACTGTGAGTCCACAAGCCACCATACAGACAGCTGTGTCCCTCATGGTGGAGGTCCAGACTAGGGCACCCTCTTTGGGAAAATGACCTGGAGGAAAGTGACCTCACAGGAAACCGTTTATGCTGCAGTCCCCACCTACACCTGCGCCGACCCCGGAACATTCTAGAATAGGGATGCACACTGTGTATACCTGTGCTGCCCACCATCAAAGGCACTCGGCCAGGGTGAGGAGCCTCTGTGGCCTAGCGGAGTGCCCAGTGGGCCGCCAGCCCCGAGGTCGGTGGTTCAAACCCACCAGACGCTCCGAGGGAAAAAGATGAGGCTGTCTGTTCCCACCAAGACTGACAGCCTGGGACCCTGCCAAGGCAGTCCGACTCCATCCTTACAGGGTACCCCTGCCTCAGGATCGAGGGCGATGAGTTTGGGGTTTGGGGATTTCTATTGCACGAGATCGAACGGGAACCCGGCCCCAAGGGAGACCCACCTTAGAGATACCAGTGTGCTTAGAGATACCAGTCCAGACAGACTGACGAGCCGTGGACGTGCCACACAAGGTCAACCCACCCCAAGCATGCTTTCATTTGGAGGCCAGTGCCGGCGGCGGGGATGTGGACTGGTGCCCGCATTCGGAGGCTTGCCCCGGGCAGAAGGCATCTGCCTCTTGTTGGGTCAAGTGCAGTGCTGTGCTCTGCATGGGGCAGTCGGGGAGCAGAGGTCTCCCCAGCCCTGCAGGGCCGTGGGCACTTACAGCACCACGTGAGCTCCTGCTATGGGCCGTGCAGATGTTTGCCCCTCGGGTGGTCACCCGCTAAGTCCTCCGAGGCCAAACTTCCCGAGGTAGAGCCCACGGATCATGGCCTTCTTTCGACTGGATTTGATCTGGTTTGATGTTTAGTTTCATATTGATGACATTGATTTTGATATTGATTTCGATAATTTTGATGTTGATGTTGATTTCATGTTTATATTTACATTGACTTGCTATTGGTTGGTTTTGACATTGGTTTTGGTATTCGTTTTAAGTTTGATATTAATGCCTCTTGTTACTCTTACTAAGGGGAGCCAGCGTTGAGAGGGGAGAGTGTTGGCAGCACCGGGGATGCTGGACGAACAGCCCAATCCTTCTTGGAGCGACACCAGAGGCTCCCGAGAAGGAGGGTGCGGAGACCCGGTCTCCCAGGCTGTGGACGTGTGGTCAGGAGAGACCAGTCCCTGGAGAAGAGCGTCCTGCTTGGGGAAGAGGAGGGGCGGCGACACAGAGGGAGGTCTTTGATGAGACAGAGGGACAGACATCGTGGCTGCCACCACAGCCTGCAGGACAATCGTGAGCGTGCACAGGTCCACGGGTAGTTTCTCAGTGTCTTCGGCAGGATCCAGCCCCATGGCCCCTCCCCAGGAGTCCTGCTTGGGGGCTACGCAGCAAACAGGAAAGTCAGAGTTCACACCCCTCCCCGAAAGACAATCACCGCTGAAGACCAGCCCGGCCCGGTCACAGGGCATTGCTGGGCCTCGACGCCCCCCGGCCCCACAGTCCACTCTCCAGACCCGGCAGGAGGGCTTGGCGGCCCAGTGGTTACACTTTGGGCTGGTGCACATGAGGTCCGCAGTCTGAGACCCCCAGCTGCACTGCCGCAGGGCGACGGACTTCCCGTCTCGGGGGCTCACAGGGGTCTGTGACCCGCCCTGTAGGCCCATGTGAGTCAGAACCAACCGATGGCAGTGAGCTTGGAACTTTTAATAGACACTGATGCAGACAGACACACAGACACACACAGACGCAGACACCCAGACATAGACTGGAACCTTGGTCACACGGTGGTGCCACGACCCCAAAGCTCTACAATACAAAAGGTCAGCAGTTCAGAGCCACCAGGAGCACCCGTGGCCCCTCGGGAGAAAGACAGGGCTTGGGCTCCCACAGCGGGTGCCCGCCTGGGAAAGTCAAAGGGGCAGTTCCACTCTGCCCTACAGGGTCGCCGTGGGCAGCATCAACTGTGACAGTGAGCTTCTCCTTGTGTTTTCCTACCTAGAGCCAGCCATACCCAAACAGGCACATACACATGGATGTACATGTGCATATGCACAACATACACATGCACACGCACACGCTCATACATATAGACACAGACATCAATAGACTGATATAGACCTAGGTGCACACATGCATGACGGGGCTGCACACACACGCATGATGGGGCTGCACACATGCATGACGGGGCTGCACACACGCATGACGGGGCTGCACACACACGCATGATGGGGCTGCACACATGCATGACGGGGCTGCACACACGCATAACGGGGCTGCACACACACGCATGACGGGGCTGCACACACATGCATGGCGGGGCTGCACAGAGCCCCTCCAACATCTCTCTCTGTGGCCTTCCCATCCCATTTCCCTGGACACACAGAGAACTGCTCAGCATAAACGTGCTGAGTCTCACGAAGTTCTAACTCCATCCCTGGGGAGGCAGCTAGCCTTTCAGAACGGGTTTCATCTCGGCGTGCCCCTAAACACACACTAAACACGCCCCGACTCTTGTCAGTGCGTACCTGCGGAAGGGTCATCAACGCGCCCGCCGTACTTAGCGTCACGGGTTGCCTTGTGCCACCCACCCGAGGCCGGGGGCCGCCAGGGGCGTCAGGGTGGAACCACACGTCAGCGCAGCCGTTAGACAGAAGGTAGCCCGGCCTGATGGATGACCGAGTCTGGGAAGGAAGAAGGTTCCCGGCCTGATTGTAGGGAGGAGGCAGACTCGTGCGTGCCGTTTCCAATCTGCTTGTCCCTCATCCTGTCTGTCCTGCCGTAGGGACGAAGCGTCAGTCACCCTGCCTGGGTGGCTTTTGGTAAATTGCTCTTACTCTTGAATCTACAAGGGCCCCTCCCTGGCCCGTTTCCCTTCTCTCTGTGTGATACGCGGTCATTCTAACGGGACTCTGGTAGCGGGCTTACCTTTGAGCCCCCCTCCCTCTCCCCAATCCCAAACCAGAGTCCCAGCCAGCCCATCAGGAGCCCAGAGGACAGGGGAGATGGGACAGACTGTGACTTTCTGCGACGCGGCCTCTCTAAGGGTGTGGGAGGCCCTGCGATTCTCCCTGGGAGAGGCAGGTGGTGGCAGCCCCCATGGGTGACCACTGTGCCACCAAGACTCAGCACTGATGGCCCAGTGATCCAGCATTCCACACTGACCATCCTGGGAGGAACCCGCTGCCCGGCTGAGCCTGGCTGTCCCACGCGGGATGTGATGTCATCCCCCTCCACTCTGGAACGTGATCCCCCAGCCTCGGTGTTGGGCCCGGTTGATTAGAGAAACAAATCCACTTTAGATCAAGAAGTCGCTACGCACCAGGAAACCCTCCCCGCTCGGGCCTGACCAAGTCCATGGGTCTAATACTAGTCCCTAAGTCCGATATGGGCCCACAAGCCCCCCCATTCAGACTCACGCAGCCACACGCTGTGATGCCGGATGCAGGGAGATCACAGGCCAGGCCGGTGGGGGCAGTCTTGTGGATCCAATGGCCGTGGAAACATCGCACGCAGGCTCTGGCGGGTCTCAGCCGCATGCCTCGTCCACAGAACGGTGAGGTTAAAAGACAGGGGCCATTCCCAGGACCCTCTTATGAGGAGGCCATGCCCACAAGGAAGTCCCATCAGGCTGCAACCTGATTGACAGGCTAGATTCCACCCCTGCATGTCAGGTGGACACGACGTTATGTGACTGCCACACACCCCATTCTGGAATGTGATGAACAGCCGGCTGCCACCGCTGCATTCCGACTCACAGCGACCCTATCAGACAGGGCAGACGTGCCCCTGTGTGTTTCCCAGACTGGGACCCTGCCCCCGGGCAGACAGCCTCCTTCCCAAGCCTCACAGAGCCCTCAGTGTGCCAGTTCCAATCCTTAGCTTCCACAGGGACCTCTGATGACGTTGCCGCCCAGAGCCCTGCCCCATCTCGGCTGGCCTTGGGCTTTCCTGTCCAGCGTCGCAGTGCCCCGGCCCTCTCTCTCCCCGCGCACCACTGGAAGCGGCCCTGGTGGGCCCGTGCATTAAGCACGGAGTTGCCAACCGCGAGCTCGGCGCTTCAAACCCGCCACGGCCGCCTTGAACCCACATGGGATGGAGAGGAGACGGTGGGCCTCTGTAAACATCCCACGAGGCCCGCAGCCACGGAGTCACGCCCCACTCACTCACGGCGAGCCTGCCCTGTGATCTCTGACACCCAGCCTCCACGAGAGCAGACGTGTCCGCTGCCCCTGGACCCCTGGGCGCTAGTGGGAGGCACGTGGGGTCCAGGGTGAGTGGGAGCTCATGAGAATAGTGACTCTGTGGCACTATCACCCGTGGGTGCAGGGGCCGTGGACATTCAGAGGAAGCATCCCCGCCTTCCATCCTGGAAGACCCGAGCTCCGTTTCCAACCAGGGCCGTCTTGTGAACCAACAGTCAGCAGTTGCCTTTCTGATGCGCGTCCACCTCGAGACAGACCAGGAGGAGAGGGCCAGTGGGCGTCCTCGGAGAATCAGTCGGTGAGAATCCTCTACCGGAGGCTGGGATGGTTCGGGACCAGGGAGCATTTGATGTTTCTCCCCACCCCATGGCTCGGAGAACCCCCCACCCCCC
>NW_022103951.1:20525242-20526775 GCF_000313985.2 Echinops telfairi
GGCCTCTCCTGACGACATGTCCACAGTACGTGAGACCGAGCCTCGCCATCCTGGCCCCTCAGCAGCCCTCTTGCGGCCCCTCTTCCAGGTCAAATCTGTTTGCTTGGCTTCCCAAACACGCGCCTTTTATTTTTACCACCAAAGCCTTGTGCATGAAACCCCCTACCAGCAAACCAATCCCTGCTCACAGCGACCCCATAGGGCAGCGTGGAATTGCCTGGGTGGGTTTTGAAGACTGCTGGCCTTGATAGGAGCAGACAGCCTTTTCCGATGGGCTCCACGCACCTGGGCCATGCCTTAAGGTGGCTGTGTTCACCGTCTACACTGCAGAGTCGACATACACACATACATACACACCACCTGCCTGGCAAACACCCAATGCTTACTGTATGATCCTTTACCGAATACATGCACGCGAATATACACACATGCATGCATGTACACATGTACATGCACGTATACACACAAATTTATATATGCACATCCATATACACATACATGCACATGTATATATGCACACATACACATGCATGCATATGCACGTGCGATCTTGCATATGCACATATACACACATATACACACGATCATGTACATGCACATATACACACAAATTTATATATGCACATCCACATACACATACATGCACATGTATCTATGCACACATACACATGCATGCATATGCACATGCGATCTTGCATATGCACATACACACATATACACACGATCATGTACATACACATATACACACAACCATTCATGCTTATACACATACTTATGCACATGCACATACATATCTATCCATGCATGTGTACATAGATACATAGATGCATGCGTAGATATAAGCACGCATAAGTAAGTAAACTTTGCTATCTGGGATCTAGGAAACAGATACCTGTGCGGCCATGGGGTGTCCACGGGACCAGGCAACAGGCATCAGAAGACCCCAAACAAGCCCCAAACAATCAAACAAACAAGCATACTGTTGAGAACAAGGAGGGGCAGAGCAGAGACCCAAAACCCATCTGTACACAATGCAACATCCCCTCACAGAAGGGTCCCAAGGAAGGGATGAGTCAACCAGGGTGCAGTATAGCACGAATGAACCACACAATCTTCCTCTGGTTCTTTAAGGCTTCCTCACCCCCAACTGTCTTGACTCCAGCCCTGCCTTTCACTGCAGGCGAGGCCAGAGCATGTGCCCAGGTACAGATAAGAGCTCTCGACACATGGAATCCAGGCCAGATGAACTGCTCGGGAGCAGAGATAGGAGTAGCGATACCAGGGGGGTAGGGGGCAGGTGGGGAGAGGAGGGAGGAGGAAACCTCGGGGGAAGGGAGATGGCGGTTGGTATCTGAAAATAATATAATTTATCACTTACCAAGGGGTCACGAAGGTGGGAGGTGGGGAGGGTGGGTAAAACCAGGAGCTGACACCAAGGGTTCAAACAGAATTACATTTCTAGAAACCTGTGACAGTAACCTGTGTGCAAACATGCTGGATGCACTGGATATACGGATGTGGTAAGAGCTGTAA
>NW_022103951.1:20528939-20538876 GCF_000313985.2 Echinops telfairi
AATTTAATACTGCAAAGCAGGAAGATGGAGAGACAGAAGCAGCGAGAGTGAGGGAAGCCCCACTTAGGAGAAGACCACTTGTCAGAAGACCATGCCCCCAAGGAGGCAGCTTCCAGCTGGGACCTGGGTGACAGGTTCAAGTGCACCCCTGCCCTTTCATACGTCTTCCAGTCTAACTACCAATGGGGTGGCTCGTGCGTGTGCCTGTGTGAGATGGCATCAGCTGTGCCCTCAATGACCATGACCTCGTGGAAGTGGAACCAGGGCTTGACTTTGGAGGTGCCCCATGGTGGGTTGGACCCACCCCCCTTGCAGGGAGGAGCTGAGTGATCATCTCGGGTGCCCTCGGGGCTGTGGGTCTTGAAAGGAAGATCAGGGAGGTGCCCTTTCCACCCCTCCTGTCCTCAGAGACACGTTGCCACTGCAGACATTGGCCTGGACCGTCTGCCTTGGCCAGGGCTGGCCAGCATGCTTTTTCCTGCGGCCACGCACCTCCGCCACCTTCCAGACCTGCACCTGTGGAAGGGCTTCACCCAGCACACCTCAGGCAGGGCTGCGGCGTCACGCTCAAGAAGCGTCTCTGAGAACTGTCCTCATTTGGTCCTTCTCCGGCACCGCGGGGTGGACGCGGCTCCTCTCTTTGCATCGTGGCTCCATAGAGCAGGACCCTATCATGCGTGGCTACTTCCACAGCTAGTCGCCATCGAGCTGCTTCCAGTTCAGAATTCCACCTCACATGCACATCTGAGTCTTCCTCACCATCGTTGGGGTGTGTGGCAGCTCACGGTGGCAGCCACGGTGTCACCCATCTTGTGGGCACCCTTCTTGCTCCGTTTTTCTTTCTATCACTGACCCTCTTCTTGACCCAGCATGGCGTCCTTTCACTCAAGCCCAAGTCTCTCCATCCTGGCGTCTAAGACGCACGCTGGCTCTACTTCCTCCAGGACAGGTTTATTTATTCTTCGGGGAGTCCGGGGCACTTCCCACGTTTCCCCCCAACACCGCAATTCAAAGGCACCGGTTCCTGGGACACTGAGCTTCCCAGCCGTGCGACGCCCCACAGCCGTTCCAAACCAGCACAATCACCTCCTGGTCTCCCTGCTGCTCAAGGCAGTGGGGTGTTTGCCTGGGGAGGGTTTGTACATCACAGGATGCTCGGGACAGGTTTGACGGTCACATTTGGGGGGGTGGTAAAACTGGCGTGTCCTCTTATTGGAGGCCAGGCAAGGGTATGGCCAAGCAGTCTACAGTGCCGTGGAAAGCCCCTCTCAGACAAACAGACATCGATCTGTGCTCCATGGCCAACCTGGTGGATGCAGATGTCATTGGCTCCGTTCACAACTGGCCCCTAGGGGGACAGGGGCTCCTGGTGGTCAGCATCTGTGTGTCCACCCCACTGAACCCACCGACCTTCTTGTTTGAGGCCGGGGGCTTCTGCACTGTCCTTTCAGGGCTTCCTTTCAGGGCTTCCTTTCAGCCGTCACCCTAGAACTCAAACTCACCACGCTCGAGTCCTGCCCGGTCATGGCGCCCCTGGGGGACGGGGTCCACCGGCCCCCAGTCAGTTTCTGAGACTGTGACTCTCTATTTTACGTGATCTCATTATTACTTTTCACCAGTTGTACTCACAGTCCATCCACGTACACACTTCAATAGTTGGATCCTATCGAGAAGAAGGGTGCAGTCCGTACCGGAGTCAAAAGCCTCAGCTTCCTCCCGGGGAGTGGCCAGCGGTCTCCGACGGCTGACCTCGCCGCGAGCAGCCCGGCATGTGGCAGGATGCCACCAGGGCCCCCTCAGATGCCACTGGGGGGACAACAGTGGGACCGAGACACATGGTGTCTGGTTGGGAGCTGGTCTTTTCTGTGAAGGAGCCCCGAGTCTCCGTTCTCAGTCATTTGAGACCTGGCAGGAAATGCCCACGTGGCCCTGCAGTCCCCGATGCCCCCGCCCCCCGAGGTTTTGGTGTCTGAGAGAAGATGAGAAAGAGCCTGCCGGGGGGCAGTCTGAGGAGACCAGGTGCCTGGGTGCCCTGCTGGGCCCCGTCCTCAGTCCCACGGCAGGTGGATGGCGCTGCAGGACAAGCATCTCTCTTCCCACTGGTCGGGAGTCCTGAGGCCGATCCCAGCCTCCGTCTGCGTCGCCGGTCGGTCCCTTCCTTGTTGGCTGCCTGGGGCACCTCTCAACCCCTGGGCTTGGTCCCCTGCGGGTGGTCAGCCTCCATGCGTGGCTACTTCCACAGCTAGTCGCCATCGAGCTGCTTCCAGTTCAGAGTTCCACCTCACATGCACATCTGAGTCTTCCTCACAGGCACCCTCCATTCCAGACCGACAGTCAAGCAAACAGGGGGACGAAACGGGTCACGTGGATGCTGTGGTTTCCCGGTGGGTCGGTGCACCTAGGAGTGGCCCCGACATCCGACCGCAGTGTGTGGCTGTGAACGAGTGCGTGTTGAGGACGGACAGGCTCAGAGCGAGCCCGGGACGTGGGTCAGAGTCGCCCGCGAGGCAAAGGGTCCCTGGTGTCCCCGGGGAAGTGATGGCTGGGGCGCTCTGTGGGCAGCCATGAGGGACACGCGGGAATGTCTTCACACACGGCCTGGAAAAGAGGGAGGTGAAAAGCATGGGCGCCCCGAGTGTCCAGGAGGGAGGATGGGGCTCAGAAGGGGGAGGCAGGACCCTAAGGAGGAGGCCTCGGAGCAAGCACCCAGCCAGACCCACAGCCACGCCCATGGAGGCAGCAGTCAAGAGATGCAACAAGGCACCACCCTGGGTAATTCTGCTGCCCAAGAGCTCTCTCCTTTTGTTTTAGCGGCACTTCATCCGCATGGCACACCATTCAGTAAGGCCGTCTTATAGAGAAGACTGGGGCCTTTGTGTGTGGAACACGGATTCGTGTCAACTTGGTAACTAGCGTGAAGGGGTGGAGATGAACCTGTCCATCGGGTCGCAGCCTGATGATGCCTCCTTGTGGGCGTGGCCTCCTCCGGAGGATTCTGGGAACTTCCTCACTTCCTCCCTGCAGACGGGACACACTCTCTCCCTGCTACACATTCCTGGTGACAAGCCACATGAGACACGCCAATGGCAACCAGAGCCCAGCAGATGCGTCCACCACCACTGGGTCCACAAGACTCTGCCCCCACCGGCCCGCGAGCCTCCTGCATTTGGCATCATTGCACGTGCGGTGTGAGCCCAAAGAGGAATTCATGGACTAGAATTGGACAGATGGGCTCATATCAGATCTATGGACTGGACTGGACTGGGCTGGGATGGTTTCTCAACATGCAATCTCTCCTTGCTGTAAAGCTCGCTCTTAGATTTGAGTGTCCCTGGATTTGCTTCTCTGGTCCATCCGGACTCACACTGCCATCGTCACCACCATCGATTCTAGAACATTGTCCTCCTCCTTGTACTTGCAAGACAGTCTCCAGTTCAACAATCCCTACATGTATCATTCAGTCTCATGACCGAAGAAGAATCAGGGCGTTTGAACGACGGCGCTGGCAGAGTCCTGAGAGGACCGTGGACTGCCAAAAGAAGCAACAGACCTGTCTTAGGAGAAGTACGGCCAGAAGGGTCCTGAGAGGCAAGAATGGGGAGACTTCATCTACGTATTTCGGTCGTGTGGCCAGTAGAGACCAGTCCTTGGCAAAGGACATCACGCTTAGGGAGGAGGAGGTGGCCGTCCATCCCTGTGAGGACGGCCACCTTGGAAACGCCAGGCGTCCACCGCCCTGCACCTGCAGGGTCACTTTGAGCCGGAATCCATTCCACAACAATGGGTACCAACCGCCACTCCTCTGCTGGCTTACCACACTGCCGCTGCCCCTGTGTTGGCATAACATGATGCCAGAGGGTTGCCGCCGGCAGGCACGTCAGATAGCAGCAGGGTCACCCATGACTGACCCATTTCAGCAGAACTTCGAGCCTAAGGCCAATCGGAAAGACAGGACCTGCGAGCGTCCATCAGTCGGCCGATGAATACCCTGAGGTCACAACAGGACACGGTCCACCGAGCTGGCCCGGTCATCAAGGTGCTCCATCAGCCTCTGGAAGGGGACGCCGTGCATGTGATGTAGACGTAGGAGGATCATGGGGCACAGGAGCCTCATGTGAGACCTTATAACCCCGGCGGTGAGCTTCAACATGCCAGCTTTTGTGCAGAGGACGTGGGGCAGGGCAACGGCCTGTTCTGTCCCACCTGGCATCACCATCCGTTGGAGCTGAGTCAACAGCAGCTGGCAGCAACTGTATCCACACGAAAGTAAACATATATATATGTTTATATCTATAGATCTATAAATTAAGTGAAACTCATTTCAATGACATTGCACTTCACCCGATACTCCTACATGATCGCCGTGTCAGTATGTAATCATTATAAAAAATCTGTGTGTGCCCATCGCGAAAAGCCATACGGCGCTACCTAAGACAAGTGGGAATGGAGATCCCAGAGGATCCTGTGATCCTCCTGCCGGGAACATGCCGTCAAGAAGCAAGAGACATAACGGGAACCAGACGTAGGCACTCCCGTGGTCAGCGCAACACTGCTCCCAACAGCAAGAAGCTGGAAGGAGCCCCAAAGACCATCGGTCGAAGACCGGATAGATGAGTTACGGTGCTTCCACACCACGGAATTCTACGCATCGCAAAATGGAAAAAGGGTGAAGCCGGGAAGCTCCTCACTCCACGGATGGCTGTGGAGAAGTTGTACAATCACAGAAGGACAAATGTGGCCTGAGATGGACCACGGCGACCAGGTAAACGCCAAGACAAAGACCGGTATGCCAAAGGGAAGCCACCAAGGGAGGGGGAGCGGGGCTTTGAAGAGGAGCCAATGGGGGAGTCTAGACAGCGGGGTATAAGAGGACAGCAGTCTGGACCGGGCAGTAGAGGAGGACAGGACCCCATCAGAGAGGCAAGAAGACTTGGAAGAAGGGAGATGGGATAGAATGTGGGGGTTGATGATGAGTGGTTTCAACTACTGAATGCAGAGCTGACGGGCTGAGGAGTAGACCCCCCTCCCTCCCCACACACACCTGATCCATTATAATACACGTTGAGCGCTGACTGACGAGCTATCTGACATAGTTTGAAAGTCAGTGTGTGGATTGCACTTGCAATCCATCTCGGCACAGGTTCCCTGCTTCTCAAGGGCTCCGTGAACACCTGGAGTTTGGAACACCTCGGGTTTGGGGGTCTCACAATCTTGCTCCCTCCATCCCCAGGTGTTGAGGAACGGAGTTTCATGGTCCTGCGATGCAGGGTCCTGAAGGGCTTCGGGAAAACCATTGCCCTGAGTTGACCGTGCACCTTGAGACATCGGAGAACAGGTTTGCTAATGTCCAGCGGGAGCCTGGCCAGTAGCCTGGTGAACACCCTTCTGTCCCAAGCGTGGGGCTCTTTGGAAGAATGGTCCGCGTGTGGTCAGTTTTGAGAACCAAGGATGCCACCATCAGGGAAGGGAACCCTGCTGGTGCAGCGGCTTTAGATTGGGCTGCTGACCAGAGGATCAGATGTTCAAGACCACTAGCCAGCCAGCTCCTCGGGAGAAAGACGGAGCTCTCTCCTCCCGTAGAGTGACAATCTCAGAGACATGCAGGAGCTGCTCTGCCTTGTCCTATGGGGCGCTGTGAGTCACCATCAACTCGGCGCCCATGGGTTTGGTTTGTGGCTTTGTTCTTCAATATCCAGGAGTCCGGGTGGTGCTGTGGAGTCAGTGGTGGGGTGCCACTTGCAGGTTGGGCGGTTCAAACCCATCATCGACTCCGAGGGGGAAATGATGCTACCGCTCTGCGTCACTCTGGGTGTATATGTGATCCGATACTGATCTATAAAGTCCTCTTCAGACTCACAAAACACATGACCCCGAATGCAGGGAGATCACAGGCCAGTGGGTAGAAAGTCTTTGGATCCAGTGGCAGTGGAAGCATCTCAGCGTTGGCGGGGTCTCCACATGGCTCCTCCAGCTCAGGGCACTAGCGTAGCTCCGTGTGTCTTGTCAGCTGCACTGTCTCGCAGGGAGTGAGCCTGTGTGCCCGCCTCCAGCGAGCTCTTTATCTCCTGAGCGCCTCCCATTGAGATCATCAAACTGCGCCCTGATGCACAGGCTGGGCTCCACGCCTTGACTCTCAATCCTTGCAGACTGATGACAGATGATGTCACCAGCCACACCAGCTGTTCTCTGAAAGCTTTCCTCTCACTAGGAGTCAGGATCGGCTTGGCGGCAGTGGACGTGGTCTGCCGTTCTTGGAGCGGTGTCCAGATCTTTCCCCTCCTCTTCTGCCCCCAACCCACCTCCTCCTTCACCGCCATCCTCTCCCTCCTCCTCCTCTTCCCTCCTGGCTCCCTTCATCTTTCTTCCACTGCGACCCCTTTTCAGTTTTCTCCTTCATCGTCCTTCTCTCCCTCCTCCTCCTCATTCATCTTTCTCCCCTGCTTCTCTCTTCTCCTTGGTCCCCCTCCTCCCGCTCCACCCCTTCTCCGTCTTCTCCTTCTGTTTGGAAAGAGAGTGCTCATTAAGCCATTGCCAGTTGGGCTCGTTACAGAATCTGCTGTCCATTTGGGACGTGACAGGATCCACAGTGAAGGGGTGGGGCTAGTCTGTCAATCAGAGCACAGCCAATGAGGCCTCTGTGTGGGCGTGGCTTTCTCCTGAGGATCCTGGGAACTCTGGTATTTTCCTCCTCGGAGACTGGAGATACTTTCTCTGCTGACTCCCTGTGAGACATCCCTGAGGAGAAGCCACATGGACACACCTTGATGCTTCTCTGGGTGCTGGAGGAGCCACGTGAAGACCCCTGCCAGCGCTGAGATGCTTGCAACGCGACTGGATCCAAAGACTTTCTACCCACTGGCCTGTGGTCATCCTGCACTCTGGGTCATTGTGTGTGTTTCATAGTCTGAAGAGGACTTTATAGATCGGTATCGGACACAGAGGCTAATATATCGGACTTATGGAATTGATCTGGACTGGGCTGGGATGTTTCCTCAATATTCAACTGACTTATGTGTAAATCTCTTTCTTATACACATAGGAGTGTCTATGGATTTGTTTCTCTAGCCTACCCAGACTAGCCCACCAGTGTATGGTGTATCCTAAACCTAATCACTTTTCAGGTGTAAGACAGCAGGTGAGGTACCGAGACAAGCACCTGCCAGGGGGAGACAGGTGCCATGTGAGAATCCCCTCTCGGGCGAGAACGGACGTGACAGACAAGAGACGAGTGGACATGTCAGCATGCCGATGGCTCTTCTTGCCTCTGAGGGCGCCAGACAAGACAGCTCGGCTCTCTGCAGCCACCCGCTCGGGAGAGAGACTCCTGTTGTAGCCGCCATCTGAGAGCAAGACCCTTGACAATACGCACGTCGTCAGTGACGGGGTTTCGTGGAAATTACTCACGCCGTCAGTCAGTGACGGGTTTCAGGAGGATGACGAGGAGCAAGATATTCTACACAGGAAATAAATAAATATACGTGTCGATCTTCAGGTCCCGAACAATGGTATCTCACCCATCGTCTAAGTCCTCAAGAAAGCACACGCGGAGATGGTTCCTGATTTCTGTCCCTTTAAACCCTTTGGATGCGCAAGCTGGGTGCTGGCTGACAAGATCCCTCCTGTCTCGGCCAGTGGGCCCTTTGAGGAAGGAAAGGAGGATTTCTGGCACCAATGGGAGACCGTGAATTCCCACAACCCATCTTGATATTCCCCTCGAATGCGACCCTATGCTTTCTTTTAACTCAAACGAGTGTGTACTGACTTCAACACACACAATTATATGTGTTTAGTCATATTGCTCATTTTGTTTCTGAGTTGGATTCTGCCAAGTGTTTAGGTGCAAGGTATACCATTATGTGGATTTCACCCTTTCTCTTAGCAATCACGTTGTGCAAATACAAAAGCAAGTATTCCGGAAAATCCAAATTACTTTGAGGGTTGTTGAAATGATAGACCACGGGTATTTAGAAGGAAGCAGTGATCTATCAAAGCCAAGGCTGTTATTCAGGTCAGTACACACATGTTGTACATAAGAGCTCTGGGCCTTTGGAAAGGTTGTTGGTGGGGGTGGAATCCCATAATCTTTTAATTCCATTTTCCCCACAATGCTTTGAAATCCTCTGTTAGACGGGGTTCTGTAGAGAAACAAAACTGGTTTCTAGTGATAGCTAAATAGGTAGAGGGGCAGAGAGCGAGCTAGAGATAGAACGATATAGAGATACATGGAGAAAAGACAGAAGTCGCCAAGGAGTTGGTCTTGTTTGCATCCACCATCGATGCTCACGGCATCAGCAGCCAAGAGAACAAATGGCCCGTTGTGTTGCGTAACTCAGCCACACAAGACTCATTTAAAGCATCGGAAAGCAGTGAGGTTACTTTGAGGACGAAGGCTTGCCTGATCCAAGCCATGACCTTGTCAATGGCCTCCTGTGCGTGAGAAAGTTGGACCCCGATCGAAGAAGACCACAGAAGATTCAATGTGTGTGAAATGTGGTGCTGGGGGAGGTCCTTGAGAGTCCCACGGACTGCCAGGAGAACAACCCCAGCTGCCAAGAGGACAAACACGTCTTGGACTTTTGCCTTGGAAGGAAGTGCAACAGGATGGTCCTTACAGGCATGGAGGATGAGGCGGCATGCCCTGTCCTCAGGGCATGTCTGAGCCCCACGATATTGCCCTGTATCCATGCACCTCATCGGAGGTCTGCCTCGCGTTCGCTGCCCCTCTGCTTTACCAAACACGATGTGCTCCTCCGGGGACTAGTCCCTCCTGATGGCATGTCCAGAGGATGTGAGACAAAGTCTCGCCATTCTTGCTTCTAAGGACCATTCCGGCTATAGGTCTGCCAGTGCAGAACGGGCCATTCTTCTGGCCATCAATGCCATGGGATCAATATCATTCAGCAACACGGCCGTGCAGATACACGGATTCTTCCCCAGCCTTGTGTGTCTGTTGTCCGGTTGCTGCATGCATATGGGGCGCCTGGAAGTGTCATGGCGTGAGTCAGGGGCACCCCTGCCCTCAGCCTGGTGCCTTTTCTCCTGAGCACTTTAGGGAGCTCTTCTGCAGCAGATGTGCCCAGTGCAGCAAGCGTGCCACTTGATTCGCTGGCAGCTGCTCCCGTGGATGCTGAAAGGTTCCAAGTGAAATGAAATCCTGGACCACGTCTGTCTTTTCTCCGTGTGCCATGTTGCTGCTAACCGCCGGTTTGTGAGGATTTCGGGTTTTCTTCCTGTTGAAGGGCCGTTCACCCTGGAGGCTGCCCTGTGTGACCGTCCCGGCACAACGTAACTCCGAGCAGAGATGGGTCTGGTTGGGTTTGGCTGCGCTAGTCACTCGATCCTCAGTTCTAACGATGTCGGCTCTGGAAAGGTGTCCTCATCTCTATCCATCCAATACTTAGAGGCCAGCTCAAGGAAAGCACTTGATGAATGTTCATAAAGGAAATGGTTACAAACATGAATGGACGGATGGGTGGATGGATGGATGGATGGATGGATGGATGCATGGATGCATGGATGGATGCATGGATGCATGGGTGCATGGGTGCATGAGTGGATGCATGGAAGCATGGATGGATGGATGGATGATGGATGGACAGATGGATGCATGCATAGATAGATGGACAGATGCACGGTTGGATGGATGGAATGGTGAGTGGGTGGATGGATGGATACATGGATGGATGGATGGATGGATGGATGGATGGATGGATGGATGGATGCATGGGATGATGGATGGATGGATGGTTGGATGGATGGATGGATGGATGGATGGATGGATGAATTCATGGATGGATGGATGCATGGATGCATGGATGGATGGATGGATGAATGGATGGATGAATGAATGGATGGATGGATGGATGCATGGGTGGATGGATGGATGGATGGATGGATGGATGGATGGATGGATGGATGCATGAATGCATGGATGGAA
>NW_022103951.1:20539380-20540987 GCF_000313985.2 Echinops telfairi
TGGATGGATGGATGGATGGATGGATGGATGGATGGATGGATGGATGGGTTGTTGGCTGGCTGGCTGGGTGGGTAGATAGATCCATGAAAGGAATAATAAAAATTAAAAATGATGTGTGTGAGAGAAAGACAGAGAGAAAGGGAGAGAGATAAAGATGGAGGAAAAGTTACCCTGTGGAGGAGAAAGGCCCGTTGCCCGTACTCTTGATGGTGTTATACAGACGAGAAGAGTACATTGGAGAAGAGAAAACTAAGAAGACAATTCTGATGCTGTGTCCTTCCCGTTAGTCCCATCCAGTCAGCCCGAACTCAGAGTGACTTTGCATCCAACACAACAGAAGCCTGCCCTGGCCTGAGCCCTCCTCACCTACTCTTCAGATCCCTGGACCAGGGTCACAGGGGGATTCCTCTGCCTGGACCATGGTCACAAGGGCTTGACCCCTGTGGGAACCCTGCAAATGGGTTTTGGGCTTGCGCTGTGATCCATAGCCTTCTACAAGCCAAGCATTCTGAATTTAAGCCCAAACCCACTGCCCTGGAGGCGATGCCGGCTCACAGCCACCCTACAGGACAGGGGAGACCTGCCCCTGTGGGTTTCTGACTCACAGTGAGTCTACAAGACAGGGGAGACCTGCCCCCGTGGGTTCCTGAAACTGTCACTCTTTACGGGAGAGTGGGAAGCCTCATCTTTCTCTAGGTCTTGACCTGCATGTGGTCTTGAACCGCTGACTTGGTGGTCTGCAGTCCACAGTGCTGTGTCTCTTTACGCCGCCAGGGCTCCCCCTCTGACCAGGAGGTCATCAGGTCACACCAAGGCCATTGCCACTCACAGAACCCTCCCGGAGAGCAGAGAACATTCAGCCTGGCCCTGCTCCATCCTCAGCCCACGGCTGCAGCCACCGTGTCCGTCCATCTCCCAGAGAGCCTTCCTTGCTGTCGCTGCCCCTCCACTTGACCAAGCACAACGTCCTTCTCCGGGGACTGGACTCTCCAAAGTCCAGGAGATCAAGTCTCACCATCCTTGCTTCCAAATGACAATAAACCCGCCAACTAAACTCTACCACTGAGTTGAGGCCGGCACACAGTGGCCCTGATGTCCAGCAGAGGGGTAACTCTCTCTGAGATGCTAACGCTTTACAGACGCAAACAGCCTCTCCCTCTTCTGTGGAGCAGCTGGGGGTTTCGAACCCATGACCTGGCCGTCAGAGGCTCAACAGGTAACCCTCTACGCCGTGAGGGCTGGGGAGGCTGCAGTTCCCCCTCCAAGCCATCAGAGGGCGATGGGCCCATTTCCTCTGGGAACCCAGTCTGCTTGCCTCTCAGTTAATCACCTAGGCGGATCCCCCATCGCCCCGGGTCCCCTTACGTGGCTCCAGCGTGGCGCGGGCTGAATGCCTTGAACATTTTAAGGCCTATTATCACCGTCGTCATTGCCATCTGCCCGGCCACATTCATCATCCTCGGCCGTCATGGAGATGTTCCCTTTGCTCCCAGAGTGCTGCCTGCCCATCCCAGAACATCCGAGCCCTTAATGCATTTCTGGAGGTTGATTCCAAGTGCGGGCGGGGCTGGGGGGATCAGGGGAGTCAGCAAAGGCGGCCTCGGTTT
>NW_022103951.1:20542395-20545232 GCF_000313985.2 Echinops telfairi
GATACGCATCCCGGAGTCCCTCTTGAGACTCGGGTGGCCGCAGGCAGTGATGCAGGGAGCAGGGAGGCCACAGGCCGGTGGGTGCAGAGCTGTGTGGGGCTCTGAGCCCCTTTGCCAGGCTCTGGCAGCATCCAGGGCCGGTGGTGAAGCCTAGCGAGCAGGGTCAGGAAGGCAAAGGGGCAGAGGATGTGAGCACGGTGCCAAGGGCTAACAGAAGGCCACGCCCCAAGGACCATCATCGTGCGGTGGCCTGAGTGGCAGGTTGGACCGCACCCCTGCACTTCCACGCGTCTTCAAGTGGACAGGGAAGCCTCTCACGGACACAGGCGGGCGGTGTGGGCCTCCGGTTCGAAGGCCATAGAAATCTCCTCGGGGAGCTATTCCAAGGGGATGATGCTGTGTCAAGGATCCCATGAAATCGGGGTTCTGCGGAGAACTGAAAACTGTTCCACACACACCCTCCTCTTGACCGGAGTTGTTGGGTAGACTCTGTGATGGAGACGGCCAGTCACAGGCGCAGGGCTCCCGCTACTTCTGATCTGGTGATAGAGAGAGGAGGCCGTCAGCCACACGTCCACGCCTGCCTTGTACTCCTGCTCCCTCATCCTCTTGCCCTTGGGTCCAGCCGTCTCCTTGGGCCAGAAAAACGGGGTAGCATTTCCAGGCGGGAGAACTCCCTGGGAGCCCAGGAATCATCTCCCAACGGCTGAAGCACAGCCACCGAGTCCCAGGAAAAGGACACAGACAAAGCTCCAACCGCAAGCTCCCACGCCGTCCGGTAACTCCCGGAGGAGCAGAGCCCTTCGAAGCATCCCGTGAAAAGAGTCCCTCTCCCCATCTGCGGTAGCCGCCTCATCCACCGTCAATTCAAGAGGATTCAGCGTGAAGGGGGTGGAGTTTCGCCTCTCAATCGGGTCGCAGCTCGGTGACCTCATTTGGAGGCGCTAAGGAGAACATCGGCTCGCTGGGGCCGGGACGCAGGCTCAGTCTCTGGGAGGCACGGCAGCTGACAGGACACATGGAGCTACGCTAGAGCCCTGGAGCTGGAGGAGCCACGCGGAGACCCACGCCAGTGCCGAGATGCCTCTACCGCCACTGGATCCACAAGACTTCCCACCCCCTGGCCTGTGATCTTCCTGCATTCGGCATCATTGCATGGGTTTCATGAGTCTGAAGAGGAATTTATAGACTGGTATTGGACCTATGAGCTCATATCAGACTGATGCACTTGATGTGGACCGGGCTGGGATGTTTTCTCAATATGCAACTGCTCTTGTAGGTAAACCTCTTTCATACGCACACAGGAGTGCCTATGAATTTGTTTCTCCCACCTACCCAGACTCACGCACCGTCCATGGACGCCACGTGGGTACCACTCAGCCACGTCAAGAATCACACTTAGGGAAGAGGGTGGTTTATGAGATCGATCCTCGCGGTCCACCCTGGAAATTCTGGCTCCCGAGTCTCCCCACCCATCCCCACGTGCCAGGGGAGGGCTTGGTAAATAAAATGCTTTTGCTCAGATTTACGGCCCGACGTCAAAAGCTGGGGTAGGTGTTCGTCCAGATCTTGGCCTGATTTATGCACCCTCACCCTTCCCAACAGCTGATGCTTAGAATAACGGCCTCTCAATGGGGGCCTGGCCGGATTTATTAGCAGGTTTTATAAATCAAGTGCAAAACATATAGTTTAAACTTCTAAAACGCACAGATTCATGTCTCCTCGCCGTAAATCAGGGGAGGACGTTTCCAGGAGTCTTAAAAAATATTTTATTTAAAATTTTATTTCTTGGCTAATCCAGCCGGCGGCTGGATAAGCACCTGATGCCTTTCTGTATGTTTCATAGATTCAGCCTGGAAACTCATTGTTTCAGGAACATCTAGGGGGCACTGGAGGTGTAGCGGTTACGCCCGGGGCTGCCATCCTGAAGGTCGGCTGTTCAAAGCCACCAGCCAGGCCGAGCGAGAAAGGGGAGGCGTTCTGCTGCAGGCAAGAGCGAAACCCACGGGGCAGTTCTGCCCTGTCCTGCCGGGTCGCTGTGAGCCGGCATTGACCCGACCGTAACGATGTCAGTGGACAGCCGTCCGTTCATGGTTCTCCTGAGACGCATGCACTTGGCATTTGGGGAAGTGCACGGGGCCTGCCTGTCTATCAACAGCTAGGGTCCCGACCCCACGTCCGTGGAGAATGTGCCGTGAGAACGAGTCTGTGGGCAGAGACCAGCGGAGGACTGCAGTCTTGATGGTGGCTGATTGCCAAACGGGTCTTGCCCGGGTGGGGACGGCACAGCCAGCGGATTTGAACCTCCAGCCTTTCGGTTGTTGGCCAAACTCAAACATGCAGCGTCCCCCGTGCCCCCAACCCCACCCCGGAGGTCCTGGTATCACAGTGTGTTCGGCACCAGGTGCCCACCGGAGGGTCAGCATCGCAGCCCCCCTGCACTCCCAGGGAGAAAGACAGAGATGTCCACTCCCGTGAAGGGTTACGGTCTTGGAAACTCAGGGAGAGTTCCGCCCTGTCCTGTTGGGCTGCTCTGAGTCAGAGCCGACTCCATGGCAGCAAGGGGAGGTTTCAGGGGACCTATGGGCAGTTCAAGACCACCTGCCGCCCCCCGGGAGACAAAGGCATGAACAGTGGCAGTCTGGAGGCGGAGGGGCAGTCCCCCCTCGGAGAGTCAGAATGTGGATTTTCATTCTCATTGAGAGTTATAAAACCCCCTGGGCTCAAGCCGATTCCGGCCCACACAGACCCCACCCTCATCCTCACCATCCCCGGTGCCTCTAGAGAGTCTGAGGGTGGGGGGAGGGTGTGTGTTAATAATAATAATTATTTTGAGC
>NW_022103951.1:20547382-20549166 GCF_000313985.2 Echinops telfairi
TACTAATACTGTAACTATTGCTCATACTAATGCTACTGCTACTGGTACTAATACTAGGACTATGGCTATTGCCCCTCATTCACCATGATACAGTTGTTTGTTCTTTGAAGCCTGGTCCCTGATCCCTTCGACGCCTCGTGCACGGCGGTCACATGGCCGCTGTGCTTCTCCCACGTGGCTTTGCTGCTTCTCCCTGCTATCAGCCTCTCTCACACGCTTATGCTCCATGTCCCTCCTTTCTTAAGAAGTAGACGAAACTTATTCTATTGATCCAGAACACTGTAATCTCCCCGGCTCGATTTTCATTAATTGTGAATAAAATAAACTAAGAAAAATAGAAATAATTCTATTGATTCAAACGGTGTCATCCATCAGCTCCCATTTTCCTGAAAATTGGTTTTCGTTCTTCACTCTGAAAAGGGCTGGGAGGGGGGTTGTGGGATAATAAGGACCCTGTACAAGTCGGATATCAGGGAATTCGACATTTGACAAGAGGGTCCCTGGGTGGTGCCAATGGTGGACACCCTTGGGTGCCAACAAAAAGGCTGGGGGTTCCAGGCCACCCAGGGGTGTGTGGGAGCAAGGGCCTGATGCTAAGCCACTGTGGGACCAGTCCTTCAAACTCTGCATAGCACAGGTAGACAAACTCTCTCTCTCTCTCTCTCTCTCTCTCTCTCTCACACACACACACACACACACACACACAGTCACCATTCACTCACTGGTACCTAAAGTTAACATGTGTTATTAAGGCCCCATTCGACCTCACAGATGCTATTAGACTGGCCTAGGTACATTGGTACAAATAAGAGCTTTCAAACATACACACTCCAGGACACGTAACCCCCCTGGGACCAGTCATGGGAGCAAGGGTGCCATGAGGGTACGGGAAGGGAGGGGGAGGGAGAAGGGGGAACTGATATCTATGATGGATGTGCAACCCCACCTCGAGGGGGACAAATGACATAAATGTGGGTGAAGGGAGCCATGGGATGGTCTGAGATATGAATATATATAAATATCTATATAATTCATTAAGGCTTCACGAGGGAGGGCGGGGGAGGGAGAGAAGAAAGAGGAGCCGACATCGGGGGCTGAAGTAGAAAGAAGATGCTTTGAAAATGACAAGGGCAGCCCCATGAACTATGGGTTGTTATACTAGCTGTACGAGCCCCCAATAAAACCATCCATAGATAAAACTGTAAGAAGCGACCACAGTCATGCGTGGATATGCGTGTACACACACGTACGTGTGCGTCTAGGATCGGACGGTGCCGGCAAGGACGACTGAAGGTACCAGGAAGTGTGACGCCGGGTGATCTAGACAGACAATTCCCGGATCACTCATCAGTGTGCAAGGAAGAACTTTTAACTCAGAAGCAATTGTGTAACAAGGAGGCATCCCAGCCCGGTCCGACTCACGTCCACTACGAGGCCACAAGTCCCTCCTCAGGCCCAAATAGCTCCAGGCTGGGGAACCGCGAGCAGAGGGTTCCGAGTCCCGTGGACCTGAGATCTTGCCCCGGGAAGTATTGCTTTCACGGAATTTGCTCGGGGACGGATGTCTGTGGTGGATTCGCCAGGCGGAGAAGCAGAGAGCTGCCTGTGTCTTAGACCTCTCCCTTCCCCTCAGCGTGTTCCCCCTGCACAGCGCTGTGACGCTGCCTCCTGCAGCCACCGCGCCAGCCTGCCGTCCACGGGAGATTGGCACCCTGCACCTGTGGGTGGTAAGGAGCTAGAGGAAGGCCGTGCCTGCACACGCATGTGCCCCCCACCACATGCAC
>NW_022103951.1:20549687-20552617 GCF_000313985.2 Echinops telfairi
AAATAACAATAATAATGCTGCCCCCAAAGATACGAGCAGATGGCTGAGATCCACCCATCACAGGGGGACCACACCTTGACGAGAGGCTGCCTTTGGCTATGTTCTAGGGGGACCTTGCCAGAGGGTTCTGGTGCCCGCAGGACACAGACGTCCACTTGCTAAGGGGGGGAGCCTTCCGTGGACTGAGGATGGCCGGTCTGTTTGCCGAGGGAGAGAGCGTTTGGCCAGCTAATGGGATGATCCTGGGAGAGACCGTTTGGCCAGCTAATGGGATGATCCTGAGGTGAGGTTCTGAGGTTAGCAGCCTGGTCAGTGCCCCAGCTGAGGTGGACGTGCTGACCCAGAGGCACAGCCCGGAGCTGGGAATCCTGAGACAGTGACAGCATCTCCTGTCAACCTGCGAAGGGGTGGAGTCCAGCCTGTCAATCAGGTTCCAGCTTGATGACCTCGTTTGGAGGTTCCAAGGACATAAATAGCTCCCTGGAGGCCAGACACGCCCAGTCCCTGCTACAAATTCCTGCTGACCAGCCACATGGAGCTGAGCTGATGGAGCCAGAGCCCTGGAGCTGGAGGAGCCACGTGGAGACCCACGCCAGTGCTGACACGCTTCCACTGCCTCTGGATCCGCAAGACTTTCCACCCACCGGTCTGTGGTCTTCCTGCATTCGGCGTCCTTGCATGTGTTGTGTGAGTCTGCAGGGGAATTTACAGCCTGGTATCAGACATATGGGCTAATATTGGACTTAGGGTCTTGATCCGGACTGGGCTGGGAGGTTTTCTTCATATGCAATAACTCTTTGATATAAAACTCTTTCTGGTCCATGCGACTGTCTCTGGATTAGTTTCTCTAGTCTACCTGGACTCACGCACATCCTGACTCAGAAATTATCCTGATCTCCTGGGGCATGCTGGGAGATGCTCGTCACCTCCTCTCCAGGGAAGACCCCAAACACCGTGGCTCCCCCACCCTTTCCTTCAGGCAGAGATCGGGGGCATGCGCTTCGAGTGGTCCTGGGCTGGCGCTCTGTCTTGCTGCAAAGATGACTCCTCCTTGGGTGTCGGTAACCCACAATGACCAGTCCCCTCTACGAGGGATCCATGCGCCCTGTTGGCATGGCCCAACACATTCACCTGGGAGTTAGAGGCAGGGGTGCCAGGGCCAGAGGAGGAAACATCGCCCCACTACCCAAGTGGGGGATCATAATGCGTACGTTTCACTGGACCACTCCACTCATTGAGCTAAGGTGATCTAACGTCCAGTGGGCCTCTCAAGGAGAAGCCCCCGGGATGAGATCTTGACCCGTGGCTGCACCAGCTGACAACCAGAGCGTGGAGAAAATGGAAGTGTGCCTCTTGCCAAGCATTCTGTCTCCATGTAGCCCGGAAGTGTAGCCCCCATTCGGCACGGGAGTTCTCCGGTCACTGCGCCAGGGACAGCGGGGCCTGTTCTTCTTTATAGCATTTACTCTCCTCAGGGCCCTCCTCCACTCGCTGCCACAGGTGTAATTGGCGATGGCTTGTTGATAAATCATTTTGAACGTCATGTTGGAAACCCCCCTGCAATTAAAGAATGTTCATTCTTACTGTTGACAGGCACCGATCAATGCGCTATAAAAAGTTTCTGATATAAATTCTGGTCGATTCATGGGATTCTGCTGATCAAACTCCTCCTCTTTCTTTTAATCTGAAGCAATTGATCAGGAGGAGGTGGGTGCTACACCCCCTGCCCCAGGTGCTATGCGCCTCTGATCCTGATTCCTCGTCTCTGATCGTTCTTTCCCTCTAGGCGTGGAAACTGGATGTTGATCTTCAGAACAGGATGAACAGGCTGGGAATGCGTGGACGGAACACCTAAGGTCGCTTAAAAGAGCTTCACTTAGGAAGCACATCTTGCTAATGGCTATAAAATATTGATGGCAACGTATGTGCAAATGTGCTTCACACAGTCGATGCGTGGATTGTTCTTAGAGCCCCAATAAGACGATCTTTAAATTAAAAAGTGGGGGGCATAGCTGAGCTTTCTCTTGTCTTTCATCGAGGCTGGGCTCTCAGGAGAACAGAAGCAGGGGAGACACTGTATGTGCCCAGAGAGAGAGGGGCACTGGCTGGATTCTGTCAAGCAAACGGCTCACAGAGGTGTGGCTGCTGAGCTGGGCAGGTTACAAGTCTGTGGGTCAGATGTCACACAGGAGGCCGCTCCTGACTCACCTTGCTGCCGGACGTGATGATCTCACCCCGGCCATGGCAAATGCACCCACGGTCAGCAGGGACACAGACTGAGGACAACGCCTGGACGCCGCTGCCGGCAAGATGACAGGCCGCCGGCTCAAGTCCAGGGAACTGGAGACCAGGGGCTGAGCAAGGGGCAGGGTCCGTCCCCCATGGGAACAAATCAAGTCCCCCACAGTTCTCCCACTTCTGCCGGAAGCAGGGCATGCACTGAGGAAACGTCTTTAGACTGGCGGGTGCTCAGAGCAGGTCCCACCAGGGAGGTGGAGACATTGTACCAGCTTCCATCACAGGGCAGTGACCTCCCGGGGGCAGAGACCCCAGCCGAGTGGACACCCAGACCTCACCCCTCACACGATGTTAAAGTGACGCGGGCTGGAGGGGGAGGGTTTCGGGAGGTCTGTGGGGAAGCCCCGTTCTCTTTGCTTCCCCGTCTCCAGCACGGACGTGTTTGTCTTTCTGCAGTGCCCGGTCTCGGAGACAGACGACTGGGCTTGGATTTCAAAGAGGAGAAAGCACATTTGTGAAAACAAGTTAACGGGGACACTCCGGGGGCAAGACGATGCCTTAGGCTGGTGGTTCTCAACCCGTGGGTCGAGACCCCTTTGGGGGTCAAACGACCCTCTCACAGGGGCCGCCCGATTCATCACAGGAGCAAAATGACAGTGATGAAGCAGCAATGAGAATGTTCTGGTTGGGGG
>NW_022103951.1:20553608-20562447 GCF_000313985.2 Echinops telfairi
TCTCTCTCTCTCTCTCTCTCTCTCTCTCTCTCTCTCTGCTTCACCTTCGTGATGATGAGCCCTGCGCCATGCTGATTCAGCCAGGGCTCCAGAGATGCGTCCCCGCCATTGGATCCACAAGGCTTTGCACCCACCGGCCTGCAACCTTCATGCATTCTGCATCCTTGCGTGTGGCTGCGTGAGTCCGAAGAGGGATTTACGGACTCGTCAGACTTATGGACGAGTATCGGACTCACGAACTTGAGGTGGCGTGAGCTGGGACACCCCATGGGTGCATGATGACTTCGTGGTGTAAAGCGCTCTCTGACGCACATGAGTGTCCCTGGATTTGTTTCTCGGGTCAGCCCGGCCTCACACACAAGGCTGTGGGGAAGACAGACCATGGCTGGGGTCCGGTGTGCGTCTGTCCTCAAAGTGCTTGTGACCACTCCCAAGAGGTGTTGTTGGACAGATGGACCCAACGCAGGGCAGTGGGCAGCAGACCCCCAAGGGCGTGGTGGACACAGAGGCTGCAGCAATGGGCTCAGGCACAAGAGCAGCCGGGAGGATGGGGTGGGATCGGACAGTGTTCCGCCGCTTTGAGATGACCTGGACCTGCCAGCCCCTAAGGACGACAGATGCTGCTGACGGCTGGGACGCTTGGCCACTGAGAGGGGTGGAAGGGTCACGTCCACAGAGTGGTGCCTCAGAAGAGAGGCCTGGCTGTCTGAGGCCTGGCTGTCTGCTTCCGAGCAAGACAGTCATCCACGGGGAAGGTGAAGGCAGCTGTCCGTTCGACTCTGTGGCACGTGGGGGCTCCGCGGGCAGAGCGGCGGGGCAGCAGCGCTGCTGGGAGCGCCCTGTGCCTGTTGTTAGGGTGATTGTGCAGACACAAGTGTGGCACAGCCAGGCCATGCACATGTGGACACTCGTGCACTTGCGGGTCCGTGTGGAGGGAGCCCTGGCGGTGGAGTGGTTATGCGTTGGGCTTACGAACCGCAGGGTCAGTGGTTCAAAACCACCATTCCCTTTGAGAAAGGAAGGCGAGCCTTTGGAATCCCAGAAACAGTGGCCGTCTCAGAAACCCGCAGGGGCAATTCTGGAGGGTCACTGTGAGTCGGCATCCACTTGATGGCAGTGTGTTTGTCTGTCTGTCTATCTATCTATCTATCATCTATCCATCTACATATCTATCTATCTACCTACCTACCTACCTATCTATCTATCTATCATCTATCCATCTACATATCTATCTATGTATCGATCTATCTATCTACATATCTATCTATCTATCTATCTGTCTGTCTGTCGATCTATCTATGTATCTATCTATGTATCTATGTATCTATCATCTATCCATCTACATATCTATCTATCTACATATCTATCTATCTATGTATCAATCTATCTATCTACATATCTATCTATCTAGCTAGCTAGCTAGCTACCTACATATCTATCTATCTATCTATCTATCTATCTATCTATCTATCTATGTATCTATCTATCTATCATCTATCCATCTACATATCTATCTGCATATCTATCTATCTACGTATCTATCTATCTATCTGTCTATGTATCTATCATCTATCTACTTACCTATATATCTACATATCTTCCTATGCATTAGCTCCTCGGGAGAAAGACCAGACTGTCTGCTCCTGTAAAGACCAACAGCCTGGGAGACCCCCAGGGGCAGCTCTGCCCTGTCCTGCAGGGTCCCCATGAGTCGGCATCCACTCGAGGGCAGGGAGTTTGATAGGTGTTGCTTTTTATTTAATGAACTAATTAGAGCCCGGGCACAGGGCCCAGCCCACAGTGAGCATCCTGTGTGCCCGAGGAGGGACAGAAAGGGGGGTTCAACCCTCAGCAGCGTTGCACACGGTGCCTGGGGGAGTGGGGACGGCCTGCCTGCGACTTTAGGCCCATGACAGACAAACGGCTCTTTGGTTTGAGTTGTCTTGGGTTTATCCATAAATCAAGCTTACATCTTGTATGGAACTATAGCACATCAGGGTTTTTTTCCCCCCCTTTCTTCTCCAAATGGGTCATCCTGACAAGATTGAAATTAAATCATTCGTCTTAGTTTTAATTCAGCATTCTAATGACCCTTGTGCCTAAATACGAACTGAGTAATTATCAGCCCTCCAGCTGCCTAGACACTGAAGAAAGGACCCTCTCTCTCTCTCAAAAAAAAAGTGTATTTATTTTCTGGAGAAAAAGAGCGAGCGCACTCTCAAAGAGACAACGTTGGGTGATCTGACTGGAGAGGATGCCAGGAGCTGAGAGATTAAGCAGGTTCAGGAGAACGGGTGAGGCTGAAATCGGGTGCAGGGGTGGGGTGTCATATGGCGTGCAGGAGGGTGGGACGGGTGCCCAGTTTGGCCAGCAGGCATTGACCAGCCCGCACCAAAGGAACTCAGCATCACTATGGATGCTGGAAAAATGAGCCCCGGATACCGGTCAGCTGTGGCCATCTGGGGCCATCGCCTGGAGGGTGGACAGCTCCTGCATGCGTCCCAGGAGGTGCCACGGAAGATGAGTCTGGTTAGCCAGTCCAGCAAAGGCACCCAGAAGGCTGTGGACGCCATTGTCCTCGGGCTGCTCATGGGGTAGCCGTCGGGAAATGCAGTCTGCTTGTTTTTTCAATTCCACTTTGTTTTGTTTAAGAGGAAAAGCTCTGGGCAAAAAAGGATTTCAACTCATCCCCTGCCCCCGGAGGTGTCCTGCATGGGGGTGGGCATGGGAGGGCCCCTGAGGCTTGGACTTGTCTTCAAGCCTGTGCTTGGACCCCCGTGGATGCTCTCGCTCCCGGGCGCAGCAGTCAAGAGAGCCACGGAGGCCTCGTGTCAGTGCATCTGCCGCACGACACCTGGTGCAGCGTCGAAGAACAAGGCTGTCCCTTGGAGGGCCAAGGGGCGTCTGACCCGGGGCCACGGGGCGCTCATGCACCTCCCTGCATTTGGAAGTTGGACGCAGAAGGACGGATGTATTTGAGGGGTGGAGCTGGTGAGGGATGATAAGAGGCCTGGAAGAAGTGCGGCCAGAGGGCTCTGTAGGGACAAGGATGGAGAAACGTCAGCTCACCTCCTTCAGACGCATCGTCAGGAGAGACCGGTCCCTGGAGAAGGACGTCGTGCTTGGTCAAGCGGAGGGGCGGCGACAGAGAGGAAGGCCAGTGGTGAGGATGAGCATCCTCATCCTCAGGACCGGGCGGGGCTTCCTGCTGTGGTGCTACGGCCCTGAACCAGCTGAGGGCCCCTCACGACAGCCAGGCGCTGTGCTGCCCAGCAGTCTGGGGAGGAGCAAACACCTCTCGGCACAAGGCTGCAAAGGTGGGCTGGTGCACGGGCCACGATGGGTCGGCACCACGTCAACAAGCCGCCACAAGGACCTAAATCCACGGGCATCGGTCTCTCCCAACTCTGAGAGAGCCCACATAGTTCAGAGGAAATCAGCTTCACAGTGCCAGTCAGCCTTTAGAAAGCACCAGCCGCTCCGAGGGGGAACGTCCAGACTGTCTGCTCCCGTCAAGACTGACCGCCTGGGAGACCCCCAGGGGCAGCTCCGCCCCGTCCTGCAGGGTTGCTGTGAGTCAGCGTCCACTCGGTGGCAGTAAGTGTGGTTTAGTTTGGTTTTTATTTTTAATTTTTTAAATCATGTCCCTTGGGGGCTCTTACAGCTCTTATAGCACTCCATCCATCCATTGTGTCAGCCGCGTCTGTACACAGGTCACCATCAGCATTTCCAAAACGTTTTCGACTCGAGCCCTTCGTACCGGCTCCTCTCGACTCTTATCTTGATGGACAGTGTGCGGTGGGTGGAAAGGACCTCCCGTTCCGTGAGCAGGGAAGTGGCCTCGCCCGGGGACCTCTGTCTTCCTGCGTCCTACATCGTGTAGATCTGCTGGCTCCAAATGACCACAAGTGCTGGAGTAGGCCCGCCTGTTCTCAGCAGTCACCTGTCAGAGAGCGAATGACTGGGTCTTTCCCAGGGAGCCCCTGGTGGGCTGGAGCCTCCCCTGAGCGCGTAGGCAGTGTGCCGCTCTCTCCTGCAGGGCACACAGCACCACATGGGCACCGCACCCAGGAGAATGTGGAGCCGCTGACGGGGCAGAGACAAAGCAAAACACAGCAGCCAGCACCCACAGAGGTGAGCTCACAATCTGACTACTCATTCGAGAGATTCTCCAATGGCCCCCACCCCAGCCATGCTGGCTTTGGGGAGCGCCTTTTGACTCCGATTCCTCTGTCTCATGAAGTGCGGCCCTTCCTGTGGTCGCAGGACCGTGCTTCCCCGGCCAAAGCTCCACACGCTCCCTCGCGGGTGATCACAGGAAGCGGCGGTGGGTGCTTCTCCGGCCAGGCCCCCCTGCGCTGCAGTGAGCTGAAGACGCTGGGCCTTACCGGGGTGCGTCTGAGTCTGGGCGGGTTTTCTCGGCGATTCCTCTGGGCATCTTCCATGACTGGTGACGTCCCTGCCCCACGGAAGGACAAGGGGCCCTGCTCGTGCATCTGGTGGTGGACCTCACTTGGAGACCGCCAGCCAGCTCCTTGGGAGAGAGAGGAGAATCTCTGCACCCATAGGAAGAGGCAGCCTCGGAGCCCACAGGGCCAGCTCCGCCCCGCCCTGTCGGGTCAGCGTGAGCCAGAATCAACCTGATGGCCAAGTCGGGGTCACCGGGAGGCTGCACCAGAGGTCATCAATGAGCAGTTGCCAGGCACGACCGGGCAGAAAGACGAGGCTGTCAGACAATGTAGAAATGCAGTCTCGGGAACCCACCAGGCCGCTGGACACTGTCCTGCAGGGTCGTTGTGCGGCCTTTGGGGCTCACACCTGACTCAGAAGCCGTGGCTTTGGTTTGGGGGTTTCTCTGGGTCCTGTGTGCGGCGTGGAGCCGGCTCGCTTCCCTCCTTTGCAGGGTGGGGGTGGGGGGTCTGTCGGTGTTAAAACGGCCTTTGAATGTTCTATCGCCCACCCAGCATTGATTGTGTCCTCCGTTCCCTGGACACTGGCATCTCGTGGGAGGGGTGACAGAGCCCTGCTTTGACTTTGCCCCCCCCGGCCCCCCACCCGGCAGCTCCCACCGCTCACAGATGCCACCGCCCAGCCCCACCCCGGGCGTGGGTTTGAAGCACCGAGGTCTTAGCCACTCGCCGGCGCTTTACCGATGTCACTTTGCACAAGGCAGGCAGCCCACTGACCTGCCCACTGAAGGGAATGTCCAGGCAGCCTGAAAGGGCCTGCACTGCCCGTCCAACGAGGAAGAAGAAAGAGGGTCCCCCTGCAGTCCAGGGAGTCCACACGGGCACAGTCCCCCCGCACAAGAGCATCTCACGAAGACGTGGAGAAGCTGCTAATATGCCCAGCACGGATGTTCCAGGCACACAAAGCGGTCCACGCAAACCCCGCGGGGATGAGCTCAGCTGACACGCTGAGGTCTCCCTCTCTCCCCGCCCCCTCCCTCCACGGAGGCTGGTGGTGTCACAGAGGGTCCCCTGCATCCCTCTGACATCCCAGCAGGCTGTAGCTGGGGCGGATCTGGAGGGAGGGGAAGAGGCAGGCAGGGTCTCAGCATCCTCCATCCCTCGGGAAGGTGGCCCCGGAGCTCTCTCAGCTGCCCTGGGATAGACACCCGATCAAACGCCCTGCCACCGGGCCCTGCAGGACAGGGCAGCACTGCCCCTGTGGGTTTCCCAAGCGGCCCCTCTTTCCCAGATTGGAACACTCAGCCGAGGCTGCAGGTCTCCGGTCTGACCTGGCTCTCCCACCGGCTTCCTCTGGTCCCCGGAAGTTTGCAAAGAAGAGAGAAAGAGTGCTTTGATGCCCAAAGCACACCCCAATCTGAGCGTCATCGGAGCCCAGGGTTTCTGCCGAGCAGGCAGACGGGTGGACGGAGGGAGATCATTTGGGGTCAAGAATCCACACATCCAGGCACCAAATACAGAATTTGGCATCATGGTCGTCCGAGGAGAAGGGCAGGGGCAGGGACCGGAGGGCGATGGCTGGCTCCTCTGGGGGTGATGGACGGAGCGCTGACTGATCCCTTTACTAAAATCAAACTACGTAGGATCAGGTCTCATTGCGGTGTCTGCCTTTCTGTTCCACCCTATCTATACATGGATGGACGGATGGATGCTAGACAGACACCTACATGCATAGGTGAGTCCATAGGTGCGTTACGTAGGTAGGTAGGTTAGGAGGAAAGGAACTAGGCAGGCAGGTAGAGAGGAAGGGAGTGTGGGATGGGGGAAGGGAGAGATGGAGGAAACAGGTGTGTCCATCACTGCGTCAGGTCCCTTCTGATTCGGAACAACCCCGTCAGGCAGAGTGGACCTGTGTTGCGTCCCGGCCTGCGGGACGCACGAGCAAGGCCCTGCGGGGAAAGACGAACCTGGATGGAGAAAAAGACACGGGGATGTGGAGCAAGACAAAACTCTGATCAAACTCATTTATTTGGGCAAAGCTGGGGTATAAAAAAGGGGACTGGGAGGTGCATATTTTAATAAGGTGTGCGATACAACATCCAATCCAACATGAGCATTAAAGAAGCTCCAATGAGCGCCTGGCATTATTAACCAATGGGTGAAAAGGTCAACTCTTACAACTGCCTGTGCTACAGAGCACGTAGCTAGGAACACGGAGGCAGGAATTTAGGCAGGGCCAGTCCCCACAGATTTAGCAAATGAAAGACAACACAACAACCAGGAAGCAGCCAAGTTCAGCTCCGTGGCTGAGGCTAAGGCCTTAATGGCCACCGGCTCCCAACAGACCTGCCCTGTGGCTCTTCCTTGACTCCTAACACCCTCCTCCTGGGGGCTGATGGTGGCTGGGAACTGGTGACCTTGCAGGTGGCAGCCGGATGTGAAGCCCAAGCACAGCACCGGGGATTCTGAAATCAGTCGGTCGACACGTAGATGCAGATATAAATCACACAGAGCTTCAGACCCTTCCCCTCCCGCCCTCGATAAACTTCCTAAGAGGTTTCTGTTGGGGTCAGGAAACCCTTCGTTCTCCCTGTTTACATGCACGTCTTCGACACGCGGTGTCCTTTGCGGTAGACCAGCGACACACGCAGAACACGGTGTGGTCTGTCCGCGGCGGGGAACTTGGACATGAAGGACGGCACAGTCGGTCAAGCAGAGGGTCAGCACAACAGAGGAAGACCCTGGACAAGGCGGGCACTGAGGCGGCGGCTGCAGCGATGGGCTTGCATGGCCCTGGAGGGTGCGGCTGCCGCGGGGCCGTGCACAGTTTCATTCTCCTCCACGTAGGGAACCCGTTGAGTCCAGAGCCACTCGGGGACGCTCACAGCAAGACTTTTCTCAGGGGTGTTGGTTGTCTTTTATTTTTATCACTTTTTTAGGAAGCTTTGGTGAGACGCCGGTGCCGACAGGTTTGGCCCTGCAGGAGGCAAAGACCCTCTGGGAGATGGACACTGTGTGTGCGTGTGTGTGTGTGTGTGTGTGCGTGTGTGTGTGTGTGTGTGTGTGTGTGTGTGTGTGTGTGTGTGTGTGTGTGTGTGCAGGTAGACCAGAGAAACAAACTTCAAAGACACACACGTGTATAAGAAAGAGCTATATCTAACAGAGCCATTGAATATTGAGAAAACGGCCCGACCCGGTCCAGATCAAGTCCATCCGACGGATATTAATCCACATGTCCGATACCAGTCTATAAAGTCCTCTTCAGACTCACAAAACACTTGCAATGACACTGAATGCAGGAAGATCACAGGCCAGTGGGTGGGAAGTCTTGTGGCTCCAGTGGCGGGGGAACTTCTCGGCGCTGGCGTGGGTCTCCGCGTGGCTCCTCCAGCTCCAGGGCCCCGTCTGCATCAACACAGCTCCATCGGGCTCATCATCAGGAATATCTCTCAGGGAGTGAGCAGGTGTCCAGCCTCCAGGGAGCTCTTGATCTCCTTAGCAGCTCCAAACGAGGCCATCCAGCTGTGACCTGATTGACAGGCTAAACCCCACCCCTTCCCTCTGGAGCCTCACATGGGTGATGTCCTTCCTTCCGTGGTGCACCGGGTTGCCACGGGTCAGAACCAAGTCAGCAGCACCTCCCCAGCACACGTTCTGCAGCAGGGTCACAGTCTCTCTCGGTTCAGGGACACCACGGAGAAACAGTGTTTCCCTGCACAGGTTGAGGGGACCCACCTACACTATTGTCTGTGCGTCCCAGCCCTGAGTCTCACAGTTCCACCATGGCGGAGCTTCCACACCAGGAAAGTCACACCAGAGCCAGAGCCTTAAACATCTTTCCGATGGTCTTAGGCTCCAAGACACCGCTCCTCTATCCGTCTGCAGGCGGGTCCGCCCACATGCAGATACATCCACCTACGAGTGCCCGGCGTGAAGCCCATGCCCCATGCTGGCCCATGCTTGAAGACGACATTTCATTTATTTGTCACTAGGAATAAATATTTCACAATCTCTAATTGCAGATTGCTTTTGTGATGATTGGCGAAGCTTTAATGATGTTCTATTTGCAACAATGAAAATACATCCTGCCTATCAGATACTGACATGGTGGTTCATCACAGTAGCAAAATGACAGTGATGAAGTAGCAACGAAAATCATGTTACGGTTGGGGGTCCCCCCACACGAGGAGCTGGATGAAAGGGTTGTGGCCTGAGGAGGGTGGAGGACCCCTTCCTACAGGGTGATTCACCTCTGTCCTGCAGGCTGGCCGTGAGTGGAAATGAGCTCAGGGGCGTGAGTTTGGACCTGGTTTGTGTTACTCCGTGTAAACCCTCCTCTGGGTCTGTTTCCATGGGAGCCTGTGGTTTCCAGGGATAAATCGGGGCTTTAAGAGTCTGGAGAAGTCCTTTTCTGTTTGGAACTTTTGGGG
>NW_022103951.1:20562547-20563706 GCF_000313985.2 Echinops telfairi
CCGATTTACAAGTCGTGCATTAAATAAACCGGAATCTGTTCCTAGTATTGGCTGACTGTGGTGTGTGTGTGTGTGTGTGTGTGTGTGTGTGTGTGCAAACACTGCCTTCAACACCAAGTTAGCTCATCCAAGCACTGATGTTTGGTTTTGAATGACGTCCCAGGAGGCAGACTCCATTTCTTGCCATTAGATATTCTGATGGAGGCTCTAAAACCCTTAGAGTCAAGACCGGCAAAGCTGCCGTGAGGACATTGCCTATTATATTACAGGGTGCTCAGCACCAAGATCTGATTTCCTGGGGGGTGGCGGGTGCAGGGTGGCCGGCAGGGAGAGGATGGTGGTTTGCTTTGATCTCATGAGCCTGAAGGACTGGGGTGCTAAGTCTTCTGCCTTGTCTTTGCTGGGGGATATGCCTTTAAACACACGCACATGCACACTCGTGCACACACACGCACACACTCATTCACACACACGTGCACGCACACTCAACGTTCACTCACACACACATTCCTTCACACATGCACATAGACATTCTTGTGCACACATGCACAACACACATACGCGTGCACACACACATGCACACAGTCTCACACACATACATGGAACCCACCACCACCCCTGCTGCTCTATACTGTTGGGTGCATTGCCTCCATGCTGCCCCGCGGCAGCACGGCCCGGTCCTGCACGGCCCTCCCCATGACTGTGGACTGGCCTGTGCGGTTCCGTGTGTCAAGAGGGCCTCCCGTCCGTCCACCTGAGATCCTCTTCATCACCCCCCAGAAGAAACCTCGAATCCATACACAGTCACTTCCCTGCCCCCTCTCACTCTCCCCCCAGCCCTCGGCAGCCCTTGTGCCGTGTGACCCACAGTGGACAGCGGCGCAGGAGCGGGCAGTGTCCAGCTCTGTGTGCACAGGCTGCCACGTGTCCCGCCCAACTCCGTGCCCCCAACATGTACCACTGTGAGTTTCTGTGGACTCTTGGAACTCGGCGTGACGCGTCCAGGGTCGGGCCACGCAGGGTCACGCGTGACTATTCCGTTCACCCGCTTACCGCGGGGGAAGAGCCTGGTGTGTGGCCAGACCACACCACACGGGTCCACTGACCAGCCGTGGGCCTTTCCACCCTCGGGCCACGCAGGGTCACGCGTGACTCTTCC
>NW_022103951.1:20563959-20569536 GCF_000313985.2 Echinops telfairi
TGTGACTCTTCCGTTCACCCGCTTACCGCAGGGGAAGAGCCTGGTGTGTGGCCAGACCACACCACGCAGGTCCACTGACCTGCCGTGGGCCTTTCCACCCTCGGCTGCCGTGGGGGATGCTGGCCTGGGCATCTGTGGGCCCATGTCTGTGTGGCTCTTAGAGGATCGTTTGGGCCATGTTCCTTGGAGAACTCGGGGACTATAAAGTTAGATCAAGAATGTGGAGATCAGGGTATATCAAGGTACAGTCAGAAGAAGACGCTGAATCGCATAGTTACGGCGACAGGTCCAGTCCAGGCCAGCTGCAGTCCGTGGGCTCAGAGATGAAGGGAGAGACTTCGGCTGACTGGCCGAGCTCCGGGGCTGACAAACAGGACACAGGGAGATGACGCAGGACACGCTGGATGCAGAGGTCAGCAGCTCCATGGTCAGGCTACCAAAGGCTCCCGAGGTTGGCAGCCACTGTGGGGAATCACTGGCTCAAGTCCACAGAACCAAAGGCCAATGGGCCAAATGCAAGACCCAGAGAGCAAGACATGGTGTCTACTTACACAGAAAGAAGGCCACCCCCCCAAGGGAACCTTGCCAGGGCAGTGGCCTCAGTAAGGAGTTGCCTTCCATCCTGGTCTCCCCACAACGGCTTACATACTCAGAGCACACGGCGTTGATTACATTACGCTAGACCCCCCTGTTAGGGAGAGCTCAGAAGCCAATCTACTGAGAATCCTGGCCCAGCAAAGTTGGCACAAAACCCAGCTATCACAGGGGTGCGCCAAGGGGTCCCCAAGAAGTACGCATCCCCCCCCCACCACCACCACCCCACAAGACGAGCATCCAGCAACTTGCTCTGAGGGAGTGCACCCAGTGGCGTCACCTGGGAAGGTTCTCTCTGGTCACCGTGAATTTTTTCCTAAAAGCAGTCTGTAAGGGAGCGGCATGCGGCTGTGCAATTGTTTCCTGCTCCGGGAAAATGCCGCAGCCACGGTTGCCGAGCACGGCTTGCAAGGACAAAACTGGAGGGTGCTGAGCGGCTTTCTCGTTTTTAAAAAGGTGGAATGTCAGTGGATGACAAACCTCTTGTGGATGCCCGTCAACTTCCCGAATGGATGAAAATGTGGACAGAATCCGTGCCCTTGTGCTCAAAGGCCGTTGACGGAACATCGAAGAGGTGGGGAAGGCATCTGGACTCTCTTGCAGGTCCGTTCCGCAAATTTTAATGTAGGATTTGGGAACAAGAAGAGTCGCTGCAAAATTTGTGCCCCAGCTTCTGACTGAGCAGGAGAAGTGTGTCGAGGGGAAACGTGCCATGCTTTGAAAGAACAGCTCTGGAGTGACCCATACATTCTCCCCAAGGTGACGAGACATGGTGCTATTCTTACACCCCTGAAAGCAAGCACCCATCAGGCCAGTGGAACACGCCTTCGTCTCCTCTCCTGCAAAAACTCATCACGTGAAATCAAAGATCGAGACGATGCCCCTTTGTTTTGTTTTTCGATGTGAGGGGATAGTGCCTTTGGAGTTTGCTCCACCCGGTCAGACTGTTCATCAAGCTTTCTACGTAGAGGTTCTGAACGATTGCTTAACAGCGTACAACCAGAAAGGCCTGATTTGTGACAGAGACGGGACTGGTTTGGCCACCACAGCAATGCACGTGCTCACACATACATCTCAGCGCAACAGATTTTGGCAAAAAACAGCAGGGTCTCTTGCCCCACGAACCTGACTCACCTGATCTCACTCCGAGTGACTTATTTTTGTTTCCAGGAATGAAGAGGGACATGAAAGGACAGCGCTTTGAAGACGTAGAAGCGGTGAAGAGAAAAACGAGGCAGGTGCTGTCAGCCATCCACACAGACGAGCTTGAACGATGTTTTCAAGAACAGAATTGCAGATTTGACCAATGTATTAAGCACCGTGGAGAGTCCTTTGAAGGCGGTTTTGTAAAAATAAACTGACATGCACAGCTTTGAATTTTTTTTCTGGGTTTCTTGGGAGGTGCCCCTTGTATAGCCAGGAGCAGAATTGATTTTACCCCTAGCACACCGCTCACAAAGCTGAGAGCTGTCATGCCTGCCTGGCCTCACTGCACAGAGTAAATTCTGAGTCAAAGTGACCCCATTGGGCGGGGTGGACCTTCCCCTGCGGGTTTCCAAGACTCCCACTCTTTGTGCCAGTACTGAGCCCCGTCTTTCTCCCACGGAGTGGCTGGTGGCTGCAAACTGCTGCCCAGCACATGACTCCATGCCCAGTGGTTACATCGATGTGCTCGCTGGGAAGTTGGTGGTTTGAATCCCCCCCATCACCTTTGAGACACTGAGCCTTTGAAAGCCCGGGAAGTACAGGTCCAGTGCGTCCGGTGGGAATCCACGGCTCTGTGTGGAGAACTGCAGGCGGTGGTGAGGCTGAGGGATCTCTCTTATGACTGCTGTAAATACAGGGGGGAGGGGGTTACCAGGGAGACCTGGTGTTTTGTCCCAGTTGTGCATCTGTTAATGTCCGTGCACCTGCTCCTGGCCACGTACCTGTTACCATGGATGAGTTACAATACGCTTCTCTGTGTCTCTGAAATGCAGCCCCTTCACTCCTTAAATGTTCCATGGAAAGGCTGGGGCTGTAAATGGGGCTCCCTACGTCCGTAAAGAGATACGGTCTTAGAAGCCCACAGGGGAAGTTGTCCTGCAGGGTCCCTGTGAGTCAGAATCGACTCGGGACACGAGTCTCTCCTGTGGACCTCAGAGAGACCAGCATTCCTTCAGGTCTTCCCAAGGGGAATGGGATTTTCCTATTGTGGGACGAAGCGCTCTGGTTTGCTAATTGGGCAGTGCACCCTGAACCCACCAGCGAAACGGCCCTGCATGACTTCACAGCACTTCTACATGTTTCGGTAAATCACAGGGTCGGCAGGTATTTTATTCATGGTTCTGTGCTAGAATTCCTTCATTTGTTGAGAGTGGCTCTCAGGTTCCGGGTTTTTTTTTGTTGTTGTTTTTTAATCTTTTAAACACTGATTTTGGCTGTGTCCGTTGTTTCTCGAGGTGGGCAGGCATGAAAACCGAGCCTGGGTTGTGGAAAGGACAGGGATCCCGCACGGGTCACGTAGGAGTCCACACGTGGTTATGGAGCCACGTGGCGGGTGGGCTGTGAGACCACAGCACGCCGGACACCACAGCTGTATTTGATAAGGAACGAGCTGAGGCCGAGAGGGGGAATTCTGAACGTGGGCTCCGCTTCAGCCCTCGCCCTGTGGGTTTGAGGGGTCCAGAAATCCCGCCGGACGGGGGTGAGGCGGGTGGGCAAAACCAACGCCCACATCAGGCCTCTTGTTGGGAGTTCCGACACTATTGCTCCACGGGCGTGAGACGAGGGTGCCCTCCCTTACTCTCTCTCTTCCAGCATCTTACGGGACATCACTTAGGTCAGGAAGGGAGAGATAATAAGTCTGTCCTTGCGGATGGCGTTCGTCCGGAACATGGGAGACCCTACAGACGGGAGCCCAGAAGGATCAAAAGAGACTTCGGCTGTGTTTCCAAAGCACTTGAAAGGTGCAGCACCCAAATGAGATGGAGAAACAAACAGCCCCCCACTGACAGTCACATCTCAGAGGGGGGAAATGCCGAGAGATCAAGCAAGCACAAACGGTCCCCTCTGAAACACACCAACAGGAGACACGGAAGCTGAACACGCTTAGAGAGCTCCTTGGCGCTCGTGCGTGGATCAGAAGATGAAACTGTCCTCCTTTGTCAATACTGCCCCAGGGGATCTTTAATTTGGTGCACAATCTCCATCAAGTTGTCCAGCACCCTTAAAGCAATGATTAGGAGGAAGAGCCTGCCCTCAAATGGATGTGACGTTGTAAGGGGTCCCCATTGAATAGGCTCTAGTTGTTCTCGGGGGTCCCGACTCATCGTGACCCTGAGAACAAATGCGGGAGACTCACGAGGCTCCCATTTCAAAACAGACTTCGAAGCTCCAGCCATCAAAACAGCATGGCACGGGCCAAACCCAACAAACAAAGAGGTAGGCCTAGAGACAGACCCGTGGGAGGAAGCGGACATTCCAGAAAAGGCGCCCACACAGCTACGCCCGACTGACTTCCACAACAGGAAAGCAACAGTGTCGCCAACAAACGGCTAAGGGACAGGCGGATGCCCGCGCGCCAACTGGACGGGTTCTCACAGGGCTGGATTTCCCTCACTCACCTGAATAGCTAACAGCCCAGTGAGGCAGCTGATGATGCATCCACAATCTCCCACTGTCTCTCTCACCCTCCTCTCCCGTAGCATACATGAACCCATTCCTTCTCCTGCTGAGGTTGGACACGAATGATCTGTTTGCAGGGACAGGGGTCTGCCAACGTCCGATGGACGTAGCGTCTAAGGGTGGCCGCAGAATGATGAATACAGAGAAGCCGCTGCAGCCTCATGGGCTACTAAGTAGCCACGTGCACACATGGACACATCCTCAGACGTGGCACGCACCGCCGACCCCCCAGGTGCCTCTCTTCGTCACTGTTTGGAGTATTGTGGAGCCGTCGGGTGTCCTTGAACCGGCTCAGACGGGTCCTCACAACCCCGTGCACCACACAGGGAAGCAGGCCTGGTGCTGTACTGCCAACGGTTGCTGTGCTGGAGCCCTGGCGTCCACCCCTCTCAATGAAGGCCATCCGCTTCCCCATTCCTGTCCCTCTTCCTGACCAAGCATGAGGTCCTTCCCTCCTGAGGACGCGCCCAGCATGGGGTTACCCTATAGATGATATTTATAGCCCACTTTTTGCAGAAATTCTAAACCTAGGCAGAGCCACCCCAATCGATGTTCACGGCGGCCGCGGTTGCTAGTCTGTGCTGAAAGTGAAGTCCGCTTCAGCAATTTGTTTGTGAAATGCTCTGTTTTCCCATCTAGGATTTCCACTTCTTGATGAATTTTACATAAGGAACGAAGCAAGAGATGGAGTTCTGCACCGGTATCATATACACGGGGCTTCGGAAAGAGTGCGGGAGAAGGAACGGAAAGATAATGGGGTTGTCTGGAGCCCCTTCATAGATGGGCGCCCACCCTATTTTATGGGCAGGGGGGAAATCAAGAAAGACATTTTGGAAAAGACCCTTTGGAGCGTGACGGGTGCAGTGGCTGGGACAGAGGCTCAGACAGGAGGAAGGGCGTGGGGTTGGTGCAGGGCTGGGCCATGCTCCTGTGCAGAGGTAACTACGCACATAGGCTCTGCTGTGTGGAGGGTCCCTGTGGGTCAGGACTGACCCCACAGCACCTAACCACCGCTGACGAAGTCCATATCCACCCGTGAATCGTGGGTGCCGCTATGAGTGGCTGCGCTCAGGCCCCCGTGAAGCACCAATGAACTGCTCCAGGGCGGCCCCCAAGTGAGCCCCATCCGGCACCCTCGTGTCTGAGGATCACTCGGATAGAAGTGTGATGCGGGGCGGCCCCCAAGTGAGCCCCATCCGGCACCCGCATGTCTGAGGATCACTCGGATAGAAGTGTGATGCGGGGCGGTCCCCAAGTGAGCCCCATCCGGCACCCGCATGTCTGAGGATCACTCGGATAGAAGTGTGATGCGGGGCG
>NW_022103951.1:20570214-20574868 GCF_000313985.2 Echinops telfairi
GGGGGGGGCTGGGGTGGTTCCCCACGTGACTGTAACATGCAGGTGCATCAGGATGCCATGGGGCTCTGGTCCACATTCGAGTTGAGACCCGTCTGCAGCATCCATCGCCCTTGGTCTTGCTTCCAACAGTCCACGGGAAAGCAGACTCAACGTCAGAGGTTCAGAACCCCCGGCTGCTCTGCCGGGGAGAGATGAGGCTGCCTGCTCTCGCACACACTGATAACCCGGCGCACCCTTCTGAAGGATGCCAGCAGTTGGGGCCGCTTGGATGGCAGTGCTGTGGCTGCTGGGCACTCCCTGCTGTGAAGGCAATGCCCACTCACAGCGACCCGGTGGGGCAGGGGAGAGCGTTCTCTGCGGGTTCCCAAAATGGTCACTCTTCACAGGAGGAGACAGCTCTGTCTGTCAAGTCCCTCGGAGTGCTCCCCTTGCAGCCGGCTTCCCGACACGGCTCCAGGACTCGAGTGCCCACGAGAAAGACAATGGGGGCTTTGCCTCAGACTTCTTGAAGCAACCGGGCATCTCGAATGCTTCCCTCACGAGTCTGGTGTGCACGAGGGGCCTCAGGCAGTTGGTGCACAAAGCTCACACTCATCTCATTCCGTAGCTCCACCGGCCTGTCGAAGCCCCACCATGGACATATGCATGCTGCTGGCTCTGCACCCTCAGAGAGACTCGGACAGGGACCAGTCTCTGACTACGGTCTGCTCTGCTTCTCCATGGCTCTCCCACTGGAGCAGCTCTGCTTGCTTTCCTGGATGGTCAGAGGCCACCGAGTCAGCTCCAACCCACAGCGACCCCGTGCACAACAGGACACACTGCCCGGTCGTGCGCAACCGTCCACACTGGTCCCTGCGCTCCTTATTCAGTGTCCAACCTTACCCTGCACGGGAGGATTGGAAACACCACGGCTTGGGCCGGGCGCTCCTTCGCCCTCAAAGTAACCCCCTGGCTTCTCAGTGTTCTCAAGAGGGCTTGTGCCCTGATTTACCCAGTGCACTGTGTCCTCTGACCTCTCAACTGCTCCTTCCGTGAGCCTCGGTGGCGGGTGCAGCCTTCCTGATTACTTCGATCCTGCATGAGCCGGTCGATAGCCACCTTTGCCCTTCAAGGAGCTGCTGGTGACCTTGAAGCTCAGGCCTTTGCTGAACCAGCCACAGGCTTCGCCGAGATGTCACCAGTGTTCAGCCAACGATCGGTCCACCATCCCCCTTGGAGTCACAACTCCCAGGAAGCATTGGGTTGTGATGGGTGCTGGGAGAGGTAAGCTTCTTTCTGTGCCAACCTGGGACCTGTGGGAAGATATGGGTGGGGTGGAGCCCGTCAATCCGGTCGCAGCTTGATGATGTCATCAGGAGGTGTGATGGAGATCAATGGCTTCCTGGAGGCTGGCTCTCTCTCTCTCTCTCTCTCAGACCTGCCAGAGCCTTATGACGTGTCCACCACCACTGGATCCACGGGACTTTGCACCCACCGGCCGTGACCTGCCTGCGTCCTTGCCTGTGGCCTCATGAGTCTGAAGAGGAACTTGGGGACCACTATTGGACTTGAGCTTCGGACTGGCCTGGGGCGTTTGATGGATGCATAGCTGCTTCTTGATAGAAAGCTCTCTCTGAGACACGGTGCATGCATCCCGATTTGTTCCTCTGGTCCACCCGGCCACACACAGGTACCTGGCCCCTCCCATTTGCAGCAGCCTCTCCCACACACAGGCTGGGAATCGGCAAGAATCCGGCTCAGCTGTTCTGCAGAGGGCTTCTCCAATGGGGTTCCCCGCCTGCCCTCGGGATAGCGTTGGGAAGGCAGGGCGTCAGCAGGAATGGCTCAGAGAAGCCACGCGCGGGGTCCCCTGTCCTTCAGTTCCAACCGTGGGGCACAGTCTGGACCATCCCATCTTTCTCTCCAGATCCCCCTTCCCCACTATGGTGGAAAAAACTCACAGCAGGGCCACCTGACCCCGTGGACTGTTGCTGCATGTCCCATTCAGTGGCGTCCTCGTGGACCGTTGCTGCGTGTCCCGTTCAGTGGCATCCTTGTGGACCGTTGCTGCGTGTTCCATTCAGTGGCGTCCTCGTGGACTGTTGTTAGGTGTCCGTTCAGTGGCGTGGACGGCACTCTGTGCTCTTCCCAAACATTCTCACCGGCCTTTTCTGTGTTGTTCCTCCCCTGGGCACATCGGCTCACTGACCCCTACTGAGGTGCCCAATGGAGCCTTACACGTGGTGAGTTAGTTAATTGTGCCAGCCTGGCCGATAATCACATGTGGTACTGGTTGAAAGGCGGAGGGATAAATGGGTGGTGAGCCTCGCCTTTCTAGTTCTCGGGTCTCTTGTTTTGTGATGGTTGCATTGGGTGCAGCTGTCTTAGCAGTTCCCTGCTTCAGCTTGCAAGATTGACGTCCTACAAGACATCCCCAAGGAGAAGCCGCATGGATCTTTCCCGATGCAGCCCTGGGTGCTGGAGCAGCCGTGTGGAGACCCCTGCCAGTGCTGAGATGCTTACACGTTCACTGACTCAGCTTTCCTCCTGCAGTCGGCATCATTGCCTCTGTTTTGTGAGGTGGAGGACTTTGTGGACTGGTGTTGGGTCAATGGGTTAATGTTGGACTTGTGGGCTTGGGCAGCATTGGGTTGGGATGTTTTCGTGATGCACCTTTTCTTTACATAAAACTCTCTCTTATACATGAGTCGCTGTGGATTTGTTTCTCCAATGTACCCAGACTAATACACGTGGCCAGGGTCACTCGGACCCCGGATCCCCCAGAAACAAAAACCAGAGCAAATGCCCTGCCCTGGAGCCGGTGCCGACTCTTGGCGGCCCTGCAGGGTGCAGGGAACTGCCTTTGTGGGTTTCCGGGGGCGTCTGTCTTTCTGGGCCGAAAGACTCTCTTCTTTCGACCGAGGAACGGTTGGCTGGCCACTAACTCTGCGGAAATAGCCCGTTTCTTGTCCAACCCGCTATTCATTCAGGTCCATTGAGGTAAACTCATGGAGCCTTTGAGCCCACCTTTGCCTCCGGCAAAGACAAGAAGCCCTAAGCTGCACCCCAACAACCTCTTGGGGGGCCCAGGCTGCTCGCTCACCCAGCAAGCAGGGGCCCTCGGACCCAGTCTGGGGCTGAGCTCTGTAGCACAGAACAGGAAAGTGCTCTCATCGTCCTGAAACAATTATTATTCCCCTGAAAGACGGTGGCTTTCACAGGAAAATAGCCGAGGGCAGGTGTGTTTGCTCATGCATGGGTTTGGCCAGCATCTCAATCAGTGTTTCCTCCCAAGCAAGTGAATCAACAAATTAATTTCAGATCAACCTCTGGGCCCATTAAATGTAGGCACATCCTGGCAGCTCACTCCCGGGCGTTCACTGGGACACTGGCACCGCAGGAGCGAGCTCGAGGAGAGGTGACAGCCTGGGTGACCTTGAGTTGACTCCCCTGGGACTTTCCAACCCTCACGCACCCGGAAGGATATCCTCAGCCTCAGTTCCAGCGTCCCTCAGTCAGTGTCCAACGTAGGAACAGAAACTTCCGGGGAAACAAACAAACAAACAAACCCGGCTCCCTGCCACCGAGCCAATCCCGGCTCTGCTGAATCCCAAGTGCAAGTGCGGAGCAGGCCGGCTCCCTGCCACCGAGCCAATCCTCACTCGTGGAGACCCTACGGGTCAAGATAACAAGGACGGGTCAGCTCCGGGGCTGGCCTGGCCTGGCCCTGCTGAATCCCAAGTGCGAGTGCGGGCCAGGGAAAAGGGGGATTTCCTAGGGAAGCTTCGGGGGGATGGGGAATTGGGCAACCAACCAGATGGTCATGGATGATGGATGCTCTTACGATGAGACTCACTCAGCTGGCATCCCCACGTGGCGCAGGGGACAGGCCCTGAGCAGGGCGGCCCTACCTGTACAGGTCGTCCCGGACTGAGCACGGCTTCCCCGCTGCCAGCTCAGTCCCAAGCCAGCAAGGAAGACGTCTCTCCAAAGAAGAAGGAAATTCGCTTTCATCACCCTTGTGGGTTAGCCTCAGGACCTGCCTGTAAGTGCACAGCGGGACACTGTCAGGTGATGGGCGGCATCCCCAAGGCCACACCAGTGATCAACGATGCCCAAACCTGAGCCGTGGCCACCGAGCCGAGGCTGACTCTCGGCCACCGGGTGCGTGCGGTGTTTCGGTGACAGTCACTCGTCCACACGGAGCAGCCAGGGTCATCTTTGTGCCCATGCACAGAGGGGCCGGTGGGTTTGAACCATCCCCATGTGCCAACCGCACAAAGTCCACAGAGGGAGGCCCGTGGGGTCTGCTGTGACTTGAATACACAGGGGGGCCCAGGTAGTGCAGTGGGTCACCAGGGGGGCTGCAGACCCAAAGTCAGTGGTTCAAAACCACCCGCTGCTCCTTGGGGGAAAGATGGGGCTTTCTGCGCCCATCGAGAATGACTGTCTCAGAAACGCACAGGGGCGGCTCTCCCCTGTCCTGTAAGGTGGCCATGAGTCAGCGTCCACTCTAAGCCTCAGTGCACCGTGCCCCCAGTGTGTCTTATTACACAGTCTCCTCACCCCACGCCGTGGCTGCAAGCAAGGCGCGCCCTCCTCTGAATGGACTTGACTCTAGGCCTGTGTTTCCTGCCGGTGTTAGACCGGCTACAGAAACAAGCCCAGGGACACG
>NW_022103951.1:20575509-20576955 GCF_000313985.2 Echinops telfairi
AACCTTCACAAGACCTTCCAGGCAGGGCCACGCACGCCACGGGCCAAGTCTGAACAACAGCCCACGAGGCACTGAATGATGTGGGACGGCGGGCAGCCGTGCCCCTGCGTCGGCTCCCCGTCGGCCCTTTCTTACCCTCCTCCTTTGTGGATTGACGGTCCATTCTCAGACTCTCCTGACCACAGGGACCTCACTGCTCGTCGGAAAAGGACACCTGCCGGGCGGTGACATTCAGGCCAGGTACCAGAGTCCAGGGACAACCTACACACACACACACACTGTGTACAAGCCGGCGGTGGCCTGGGAGCTCAGTGCTGCTCGGAATGGGTCGTATCCCCAAGGGAACTGCTCCCAGCTTCTCCGTCGGGAGGCCACAACGCCGCTTTTCTTGCGAGAGATGCCAAAGGACCGGTGTCTCGCAAAGGAAGACTGGAGCCGACGTCCATTTCCGGTGACTTCCTCCTGTCCAAGGGGATCCTGACCCCCACAAGGGCCAGGAGAGGAGCGTGGATGTCCTTTGAACCCCGGGATCCCTGTGCACTGGGCCTCCTGGACCCAGGAGATGGCTTGGGGGTAAGAAGCATGGTGCTACCGGAGCAGCAGCAGCAGAAGCAGGGGCCAGAGCAGGAGACAGGCTGGGTGCACGTCCCCGCCCACAGAGCCAGTCCAGTCGGGTGCTGTTGGGCCGGAGGACGGCCTGTACCATGGGGCGTCTCGGGGCGCTTAATCCGAAAAACGGTGTGTGCTGGTCCACGGAGGTGCAGCTAAATGGAACAGCGGGGGACGGCGGCGGCATCGCCGAGCTCAAACAGAACCTCCGATGTGAGGCTGACCAGACCGGGTGGCGCCTCGTTCTGTGATATGTAGGATGGCTGTGGGTCAGAACCCACAGGGCAGCCGCTAACGGCACTTGCTGCTCCGTGGGGGAAAGGACCCGGGCGTCAGTGTCCACAGAGAGACCAGCCCCTGGACGAGGACCTGTGCTGGGTCCAGTAGCAGGTGAGGATGGCCCTTCTCAAGGACACGGGTTGACACCATGGCTGGACCATGGGCTGAATTGCTGAGGTTGGGGCAGGGGCAGGCAATGCTTTGTTCTGCGGCACAGTGCCGTCCCGAGCCACGGGGAGACAAAACAGGCTCAGGGCCAGTGGGTTTGGGACACGCAGAGTCTGGGTGTACACACATGGGAGACAGATGGGGCTATCTTCTCCGGAAAGAGCTACAGGCTCAGAAACCCACGGGGCAGTTCTGTCCTGCCCTGGACGGTCGCTGTGAGTGGGCACAGACTCCGTGGCAGGGAGGTTTTTTGGTTTGGGGGATTTGTTGGGGTTGTTTTCTTTTGAGTCAGATCTTTTTTTTTTTAAACATTTTATTAGGGGCTCACACAACCGCCATCGCAATCCACACACACACATCAACTGTGCAAAGCGCACCCGTACATCCATT
>NW_022103951.1:20578025-20579150 GCF_000313985.2 Echinops telfairi
CAGAGGCCTTCCTGCCGTGGAAGACCAGCTCTCCGGATTCCATCTGTGGTCAGTTAGGGAAAACAGTCCTCCTCCTCTTTCCATCGTGTGAGCTCCCCACGGGTTACCATAAGCTGGACTCTCGTCGACGTCCGATAGTTGGAGGGTGGGTGGTGACTTGGTTGTCTTGTTTTCAGTCTGACCTTAAAGGGCAATAACAGCCAGGGGCAAAGGGGACATTATCCATGGGGAGTAGAGGGAATCGCGCACCACCCCAGCCCCAAGCAAGAAAAATCATGGTGTTGGGAGACTGACAGGCCAGGCCCAGGATTTCATGAAAAGTAACAGGATGCATGCCATCGAGCAGGGGAAGCACCTCCCCTGACAAAAGAACCCGGGAGAGAGACGCACGCACAGGGAAAGAGAGAGAGATTCTCTCCCCCCTCCCCAATGTCCGAAGATGATTGAACAGCGCTGTCTTGAAGGGTAATCTCAGCGGCGCCACATGCCGCCCATCGCCAGTGGACAGGTGGAAGCAGACAGCAGGCATTGCGTTCTACCAAAGATAGCCGTCGTGGGCAGCACAGACAGACAGACACATTCACAGAATCAATGAGACGTGAAGCATAAAGTGAGAAATGAATATAAACAAGCCGACCCCTGACCGGTTAGCCCATTCCGGTTCCTAGCGATCCCGTGGGACCGAGTGAACCCCCTCCTGAGGGCTCCCCAGACCGTCGATCTCTGTGGGAACAGACAGCCTTGTCTTTCTCCCGGGGAGCGACTGGTGGTTTTGAACTGCCGGCCTTTCATTGAATAGCCCGGCGCTTAAATACGGCTCCACCAGCTTGCCCCAGCCTCAGTGTGGTTAGCTGCCGTCCAGCCGGGTCCAACCCAGAGTGACCTGACACCACGAAACACAGCCGGGGCCCGCGGCCTCCCCACGGTGGTTCGTCTGCCTGCACCCATCGTTGCAAACACCATGTCGGTGCGTTGCATCCTATTGATACCCGTGTGCACACGGACACACAAGCAGAAGCACCTCTGGCAGTTGACCCAGTCAGCACACGTTTGGTGAAATAGAGTCATTCGCAGCCACCCTACTCTGCCTCCTGGCCACCCGACAGGACAGGGCGGACATGCTCC
>NW_022103951.1:20580371-20581578 GCF_000313985.2 Echinops telfairi
TGCCAACTCTGACCCGGTAGCAATGTTTCTTATTCCCCAAGCGCGTCCCAGTCTACTCCCGTAAAGAGCGGCCGTCGCAGAAACCCACGGGGGCATCGCTGCCCTGTCCTGTCCCATCGCTGTGAGTCAGCATCCGCCCAATGGTGGTGAGTTTGGCTTGGCTTGGTAGCTACATATCCCCGTCCATCGAGGAGTTTAAAATCGACTTTGGTTCTCAGGGACTCGGTGCTCCTGGAAGACAAAGTCTCGTAAGGAGTGAGCTTAATCAATCAGGCATTTATTTTTCCCAGCTGAAGAGTCTAGTGGTCCAAACAGGACCTAGCTCGAGAGAGAAGCCTTGCTCCATTTCAATTTCCTGCTGCGTGTTTCCCTGCTGTCAACCCCTGGCACCCCATGGCCACAGGACCGCCGTGCCTCCAAGGGTTTCCTTATCCGCCTTCCTCCCCAGAGCAACTCGCCCAGCTTTCCCTCCCCTTGGGGCAGCCGCATGGCTTCTAATCACCCGTCCTGTGGTTGCCAGCAGGGAGGGCCTTCCTATTGCCCTCCATCGCGTCAGGTGGGTGCACACAAGGAGGGAGACCAGGTGCTGTGGCCCCGACCCCAACACACGGAAACCCGCACGTGTGGCTTGGTGCAACTGGGGGTTGTTGGTGGCTGGTTTAGCAGGCGGGGATTGCCAGCCCTTTCTTCAGAGGCACCTGGGTCTAGACTGGGATGCCCAGCCCTTGCCCTGGGGAGGCAATGAGCCACTGGGATCATCGAGGGTCTCCAGCAGAGGAGCACAGAGCCTGGCGTGTTGGGCACAGAGGGCTGCTCTGGTCCCCAGTTCCCTCTGACCCAGGCTGGCCATCTTCCGGGAGTGCCCAGCATGGGTCCAGCCTTTATGGGAGTGCCCAGCATGGGTCCAGCCTTTATCTGCTGTGGACGGGAGTAGAAAGCCCAGCCTTTCTCCCAAGGGGCTGCTGCTGGTTTCAAACCGATGACGTGTGGGTCCCAGTCCCTATGTGCGCTCCGTGCACGCGGGGATGCATGATGGTCCTCGGATGGCAAGCCACCAAGACACAGCTGCCCAACCGGAAGCTGAAATTAAGGGCGCCCCTCTAGCCAGCATGAACAACTCGGTGGTTCTGTGGATGCCAACGCAGGGCGCCCCCCTGTGGACTGGAGTACAACGGCGCCCCACGGGGGTCTTCTGCGTCTGAGTTTG
>NW_022103951.1:20582516-20586670 GCF_000313985.2 Echinops telfairi
TGCTATCGTGCATGAATTTGTCCATCACCCGCACCCTCCACGTTCTCTGTGCTGGTTCCAGGAGCCACTAATAAACTTTGATCCCTACGAAGAAAACAGAAAGAGAGGGAGCATTTCAGCTGGGAAACCTGCATGGGGCCGGTCTCCCCTGCCCTGCAGGGTGGCCAGCATCAGCGAGTTTGTTAGTTTCTTTGTTTTTCCCATTCCACATGGTCCTCCCAGGCTCTCGGGCCCCCACCACGTCTTGGAGCTCAGCTGCCCTGGGAGGACCGGCCCCCTGTCTCCTTCTGCCTCTTGGAGAAGCAGGGCAGGGCCCTGCACCCACACCCTCCCACCTCGCTCCCTTGCTAGTGCGGCCGGCCACTTCCAGGGCACTGCTGGGCGTGGGGGTGGGGTGTGTGTGTAAAGATAGGGCACCGCCACCGGCACTCGGGTACTGTGAGGGGAGGGGCTGGCATTTAATGAAGGAGAGGGGCCTTTGAGAAAGAGGGCATCTGAGAGGAGAGCTATGGTTTAGTGGGGTGATCCATCTGGAGGGTGGGGGGACTGGAGGGTGAATAAATAAAGAGGAGGCAGCAGTAGTACCATGGCAGAGGAGTTATATAATCCTGCGTGTTATTTTTAGCATCCTTTCCACGGCGGCGTGAAAACTAACAGGGGGCGTGAATTAGATTAATAGCGCGCATCTGGCTTGCTAGTAGCAAGCTGGGCTGTCTGGACGGCGGGACACACTGAGTCCACGGGGGGACATGCCAAGCACCCTCCCAGCTGCCATGGTGTCTGCACTCCAACACACGTGTGCGTGTCCGTGGGTGTGCCTGTGCATGTCTGCGAGCGAGCGCGTATGTGCATGTTTTAGTGCCTAGCACCGTGTGACCTTATTTTCTTCTCTGCTTTCCAAACCTGAGATAAAACTCGCTTCCAGAGCTGGTGGGGGGTTTTGAACTGCTGGCTGTGTGGTGAGCATCATTGTTCCACTAAGGCTCCTCTGTCGTGGACCCAAAAGCCCAGAACTCCCTGCCCCTGAGTGGATGTCCATTCACAGAGATCCTGCGGGACAAGGCAGAAGGGCCCTGTAGGTTTCTGAGACCCGTCAGTCTCCGTGGGAGTGGACAGCCTCCTCTTTCTCCCTAAGAGCGGCTAGCGGATTTGAACCAAGGACCTCGTAGTGTGAAGCCCAGTGCCTAACGGAGGGTCTGGGGGAGGGAAGAAAGACCCAAATCCCTCCCATGGAGTCGAGGCTGACTCACAGGGACCTCCAGGGTAGGACAGGGCCGGCTGCCCTTGCGGGGTTCCCAGCTGGCCCCTCTTTACGGGAGGACACAACCTCCTCTTCCTCTTGACAGCCCTGCATGAAAAGCGGGCGGAGACTAGAAACAGCCGCTGCCTTTGAGCGGGCTTTGACTTAGGGTGGACCCACGTGGGTCACATCAGGGACTGGTTCCCTGGGGCTCCCCAGCATGGATTTTTTGGGGGGCAATCAATGGTCCCCCCATGGTTCTTATCATCTCACTGCCCTTGAGCGGATTCCAGTTCACAGCCACCCTACAGGACGGGGTGGACCTGCCCCCTGAGACTTCGAATCTTTACGGAAAGAGACAGCCTCGTCTTCCTACGGCTGAGCCGCCTGTGGGTTCAAACTGCCAGCCTTGTCGTGGCAGCCCGATGCTGGCCCCTCTGTGCCAACCCGGCCCCCGGGAGCCATGGAACAGGCCAGACTCACGGCCACCTCCACACAACAGAAGGACGCGCTGCCCGTTGGCCCTGCGCCATCTTCACCAGGTGGTTATGCCTGAGCCCACGGTGGCAGCCCCCGTGTCCGTCCACCTCCCGGAGGGCCGTCCTCTGTGCCGCTGCCCCTCCCTTTGACCAAGCATGACGTCCTTCTCCATGGGCTGGTCTCTCCGGACACGTCTGAAGTCGGTGGCACCAGCGTGTCCCCCTGAGTTCGAAAGAGACTCTGGCTACCCTTCATCCACGCTGGATGGCTGGTTCTCCTTGGCCATCCGTGCATCCTTGAGAGTCCACCTTTCCTGTAAGGGTGGACTTGAGCCTGCAGCCTGCTGTCTGATCGGAGAAGGCACCACCTTGTTTGCACCACTCTTGCATAGCAAGCGTGCCCATCTGGCCATTGGCTCATCGGCCGTGCAGCCAGCTCTGACTCACAGCATCCCCGCGGGCCAGGGTAGACGTGCCTCCGTGGCTCTCCCAGACTCTATCCTTACAGAAGCAGGCAGTCTTGCCGTTCCACCTCAGAGCGGCTGGGGCTTGTAAACAGGTGGTCTTGTGGTCAGCAATTCATCGGGGAAGCCGCCTCTCCACCACAGCTGTGAGGCCACTGGTCCATCAAAGTCAGGGTTTCTGCGGCCGTCCACGGAGCAACCGTCTCAGAAACCTGCAGGCACGGTTCTACCCTGTCCTACCGGGTCGCCGAGGGGCAGCATCAGCTCGGCCGTGAGTGAGCGTCGGGGACCTGGTTCGGTTCCCAGCTGTGTTCCCACGAGGCGGTGAACAGGATTCAGCGGTGCTTCTAGTCCAAGAAGAACGAACAGGAAAGGCCCGGCACTCCCTTGCAGACACCAGCCAAGGGCAGCCCCACGGGGCCTCGCGTGCTTCTCGCGGGCACAAGGTAGGAGCCGGGGCCTGCACAGGAAATCCCATCTCGGTGGCCAGCCCACCTGCCCACCCTCGGTGACACTGGTCTCTTTAGCACATGACACAGCACAATTTGTCATCTCTCTCTCTCTCCCTCCCTCCCCCTTTTCCCTGGCTCGTCTTTCTACCGAGTTCACAAAGTGTCCCAAATACATGTGATATTTAGGTCAAAGACTGGAGCCCGTGAGCCGTGATGCCAAGACTCTGCCCTCACACAAGTGACCTGGATACATATCACCCCCCTGGTTTCACCTTTTGGGGGGCGCCATCCCCGAGTCCAACCCACAGGGACTGCTTCATGGGGTCAGAGGGGCGACCAGCACCCCACCTTTCCTTTTATAGCTTTCCTATTGGGGAGGGGGTCGGGGGCGCGGCTCGCTGGGCAGGGGAGTTCCCGTCCCGGGAAGAAAACGTTCCGTGCGTCCTGTGGGTGATTCCTGAACTTTTGGTCTCAAACGGTCAAGGGGCCTCTCACCCAAATGGCTCATGATTCACTTGGCCCCCAACCCCCACAAGCATGCCAAGCAAGGGGGTGGAAGCCGGGGGTCCATTTTCAGGACACCCGTGAGAAGAACCAGGCCGTCAGGGTCTGCGTGTCCAGAAGGCCAACAGTTTAAAAGACGTCACTCTGCAGAGGCAGTGGCTGCCCTCGCGGCGTGGCCATGGCGGCGTCGGTAGGAGTGCCCAGAGCAAGCAGTGGGGTTGGGCCCAGGGCAGCGGACCCCAAAAGGAGTGCTGAATTGTTGCTTCACAAGCTTCACAATGCAGAGAGTCATGCTCGATTGGAGGGTTCCGATGTGGATCGCCTGGTCACTGAGCACATCCGGGTGAACAGAGCCCCCAGGATGCACCGCCGGACGTACACACAGCGCCTGTGGTCGGATCGGCCCATCATGAGCACAGAAATGATCCTCCCGGAACAGGAACCCACGGTCCCTCCAGCACAGCAGGGGAAGCCGGGAAGGAAAAGATCTCCCCGAGAAACTGTAGCGGCAAACCCTGAGGGCTCACGAGTACATTAAGCTTAAAATAAAGTTGGACGCAAGGCGGCTGGTGGCTCTGCAGTCGGCTTCCCTCCCTCATGCCAGCGTTCACCGTACAGGCCTGTTGTCAGAGCCGCGTTAGACTCCTCACCCGACGGTCAGCAGTTTGAGACCCCCAGTCGCTTCCGGGGAGAAAGAGGAGGCGGTCTCCTCTGGCAAAGAGTGACCACCCAGGACACCCACAGGGGTGCCCCTACCCTGTCCTGCAGGCTCACTGCGGGCAGTAATTAACTCGACGGTGGTGAGTCTGGCTAGGCACTCCGCTCGCCACTACCCCCCAGGCCCGTGGTTCAAATGCACCAGCCGCTCGGAAGGAGAGAGATGAGGCTGTGTGTTCCGGGAAGGAATGACAGCCTCAGACACCCACACAGACGGTTCTGCCCTGTTCTCCCGAGTGCCATGGCCTCCCTGTCTCTCCCCAGCTAGGACGCCAGGCGTCTCCCCCACGATTGGGGG
>NW_022103951.1:20589202-20592048 GCF_000313985.2 Echinops telfairi
TAGATAGATAGATAGATAGATAGATAGATAGATAGATAGATGATGGATGACAGATAAATGGACAGATAGGTGATGGATAGATACGTAGGTATGTAGGTACACAGATAGATGATAGAAAGATAGACAGACAAGACAGATACATAGAAACAGTGATAGGATTGAAATCATGTAACAACTGGTTCGGTGCCCTAACGACAGTTGCAAGTGATAAAGTGATACCACTAAAGGTGAGAAATAGAGGGTGATTTCACACAGCTAATGCTTAAATCAGAGCCACGAGCGAGGCCCGCAGCACTAGAATATGTTACAGAAAGCCTTTTAAAGAGCGAGTGAAAAGGCTCTCGATGATACGGGACAAAACAATCACACCGCGTCTTGAGCCACGTCCACCTGCTCCTTGATGCCTGCGCCCGCCTGCAAGACCCTCACTCCCCTCCAAGCTCCGGCACAGACGGACGGACGGATGGCCCGTACGGCTCACCCTGGGCCATCTTCCCGAGGCAGGAGGAGGCTCCCATTCCTCTGGCAGCAGGCCGACCGGGCAGCGCTCGCTGTGTTTGATAGATTAGCAACCGCGGCTTCTCCGAACAGGTGATGTTCATCCTGGGAAAGCGCCAGTCACTTCTACGGACGCACGGCCATTGTTCTGACAACGTTCTCCGCTCTTTGGGGGCCTTCAGGAACGGCACCGCCACTCACAGCCCCTCGTGGGGGTGGGTGGGGGGTGGGCGTCACCCACAGCTGAGACCCCCAGGGCGGGCGCGTCGCCGTCTGGTTGGCTGGCTCTTCTTCTCTTCGCGGTCCATGTTTGTTCACTGACGGGACAAAGGCAAATGGATAAGAATGTACTATTTTGCCCCAAACACCACGTCTTATATGAACTGCAGCGGGATCTGAATCCCTGCTGTCCCATCTTTCAAACCGATGGACAGAATGCACATTCCCGCGGGCTCTTAGGAAGCCCTCGGCAGAGACAAACATTGGAAATAGCCCCCCGGGTCATTTCGCGATGTCCACAGTGGGAGGCTGCCCAGCCCCCACCCTAGGGAGAACCCTGGTTCCAATTGCCAAGTTAGCAACCCGTTTGCAAGGCTCAGCAACAAATTAGGTATCGGGCGGGCGCAACTGGTGCAGCCGAACCGTCCGACTCCCGCCACTGGCTGTAAGTGCTGATGGGTGAGCAGATGGGCACCAGGTAGACAGGCAGGCAGGGGGCAGACAGGTGGCAGGTGGGCATGTAAGTAGGTGGGCATGTAACGGTAGTGAGGACAGTGCAGGGCCGGAAGCAGCATTCTCTTGGCAAAAACTGGCGCACTGAGATGGCTGTGGGAGCAGGTGCATGGTCATGGTGGCAAGACCAGTCCCCCGTCTGCCACAAATCAGGCCTCTCTTGTCCCCCACCGTCACACAATCTTTTCAGAACCTCTGGATCAGCCGTTCTCAACCTGTGGGTCGCGACCCCTTTGGGGGTCGACTGACCCTTTCACAAGCCACAACACTAGCAAAAACGACAGTGATGACGTAGCAACGAGAATAATCATTTCTATTTTTTTTAATGAAAATAATGTGATGGTTGGGGGTCCCCACCGCATGAGGAACCGTATGGAAGGGCCGCAGCATGGGGAAGGCTGAGAACCACGGCTCTATATCGAAATGTGATGAACAGCCTGACCCGACGGACGTCCAGCAGGAGGTTTGTATCCATCGAAGCCTCGCCTTTTCTGAACTGAGAAAACCATTCAGACGTTAGAGTTCTTCCTGTAGCGCTGCCCTGGCGAGCTGTGTGCGACCCCACAGCAGGTTCTGCGGCAAGTTTCCCGGGCAGGACACAAACTTTCACAGCCACATCTGTTCTCTTCGATCCGCCATCCCCCAGAAGAGGCTCGAGTGAAACTGCTTTTGCGAAAACAATCTCACTGCGACCACAGAGAACCTTCCCAGGTGCGCTGACTCCGAGAGAGTTGCCCGATGCTCACCTGGCGGGGAACGTGTGTGCTACCAAGACTCTGCTCCACGGAGCACGATTCGGAGCTTTGGGGGGTGCCCCTCGCATGCATATACATATAGGCACACAGTATATACACATGCAATATGTATGCATATACATGTGTGTGTGCACACGCGTGTACCTCTGTGTCTGTGTGGTCATACACCTAGGTGCACGTATACACACACACACACACACACACACACACACACACACACACAGGTATAAACAGCGTCAGCCCCTGCTTGGACCAGCCTGGCTAGAGAAAGCAGTAAAAGAAGCGGTTTTTCTTGCCGGCCACTCTCTAAGCAGACCCCACCTTAAAACCATGCATGCCGAGACAGCCCACGCTCAGAGCTGCCGTGTGCACAAAGCAGGCACGCCACAAGCTAGTCGACAGGCAAACGTGCTTGTCCACAGAACGCGCCACCTTGATTTCCTTCAAACCGCCACTGCCGTGAACGGAGCCCATCTTCAAAGGCTGGTTGGGACCGCACACTCAGGGGTCCGGCTGACCTGTCCAGGGCCCACCGCTCATTGCTAAGAGTCTGGCCCGTCCCGAGGGCGCAAACCCCCAACCCAACCACACACAAGCTCTCTCGATAAAGTCATCGCGGCGGCCGTACCCTCGGAGGGTGTAATTTTGCATAACAATGTAATAATCACATTGAAACCAGCACCTTTCCGTATAACCTACTCTGGTAATAAGAGGGTGCGGGGAAACTCAATTAGAGAAAGGGAAGTATTAACCCGAGGTTGGTTGGTTTTCTGTGTGAGGCAATTAAAAACAAAGCAACATCCATTTAATGATCTTCTCTGAAATAAGATTATCTTCTGAATACATTTGGCATATTGTGTG
>NW_022103951.1:20593094-20596470 GCF_000313985.2 Echinops telfairi
TCCTGCACCTGTGTCCACCCTCCACCTGGAGCCCATCCTGCACCTGTGTCCACTGTCCATCTGGAGTCCTTCCTGCCCCTGTGTTCACCCTCCACCTGGAGCCCATCGTGCACCTGTGTCCACTGTCCACCTGGAGTCCTCCCTGCACCTGAGTCCATTGTCCACCTGGAGCCCATCCTGCCCGTGTCCACCTCCATGTCTTACCCACACTCTATCTTCAAGCTCTCTTGCATCATGTCTGTCCATCTCATGTCCACCTGCCACCTGGTCTCCCTCCGTCCGCCGTCCTGTTGGCTTCTTCCACCCGTCCCTGCTGTGGGCCCTCCGTCGGATTCCCACCCCAGCCTGTCTGTCTCCACTCTCTTGTCTCCATCCTCCATCCGGTCTCCTCCACAGCGCGATCTCTCCTCCGTGCCCGCTCTCCTCCATCCGTCCGTCCGTCCGTGTGTTCACGCTCCAACGCCCCTCCACAGTCCATCCGGCCTCCGCTCTCCACCCGCTGGTCTCCACCCTCCCTCTGTGCCCACCCTCTGGCCGATGCCCTGCACCCACCAGCTGGTCTGCACCCTCCAGGACAACTTCCCCTTCAGCTCGCCTCACACTTCTCCATCCTCCCCCATCATGAATCCATCTCGGATCTGGCTTCCTCCTGGCGCCCATGCTCCATCTCGAATCCACACTTATCTCTGTCCCTCATCTTATCTCCATCTCCCGCCCTCCGTCTGAAATCCACCCTGCCCCCAGCCCCATCTTATCTCCACCCTCCCCTGGTGCCCACCCTCTGGCTAGCAGCCGTCCTGGCTTTTGTCCGCGCATCACCTTGTCCCTGCGCTCCGCTGCGTCTCTCCCTTCCGCCTCACTTTCCCTCGTCCATGTCTTCGTCCTCCATCCAGTTCCACTCTCCACCTCGTCCCCCCAGCGCCGCGCCTCCACCCCCGCTCTCCGCCCTCCGATCCCCACGCCGCGCCTCTCTGCTCAGCTGAGGACAGTGGTCTGCCGGGCACCATTCCCGTCTTCCACGAGGAGGCTGCTGGTCAGCTGGCACCACCACATACCACGGGAGGTTCCGGTGTCTGTGTGCATGCTCTGTCACGCATGAGGTCATGGCCAGCTGCAGCTGCTCGGTGGCACCTCACGGCGGCACACGTGCCAATGCCGTGCAATCCATGCTGACCTGGAGCCTTACCTCATGCGCAGTGATACCAGCAGGCATCGCCCAGACAGCCCTGCCCTCGGGCTGAGCAAACCCGGCTTCTGTCCTCACGGGGGACAGTTGTGTGCCCTCAAGCCTGTTTCTCATGCTCGTGCTGGATTTGTTTACTCCTGAAATAGGAGGGTGGCCGGTGTATACACAAGGGAAGGAATCCCCTTTTGTCAACGCAGAGCCAAACTTTTCCTTGTTTTTATTTCCTCCTAACGGAATGATATTGTTCTCTGGGGAAAGACCAAGAGAGAGAGAGAGAGAGACACAGAATCTTTCTCAGATTTTCATCTTGTGACTTTCTCAGAGAAACAAACACACACACTGACACGCTCTCCTTATATCCCCCGACCCCCTATTTTCCTGAAAGGAAAACTTCTCCAACGACAATGAGCCAAAGAAGCCAGCCGACGGGTCCCGCGATTTAAACAGCACGCCTTCGAGCCGGCTGGAGCTTTTCTGCGTGCCCCGTCCAAATCAAGGCTGACTTAATGGGCAGTCCAGCACGGCTGTCCAATTTCAAGGTCTGCCGAAACAAATCGAGTGTGTTTTCCATCCACATAACCGCGGGCCTATTAGGACAGCCAATTCACTTAAGAAGGAATGCTCTCAGCCCCCCTTCGGGCTCTCTTTGACGAACCCGAGAGCGGATTGCCCAGCGCCCTGCCTCCGAGTGCCCTGTCCTCGGCGGTGATGTCCGAGGTCGGCAGCCTCACTCCACACGGTGCTTCCTTTGTGTGCACTCGGCTTCCTTTCTGACCGACACTCGGGTGATTTCTGTGCCTCTCTACACGCAGGCTCGGGGACAAGAATATGGGAATGTGCGTCATCAGTTTTGCGTCTTCCTTCCCATTGTCCAACCTGGGAGGGGAAGGGGGGGCATCCAAGGGCAGAGAAACTCACAAAGCGGAATATCCCCTATGGACCGATTCATCTCCGCAGGGAAAAGCCAATGGTGGGATTTGCCAGTGCTGCCCGCAAGTCCTGTTCCTGGGCGATCCCAGACACCCTTCCCTTGCCTGGGTGCTCTCCGGGTCCTGCGAACACAGCCCCTTCGCGTGGGTGCCATTCAGACAGGTTCTCAATGGGGTCACCCCACCCAGCACCAAGGCCCCAACCAGGTGCTTCCAGTCAACTCTGAGTCAGGGCACGGCTTCAAGGGAAGCATCGCCATGCGGATACGCATTCTCCCAAACGCCACCCTTGTCTCACAAGGCATGTTGCCCGCCATGCCGTGGACATGCTTGACCGTGGGGAAGGCAGGGTGTCCAGGCCGCACGCGAGCCCATGCCTCCCCCAGGAAGGAGCCCCGCCGGCTCCCTGTCCTTCCCTCTAGGGAATGAGTCCAGTCACAGGATTCCACGCCTGCTGGGAGTCCACCTGCGGGGAGTCCACCAGGTCTGATGACACAGGCCGCTTCCTCTTCAGGAAATGAGACAGAGACTCACCCCCGGTCAGTGCTGGAAGCCATCTGCCACATGCCTCTTGTTGACGGAAAGAGCCCAACCCCATTGCCACGGCTCCCGGGGATTCCTGGGGCTGTACCTCTGGCTGGGGCCAGATAGCCCCCTCGCTGTCCCTCGGAGCAGCCGCTGGGTTTGAACCACAGACACGGACCCCACAACACCCCCATGGCAGCTTTGAGTCCAAGACAGCCAGGGGGCTCATTCAGAAGCAGAAGTAAGTCATACCAGTGTTTGCTCCATCAGGGGGACACCTCATGAGCCCATCATGCCTGGCTCTGAAGGGTGGGGGTCCATGCTGACAGGTCTCCCCATCAACAAACCCCCAGACTCACACCTGTCGAGTCACAGCCACCCTACAGGACCTGGTAGACAGGCCCCCGTGGCTCTTGCGAGACTGTGAATACTGTAAATCCCTACAGGAACAGGCAGACTCATCTTTCTCCCCGGGAGCAGCTGATGGATTCAAACCGATGACCTTCTGGCTGGCAACCCGATGTGCAGCCACCCCACCACCAGCTCCCTGAAGAGTGACATCATGTTTTCATACTTTCATAAGTATCTTTTTACTTCCTCCTGTAAAGCAACGATATTGCCCCTGGTGTAGGGTCAGCTATAAAGGTGGGCTTTCTTTCCATCCTTGCTTTTGTTTTCTGACGCAGGGTGGTCTCCTGATGACGTGAGGCCTCCCAGGAGGGATGGGCCGGGTTGC
>NW_022103951.1:20601071-20605284 GCF_000313985.2 Echinops telfairi
TCCATCCATCCATCCATCCATTATTGATGCCTCTCTATGTCTCCATCCATCCATCCATCCATCCATCCATCCATCCATTATTGATGCCTGTCTATGTCTCCATCCATCCATCCATCCATCCATCCATCCATCCATCCATCCATTATTGATGCCTGTCTATGTCTCCATCGATCCATCCATCCATCATTCATCTACTGGTTTATCCCCCCATGTATACATCTATGTTAGTCATTGTGGTAGTCACCTAATCTGGTGTCAATTTAAGGATTAAGAGTGTAGGGGTGGAGTCTAGGCTGCCAATCTGGAGATAGCCAATGAGACTTCTGTGTGGGCATGGCCTTCTCCTGAGAATTCTGGGAACGCTGGTACTTCCCCCTGGGAGGCAGAAGACACCAGTCTCTCTCTGCCAAGGCTGACAAGACATCCCTGAGGAGATGCCACATGGACCTACCCTGATGCAGCCCTGGGTGCGGAGACCCCTGCCAGCGCTGAGATGCTTCTTCCACCAAAGACGTTCTACATCCGGCGTCATTGCATGTGTTTCGTGAGTCTGAAGAGGACTTTTTAGATTGCTGTCAGACATATGGGCTAATGTCGGATTTATGACCTTGGACTGGACTGGGCTGGGATGTTTTCTCAGTGTTCAATTGCTCTTGTATTTACACCTCTCCCTTATATACATATGCGTGTTTATGAATTTGTTTCTCTAGTCTACCCGGACTAACACAGTCACCTACCCACCTACATATCTGTATAGGAGTCCTGAGTGGTGCATGCTATTAACTGTCTACCACCAGCCCAAAGGTTCATAGTCCGGACTCACCCAGGAGCTCTCTGGGAGACAGAAGGTCATGAGTATTGGGATGCTGGGGGACCAATTGTGCTGTACACACACCAAATTCACGCCATTAAGTCAACGGTGACTCACAGTGGCCCCTGTGGGGTCCCGAGACAGTCACAGTGCCCCCTGTGGGGTTCTGAGACTGAAACTGTTAACGGGAGAGCCCAGTCTTTCTCCCACAGAGCTGCAGTTGGTTTTGAACTGCCGACCATGCAGATCGCAGCCCAACATGTCACCGCTATGCCACCGGGGTCCTAAGGTCCCCACAGATCAGAATGGACTCTCTGGCCACCAAGTAACAGGAAGCCAGTGCTTTTTAACAGCAGATGGACTCCATTAATTAAAAAAAAAAGACCTATGGCGGGTAGGGGTATGCGGCCCTTGACATCTGTCGCAGAGAAAACACTGCCGCCACCCTCCTCCCTTTTCAAAGAATAATCATACAGCCCAAGTGCCTGTTTCTAAAAAAAGAGATTCTAACACAGACCTTGAGTTTGTCAGAAAGAAGATAGAGAGGGGGGAACATTGGTGGGGGGGAGGCCGCTGCCCTAGTAACTGTTAACCTCACTTTATCTGCACCCAAATTAGAAGTCACGCTGCAGTCAGCCGAGCGGGCCAGTCTGCCTCCACGCTGAGCTCCCGCCAGAGGACGATAGGTTGACCGGATGCTCAAGTACAGGGCCCTAGTGTGCTCCCCCTAAGAATTAAAGTCTTCCTTTTAAAAGACAGACTGCCAGGTGCCATCCAGTGGGTTCCTCTCGGTGACCCCACGCACAGTAGACGGAAGCAGTGGCCGGCCTGCGGCCGTCCTCCCAGCAGTGAGAGAGTTACCTGAGGATTCCAGCTCAGAGCGGACGTTGTTGTAGGAGTTGGTTTGTTTGTTTCTGTTTTGACCCTTCAGGATTGCAGTCATTCTAAGTGCCCAGGCCGGAAGAGAGGATGCCTGGGCTTCAAGGCCCACTGAGCCTTCCAGAGCACACAGACCACTTGCAAGAGCTGGGAAACCTCATCTCCCCGAAGAATTCGTCCCTTCTTTGGAAGTCAATGCGCTGGGTTTCCATACAAAAGCCTCGGCTAATGGGTTTCTCCTTCTGGGTGAAAGCAGGGCTTTTCAAGAGCAAATGCTTTTCCTGTTTTTTGCTTTTTACACACCAGGGCCATTTAAAAGTCATTTAGGCTAATCCTGGGGAGGGAGGGAGGAATAAGCACAGAGAAGAATTTTAAGTCCCTTCCTGGAAACTCAACGCTGAGCGGACCTGCGAACCGGGCGCCCGTGCCACGCAAGGAATTCTCCAGGGTGAAGCAGCAGCGGCGACCAGCCTGCCCGAGATGTGGGGGTCACTCTCTCGCCGAAGAGGATGTCGGCATGCCCAGGTCCCAGATGCGGAAACTGGCAGTGAATTTCGGGGACTTGGGAGGGTGCACAGCATCTCCTTGGAAGGAGAGACCGGCGAATTCCAGCGCGAAGCTTGAGGTGTTGTGAAGCCAGCTGTCCAGAGGCTCCGGCTCATAGTGACCCCTGGACACCAGACTGAAGCTAGCCCCCTCCAGTCTGGCACCCGCCACTCCATGGCTGAGACCTTGGGTCCTTGTTTTCTGCCGTGTTGTGCTGGCCTTTGACATGACGTGACGCTTCCGCCACTGGCTCAGCCCGTCTCACGGAGAGTCCTCCTTTTGCTGGTCCGTTTCTCTACCGAGCACCCTGCAGCACACTTTAGTTATCTCATGAAAGATTTACAAAATGGACGGGGCGAGATAAGATTCATAGGCCCCCCACAACTGCATTTTCTCTCACACTATTGCTTCTGCTGTCTCCGTTAATATTGTCTACATCACCTCTCTGGAATGCACCATGCAGAGCCCGTGGTGTAGCAGTGATGAGGTGGGCTGCCGTCCGCATGGTCGGCAGTTGGGAACCACCGCGCTTCCTGTCCCGTCTGCCGTCACATCTCAGAAACCCACGGTGGGGATAGGGGGTGGGGTCTCCATGATTCAGTGCCCATGGCAGCGGACTTGGCTTGGCTTTGGCGTAGGTGATACGCTACCCATTCCCATGGCTACACGGAACCCCCAGACGAAATTCATGATGAAAGGGTTCACTGAGGAAATCAACAGGGTGTGATGCCGGAGAGAAATAAATGTTCAGGGTTGAGTTATCGGGGCGTGTTACAACGGTCTGCTGATAAACACCCAGAGGGATAGAACTACTCCACTGGGAGCCCCAACACAAAGGCGCTGAGGTCTAGCCCCCTGAATTAAGTGTCCAGAGGCACCCCACTGCAGGGCTCTCAGCCCCAGGGCTCTCAGCTCCACTTCCCTGGGCAGCAAATCCAACTGCCCCACTTAAGTGCCCATAGGCACCCACTCCGCTAGCCAAACTTCTAACTTGCTCTGGGAGCAGGGAAGTCCGTTGCTCTGGCCCATGGGCCGGCTCCAGGTTCTGCGGCTGCTCTGAGGGTAAAACCATCTTGTGGCTCCAGGAACCTCATCAAGCAGAGGTATAGGTTCCAAAAGACGCCCTGCGTGCTTGCTGGTAATGAGATCTCTCCCGCTGCGTCTCAGAGGGCCCATTGGGCGCACAGCACGATGTCACCCCAGGGTGACAGCTCTCCATATCTTCTTGGCAGACCCACTCAGGGAGAGTGGGGTGGTGGGGGTGAGGGACGCTGACTGGAAGAGCCACTTTTCAACAGTGCACCACCGCTGCAATGCTCCGGGCCCTGGTGGCACGGTGGGCTAGGTGTCCAGCCGCTCGTTACAAAGGTCTCATTCTTCTCTCTTGACTTCTAGAACACTACTACCATCCGCTCTTAAGGGCTCCTGGCACCATGTGGGTTAAGTGCACAACGGTCAACCCCAGGTCGCTGGTTCAAACCTGCCAGCCACTCCGAGGGAGAAAGATGAGGCTTCCCCCAACACTGACAGTCTCTAACGTCTTCGATGCGCAGAACGATGTGCACACCCAGGTGATGGAGGCTACTTTGAAATTCACGAAGATTCAGCTTCCGCGGGTCTGAAGTTTACTTTGTGCCGCAGAAAGGAAAAACAATGTTTATTTAACTACTTTGGAGTATAAAATGAGATAGAACGGGATTTTCTAATCCTTGAGAGAGCAAATATTGTCAAGACCCTCAGCACAGCCTTTCCTTCAAAACATAGACAGTGAAACCGCGACAGAGTCCGAACTCGTGGGGCCCTCGGTGTATTTTAATGGAAAATGTTTGACCTCTGCTGCTCTGCCATGAGCCTCGCTACACAGGATCTGGATTTCACAGGTTTACTACACATTCCCAAGTGTCTGTCTGCCTCCCTGCCTGTCTGTCTGTGTATCTAGCTAGCTAACTATCTCTCTCTCCCCCTTGTCTGTCTATC
>NW_022103951.1:20606256-20610936 GCF_000313985.2 Echinops telfairi
ATCCACTCATCCATCCATCCATCCATCCATCCACTCATCCATCCATCCATCCATCCATCCATCCATCCATCCACTCATCCATCCATCCATCCACTCATCCATCCATCCATCCATCCATCATCCATCCATCATCCATCATCCATAGTCTGAGCTCCCTTTTCTGGAGAGCATCTCTGGGCTCTGTTCTCCCGTCCGCCATTCACTCTGAGAAGGCAGCAGGATGAGGACGGATCCTGCTTCCTCTCCCTGGAATCCTGGATGGAAGGTCGCATTCTCTCCCTTTCAACCCTCATCCCGCACAAAGGACTTCTGATTTGGGAGAATCACCTTGCCATCTGCTGTCAGGTGTCCTGAAGTTGGGTCTGACTCACGGCTCTGTTATGTGAAACGGAGTGAAGCCTTGCCCCGTGCACCAGCGTCTTCCCGATCGTTGGTCCACCTGGGCCCTGGGCAATTTGAGAGTCTCCTCCTGTGTTCTGCTCGGATCCACAAGGCTTCCGTGGGCTGGTTTCTGGAAGCGGGTGGCTCGGCCTTTATTCCCGGTTCTATGTGTAAAAGCAAGGTTGTGTGTACAGGTCCCAGGAGTCAGGGCTCCTTCGCCGTCTCCTTGAAGCTCTTCTCTCTCAGTAGACCACAAACCCTACCCTTCATAAATCCCCGCAGACAAGTCATGACCGCTCTGCTTTGGACCCACGCATCACACCCCCGTCTCCTCGCCTGACCCATGTCTAGGTCCCCTCATGCTCCACAGAAGGTATCCCTCCCAGGGAGCCCCTTCCTCCATCAAGCCCACCTCCTGAGTTCTCTGCTATCCGTGGTGACCAGTTGAGTCGTCTTCTCCCAACAGAGACGTAGGTGTCCGAGCCCCGAGTCCCTAGAAACATCACATTCATTGGACATATCATGAAGGTCACCAGGGTGGCCAAAAGGGTCCCTGTTGGTGGAATGAGTTACATGTTGGCTTAGCAACCACCAAGGTCAACAGTTAGCACCCGCCAGCTGCAGTGCGTTCATCCAGGTGAGCTATTGGTGAACAATTACTTTCTTGATAGAGAGCTCTGTCTTATCCCTAGGTGACGGTCTCTGGATTTGTCTCTCTATCCATCCTGGCCCAAGACACTCGAGAGACCAGGACACCACACCTGGTAAAGCAGGGGGTGGGCGGGGAAAGAAGAAGCCCCCAGGAGACGGGCGGACTCAGCGGCTGCCGTGGTGAATTCAAATAGAGCCAGGATGGTGAGGGCAGTGCAGGACTGGACCGTGTGTCCTTCTGCTGTCCCCAGGGTCTCCAGGGCCCGAGGCCAGCTCACAACTAGAACCAGTTGGCCTTCAGCGCTGTGTCCTAGCTCCTTGTCAATCAACGTCCAATCTCTTGGCCGGTTCCCCCAGCGGACCTTGTCTCAGAACCCCCTGATGTTGATGCGTCTGTCATCAAATAGCATGGACACTTCCTGACAGTGCCCCCCCCTCAATCATGGTAGCCGAACGATTACACACAGACACAGGAGCAACAAGCAGGACCACTTGCCCATGAGGAACACGATCGTTGTCCTTGTACAAATCAACTAATCATCAGGGACATCATTTTAAGGAAAGCGGACCGTCAGTAAGACTCCCTACCTCTCAAGGAGCCCCCTGGCAGAGGGTCAATGCACTCAGCCGCTGGCTTGAAAGGTTAGCCACCCAGTTCCACCCAGAAGTACCACACAAGAAAGGCCAGGTGATGTGCTTCTGAGACATCAGCCTTGTGAGTCCTGTGGAGTCCAACCCCAGTCGGACACACCTGGGGGGGTCAACATGAACCAGCGCCCCCATCAGGAAGGGCACACAGCAGGTAGGTAGCACAGTGTGATAAAGAAACCAGATGGTGCCAGGCTAGCAGAGAAAATAGCTCCCGGGGTCTTAAAGGCTCCTCTGCAGACAAGCAGCCATCTAAGTGGAATGTCAACAAAGCCACATGGAAGAAGCACGCCAGCATCAGTGATCGAAGGATTGTACGTTAGATAATCAGGAGCCGGAGGAGGGAACGGTATCAGAGCCTCAATGGTGAGATTCTGCGTTCACATAGCTATGGATGACAGAGGAAACCCAAGGCACTTTGGGGCTGAGATCTACCTAGGAAATAAGTCTCCGGGGACTTCCTCTACCCACGACTGAGGGATGGGAAGAAACGGGTTACCAGACAGGGTGCATGGCAGAGATGACGATGGGAGATCAGAATGATTCACCTGACTTGAATGGTTGACACCTAGGCACCTGGTCCCCCTCTGTGGCAAGTTGGGCCTGATCTGGTTTTAAACACGGTGTGTGTGTGTTCTCACAGTGGGGTTTGCCTTTTATGTATTTTGTCCTTGCGGGCAGCCCTCTCAAATTATTGTGTATGCTTCTGTTTCTTGGCCTGTGAAACCCAGGGCCGATGAACCCACAGAGACAGCAAGGGTACAGAAAAGTTTCCTGAGGGGTCCTGGGGCGGGGGGTGGGGGTGTTGAGGGGCGCGGATACCGAGGCGTTAATGAAGGAAGGGAAATGTCTGGAAACTGATGGTCGCAGCAATTGTGCAGCATTGCTCGATGTGCGTGCCCCACGGAACGGCATGAGAGGTGAAAGATTCCTGAGAAGATGGTTTTGGAAAAATAAAAAGCAAACCCACGTGCCTGAAACAGTGGTGGGATCCCGCCGGTCTGCACCGGTTGGACAGAATTGATACCTGATGTTTGTTGAGTTTGGTGACCCGAGTTAAAATGACGCGTGTAGTCGGGGCTCTCTCTGTATGGTGGGCGGCTGGGCAGCTGCCCAAGGTGGAAATCACAAAATCAGGTCCCATACTCTTTTTTTTAAACCTTCCTCTCTGCCACAGGTATGCTAAGCGCCCCCCCAGTAATGTGTATTCCTCCCATCCGTTTAAGAAGTGAGAGAGAACGATGCTGGTAAGGTTAATAAGTTCATTTCCTAAGCCTCGTTCGTTCAACGATTGACGCAACACTACGTCTTTATTCCCTTCCGTCGGGTAACTCAGCAAATAGACACAGAAAGTCACGAGGAAAAGTCCCACGTGACCAGAGGCCTACTCCCTGTCGTTGCTTTCCACGGAGCGAGCCACCCAATTCCTGAAGGCGTTCAAAGAGCTAAAAACGTTGTCAGAACAATTCCCGCAGGTTCAGCAGAAGCAAAAGGGGTTTCCCAAAATCAAGCCTACTAAGTCCAGAGAAGAGAGGCCTCCTGTGTCCAACAGCAAACACAGCGGCCAGTGTCCAGTTGGCCTCCCTCTGAAGGGACGGGATCCCTCCTCCTATGACAGGGAAGAGATGGGAAAAGACGGAGCTCAGATAAGAGTGGAGAACAGGATGCCAATCAAGAAACCATCGTGAAATGTCTTTTATAACTGTCATTGTCTTGTCAGGTATCATTTAATATTTTTATCGATATTTTAAGCCTTTCTATGTAACCTGGTTTGCGGTGCTCGTTTAAGTAATTAATACCTGTAGGAAATATTGCGTGACCTGTCGGTCTCTTGGGCTTCTTTCATCCTTAAGATGGTCACCGGGCAGCAGAGCAGGTGTTAACGTATCTGACTCCCACCACTGGCTGAGGTCCACGCAACGCCAGTGGGCCCCAGGCATGCACCAAGTCCTGCATGGGCTCAGTGCCCCATTGCAGCAAGCACACAGGGATTACTGGGTTCATCCCCACCTTACTGTTGGAGAAACCGAGTCACAGAATGGAAGCGCGTGCCCGGACCCAAGCGGCACAGTTTCAGAATCTCTGTTCCCTCCTTGCCCCTATCAAGCATCCCAGAGTCCTCCTCTCGATTTTCGGCGTTGTCCCTGGAAGGGCAAGCCCACCTCACCCAGGTAGACATGGGCCACAGGCCAGACTAGAAGCAGAGTGCGAACATAATTGGACCTGCATTCGGAAGGGCTGCATTTAAGAGCAAAGGATTTCTGTTCAAAGAGCCGATGGCAGCATCTCTATCAAGAGGGGGGGGAGATTGTCAATCAGGGTTTCCAGCCAGGTAGCATCCAGATTTCCTGGAATCCCTGGAGGCTGGTGGAAGGAGCCCCCGTGGAGCAGTGGGTGATCAGTCTGACTGCTAACAGGCTGCTCAGGGGAGAAAGACTGGATTCTCCGCTTCTGTAAAGTATTACAGTCTCAAAAGACCCTCAGGGGCATTTCTACCCAGGCCTATGGGGTGACCGTGAGAGTCCACTGGCTGACAGTGACTTTGCTTTGCTAACAACTGGAAAGTTGCAGGAACTGTGGACCATAGGGAGCTAGTGGGCTTATAGCCACTAGTGGGGGTGGGGCAATCTGAAAAAGGAAGTTGGGGGGGGGCGATCGGGGTCGCCTCATCCAACTGTAAGGACCACGGAGTGATTCTCGCCAAAATGTGTTCAACGGGGCGCGTTTTGCTGTGTGCATTTCAAATAACATCAACCGCCACCCAAAACATCCTTTCCACCCGAGCAGAAAATCGATCCACCAATCCTAGCGGACGCCCCCCCGCGCCCCCCAGTCCTGGCTGCGAAAACCATCCTGCAAGGAGCCAACAGTCTAAAAGCATCCCCTCCTCTCGCCGCGGGGGGCTGGCCAGCTCTGGTCCCCCGCCCCCCACTTTGCCGCCCTCTCAGTGATGACATCATAGCTTGTCCATTAAACAATCGTGCCTTTGTGAGTCGGGGG
>NW_022103951.1:20613868-20615670 GCF_000313985.2 Echinops telfairi
CCCTGTCCCCCCCTCCCCTCCCCCGGTCACCTGGCCCCTGGGGGGCTGTTGCTGGAGCCTCGCGGAACCCCTTCCCCCCAAACCTGATGCGCCCAGGCTGGTGTCCCTGCACTGGCCTGCAGGTGCGGGCCTGGCTTCCTCTAGGATCCCTATGACCCCCCCTTAGCAAGGAGCTGGAGGCAACGTTGTTGGGGACTCCCTGCCTGCGCTGGGGGGTCTGCAGCGTGCGCCCCCGCGGGGTGCGCGTGCCTGGAACGTTTTAAAGCCTGGGCAGCCCCCGGGAGTGTGGGGGCGACCGAGCGCCCCCTCCCCGTTTGTCATTTGCACCTGCCTTAAGAAATGTGGGTTGAGGGCTGCCTTGGCAGGGAGTGGGGCGCTGGTGGCACCCAGCACGTGCTGTCCTTGCGAGCGACGCCCACAAGGTGGTGGTGTGGGTGTTCTTGATTTCGGTTGGATTTGGTTCCTCCTGTTTGGTCAGTTGGGGTGGGGGGCGTATGCGAGGGATTTGTCAACACGCACAGCTGCAGAGGCGGACACCCTGGGGCTCGCTGGGCGGAACTGCTTTCTGGGGGAGGGGGTGCGCCGCGGGAGGGGGGGAGCTCGCCCCATTTTCAAAGGCAGCAGTCGGATTCATACAAGGGACCCCTTCCAAAAAAAGAAAAAAAGTTTAGGGAGACGGAATTGGGGGTTTGTGCAGGCCCTGTGCTGGCGGGGAACCTGGCCTTCGGGGCACTGAGCCCTGGGTGCTAGCTCCCTGGGAAACCATGGATTAGCTTTTAGGGACAGCCTTTCTTTCTGCCCCCACCCCCGTCCCGACTGCATGGGCTTCCAGGACTATTTGTCCCATTTTCCTGGAGGGTGGCAGAACCTAGGATTGTGGAGAAATGTACATGGGGGACTGGGGGCCAAGGGGCAGGATGGGCTCAGAGGCTGGGGCTGGAGGCCCAGGCTTCCCTGGGGAGCCCTACTTTCATGCCCAAGCCCCTCTGAGATGTCCGGTGATTGGAGGAAGACGCAGACAGGATGGGGTTCCATCCCTGATTGCCAGAAGGAAGGGAGACGTGGGGGGCGGGGGGATCTGGATTTCCAAACACGTCCCAGCATATGAAAAGAGAAAAATGAATTAAAATCTCCAATCTGAAGCAATTCGGGCAGACCTGTGCAAATATATTAGAAGTTCAGTATTGGCCTGAGCAAGTAAATAATATGTGTGTGTGTGTGTGTGTGTGTGTGTGTGTGTGTGTCTGAGAGAGAGAGAGACTATTCGTGTGAGTGAGTATTTATTTAGCAGATTGAAAATAAATGCATCTCCCCTGACGTGGGAGCAGATCAGCAGGGCTGCTATTGCCGGCTGAGAATCAGTTCATCTGTTTTAAACCACTGCATTGAGCGGTCAGCCCTGATGCTTAGGAAACTGGAACCATTTGGAATGGGAATGGGGCCTGGCCGCCTCCCTCTGTGGGGTCTAGAGCATCCCACCCCCTTGGGCCCAAGAGACACTGCTTTCTAATGTTGCTTTTGGGGGGGGGTGTATTTCTTTTGGCACGGGGGCTGATAAAATACGGCTGAACGTACAGCGATTCCCTCCAAACCGGCATTCTACCCAGCTCTTCCCCCAAATCTAAGAACAGAACGCTACTTGCTCCGTGGCACAGGCCTGGCCAACGGGGCTGAGCACAGGGCCCTGTCTCTGCCGGTGACCTGCCGCCGGGGCGGGGAGCTGAGTGGACCGGCCAGGGCGTGCCCTGCCCTCCGCTGCTAATGAGAACAGAAAGTGACTAAGGTGTGTGTGTGGGGTGGGC
>NW_022103951.1:20620881-20621741 GCF_000313985.2 Echinops telfairi
CGGGCCACACACCGGGCGGCTAGCATTCAGCTTACTTCTCCTATAATGTGTGCTTTTTAAACGACGCTGTGAAACTTAGCCTGCGCGCCTGTTGGCACAGTTTACAAAGAAAATGCCCGAGGTGCATTCTAACATCCCATCCCATCATGCAATCTTGAACGCTTCAAAAAGCAATTTTTTTTAATTAAGGAAGCCACCCCTGGCCTGGGTGGAATGTGATCGGAGTTAACGAGGTGTGGGTTTCTGAAGCCCCAGGCCCTTCTCCCCCCAGCACTGTGACCCACACCGGATGCCAGAGCCACACCGGGAGGCCTTCCAGGCTCCACCTCGGCGTGGACAGCATTGGCGGTTGGCTCGGAGAGCAGGTGGGGCCCTTCAGCCTGGGAAGCACTTTTGCAAGGTTGTCGCTGCTCCTGGGAGTCTCTGTTCTCAAACGCCCTGGTTGGGTGGTGGTAGGGAGGTTGTGGGGAAGTGGGGGGGCGGCTGGGTGGTATTGAGGGGCCAGATCAGCATTGAGCTGAGTGATTCCATGAACTGGGGTTAACCATCGACCATTTCTGACAAAGTTGGTCCCCCGAGAAAGTCTCAGGGCCGGGGCACAGCCCTGAGCGTAGGCCACTGCCAGTCCTGGCCGGCCGAGTGCAAATCCGTTTGAACACCCCCCCACCCAGCTGTGACCACAGCCTGCTGTTCCAGGAGAGGAGGCCAGCTGGTGTCCTGGCTGCGCGGTGGGCTGCTCACCGCAAGGTCAGCGGTTCAAAAGCACGGGCGGCTCCTTGGGAGAAAGGTGAGGTTCCCTACTCCCCCCGTAAAGAGTGGCAGCCTGGGACACCTGCAGGGGCGGGTCTGCCCTGGGCCGC
>NW_022103951.1:20624017-20626232 GCF_000313985.2 Echinops telfairi
GATTTGTTCAGGGCTGACACTGACGGATGTCTCCCTTCACCCACTTTTCTGCGGTCCATCCCCCAGGGATGGGGGGCCATTCGTCGATCATGGAGATCGGCCCCCTCTTACTCCCCCCACCCCCTTACCCTGACCCTCCTAGTATTGCTGTTCCCCTTATTGGTCCCGAGGGGGTTTATCTGTCCTGGACTGACACTGACGGATGTCTCCCTTCACCCACTTTTCTGCGGTCCATCCCCCAGGGATGGGGGGCCATTCATCGATCATGGAGATCGGCCCCCCTTACTCCCCCCACCCCCTTACCCTGACCCTCCTAGTATTGCTGTTCCCCTTATTGGTCCCGAGGGGGTTTATCTGTCCTGGATTCCCTGTGCGCTGAGAAAATGTTTTGAAAACGATGATGACAACACATGTACGGATGTGCTCGACACAATGGATGGTGGGAAGAGCGGTAAGAGCCCCCAATAAAATTAAAAAACAACAAAAACGGAACAACTTGGTCTTGGGGGAGAAATTCTTCATGGCGACTCTTCGCCGTCGTAGGAAAACGTGCTGGCCGTGGGAGACGGGGGCTGCTGCATCAGGGGGGGCCCACAAAGAGCCCCTGGCCCAAGACTCTGATCCGCTGTGACCGTCTGGCCAGGGCACGGCGGTGGCTCAGGGCTACCACCCTCGCCTTCCGTGTGGGAGACCCCGGTTCGATTCCCAGCCGGGGTGCACCGTGCCTCTCGGTGCCTGACAGCCTGCACATTTCCTCCGGGAGCCCCTGAGTCGTTGACGTTGTCTGGGGGCTCTACGTCGCAGCCACTGCACCGGGTGCTCGATGCTGAGAGGTACAGGGTGCTGGCCCGGGCTCGGCAGGACTGACAGGCTGGGGGAGAGTAGGTAGAAAGGGCTGGCAATCCGCTCATAACAAGCCTACGTTTCGAGACCCTCTGACGTGTGGTTGATGATGGCGAAGGCAGGGGACCGGGCAAGGCACGGACGCTGGGGTGCCGGGCCGTGAACACATCTCCCACACAGGCGTGTGACGGGCCTGCAGTCCCATGATAGGAGCCCTGGTGAGCCGAAGGTCGGCAGTTCTAACCCGCCAGCCGCTCGGGGGGAGCAAGACGAGGCTCCCTGCTCCTGTGAAGAGTTACTGTCTCTGTGTGAGGTTTCCGGAGTGGGCGGTACCTCGTTCTTGCTCCACACGGGGCTGAAGGGATTCACACGCAGAAGCACTTTGTCATCCAAGGGAGTTTTCACGGCGGAAAGGAGATGTTTCGGGTTTTACGGCCTCAACTTGGTGCCGCTGTTTCTGGACGGCGTGCAGAACCGCCCGGAAGCCGCGCTGGGGTTCACGGCTGGGCGTGTAAAAACCACACATGCGGAACTGGGGTGGGGGGACCCCTGGGGACCCAGAGGTCACAAGACCAAGGGCATGTGGGCCCCAGTAGGCCTGGAGCAGACGCTTGAGGGTGCCCGTAAGGGGGCGACCTGCCTCTGGGAGCCAGGGTGTCAGCACCCCTGGCTGGGTGTTTGACCTCATCGGCTGAGTTGAGGCTCACCTGGATGATGTCATGGTCCTAGGTGGGGGCTAGGTGTTAGGGGTCACCTGTGCTGGGGGGCGGGGCCTCGTCTGTGCACACGCTCAGTTGGGGTCCTCCCATGGGTGCCCAATGGCTGGTTGATTTCTTGCCAACGTCTCTATGCGGGTCTTGGTGGGCATTGGGGAGACGACCCCCATTTGTGTCTGAATCGAGCGACCGTTCCTCGGGAACCCACAGAGTGGGCGGTCTGTTCCCCGCTCTCTGGTGCTAGACTGGATGCTGAGTGTCGTCTGGGTGCTGGGGACCCGGCTTGTCGATCTCTCCCAGAACTGAAGCGGGGTGCACTGTGTGGGGAAAGGGGGAGTCGTTTCGGGACCGTTAGGAAGCAGTGCTTGCAAATGGGACTAGAGAGTCATCCTGTGGGAATGTTGGCACGCTGATTCTAGGAAATCCGTGGGAACCGCGTGTGATGGAAACACACACACACACACACACACACAGCGGGGAGGGGAGAGGGAGGGAGGAGTCGGAATCCTCTGGATGGCAGGGAGTTTGTTTAGAAGTATTGAACCCCCTTTCTCCGGGTGTTATTTTTGCCTGTGACCTGCAAGTGGAGGGCTGCCTGCTGACCGCGGGCAGGTCGTGAGACAGGCTGTGCTTGTGGGGAAAAAATAGAGCAAAGA
>NW_022103951.1:20627024-20628570 GCF_000313985.2 Echinops telfairi
CAGAAACCTGATTGGGAGGCGTACATTCTCTTTGATTGAAAGGCTTACAAGGTCGGCCCAGGCTCCAGGGTGAGACAGATCAGACAGGAGTCATGCCCGTGTGACTCCCTGCCCTGTCCCCAGTATGATGACCTCCGTCAAGGACATGCCCTGAGAGAGAGAGAGAGAGAGAGAGAGAGAGGGAGAGACTGCCCCTCCCTAGGCTGGCTGGAGAGGGGTGGAGCGGATTCACGCTTCAAGCACGCTGCCCGGGGTCAGGATGATCTACATCTTTCCTTAAGGACCAGAGAGCCGACAATGGACGCTTCATGTATTATGTAGAGACTGCAAATGAATTTTGGGCTGTCCTTACCGTGCACAATGTTTTGCAAAACCGCACGCTCAGAACGCAAGCTGCCGGGCACTAGATCTCGTGCTGGGGGCTCCCAGGCCGAATGACGGGTCTGGGTCTTTGTGCCGTGGGTCCAAGGCTTCACAAACGCTCTCCTTAGATTATCTTTTGAGACTGGGGTGTCTTCTGCGCCCTAGCACACGCGGGAGAGCAGTCACAGCAGGAATAGGAGCCCCATTGTTCTCCCGAGGGGTGGCTAATGGCTGACCTCACGGATTGCAGGCCAGTCAGTAACTGTGACCCCAGCAGAAGGCTGGCCCTCAGTCAGCTCTCTCTTCTGAGCCTCTGTCCGGTGTTGAGCATGTTTGTTTTGCTGGGTACCCCTTTCCTGCAGGAGGGCTGGGCTCCTAAAATCCCCACACCACACCAGCCTCATTCACATAATAAAAGGGACCCATCTCCCCAGAACCCCAAGTTTTTTTAGGTTAGGATTTACCATGCACGTTTGGGGCTGGGTGGGAGACACAGCGTTTGGGGCTGGGTGGGAGACGGGCCCTTCAGGGAGTCACCTGGAATGTTGACAGATGGACAGACGGAGCCTGAGAAGAAGCGATTCAGGGGAGGAGGGAGACATGGAGAGTCTGCCGATCACGTCCGGGACATGGTTAGTTACGTAAGGAAGAGAGGGGGGAGCGTTGGGTGGCTCAGAATTGCTCACCTGGAAAACACTGAGCAAAACCTTGACAGGTGCCCCGGGGCCCAGGGGACCTTGGTGGTGTGGACCCTGGGCTCTCTCCCCAGGTGGGGTGGGAGCAAGACTCCGCTGGTTAGGACAGGGCCCTCGCCTCGAGGGGCCCCATCCTGATTTGGAACAGCCTCGCTTCATGAGTCAGCAGAGAGATGTGAGAGACACCGGGGAGACGCGGGAAGTCCCTGAAGTTGGCGTGTGCGGTAGAGTCTCATGAAACGAGGCTTGGAGTCAAATGCTCCCGCTGCTGAATTGGGGAACAAAACCAACAAAAAAGACTCATCTTTAGACCCCAATTTTAATATCTGTGTCTCGTGTGTGTGTGTGTGTGTGTGTGTGTGTGTGCATAAGCGACAATACATACATGTACCACATAGACCCAGAGTGTACATCTTCAAACCCAGTTTTTTGGTGTTTGTATGCATATATGTTTTCCATGTATACATGTATGTATTTTGTGTGTGTGT
>NW_022103951.1:20628973-20630148 GCF_000313985.2 Echinops telfairi
ACTCACAGTGATCGATGTTTTTGTACATGTATGTGTATGTATCCATAAAGACTCATTGTGTACTTTAAAACTCAATTTCTTTGTATATATCTCCTCATTGTGCATCTTTAGACCAACATATCTCTATCATATATCTCTATCTATCTATGCATCCATCTATCCATCCATCTATCTATATCTATCTACCATTATCATCTATTTCTATCATCCATCCATCTATCCATCTACCTATCATCTATCTATCTATCCATCTACCTATCATCTATCTATCTATCTATCTATCTATCTATCTATCATCTATCTATCTATCTATCATCTATCTGTAGCATCTATCTCTATCTCTAGCATGCATCTATCTATTATCTATCTATCTATTCTATCTATCTATATATCTATCATCTATCTCTATCTCTATCTATCTATTCTCTATCTATCTATCATCTATCTATCTATCTATCTATCTATCTATCTATCTATCTATCTATCTATCTTCTATCTATCTATCTCTGTGCACTTCCATCTGCAAGGCCGGCGGTCAGAACCTCTATCTCAGAGGGTCCGAGAGGGCAGTGGTACCTTGTGCAGCAGAGTCTCCCTGGAGCCCTGGTGGGGTCGTGGTTACTCACAGGATGGCTAACGGTCAGGTGGGCAGTTCAGAACCAGCAGCCCTCCATGGGAGCGAAATGAGACTGTCCGTCTGCTCCTTTAAAGAGCCACAGTCTTGGGACCCCAGAGGGGGCAGCTCTGCCCTGTCCCGGAGGGGTGCTGGGCTCTGAGCCGGAATGCATTCCACTGGAGTGAGTTCTCATTTGTTTTGTAGTCACGCCCTGGGGGAGTGTGGGGCTGGTAACGAGAAGGTTGACAGTTCAAACCCATCAGCCGCTCCTTGGACGTCAGAGGAGCCTGTCTGTGGCTGTCCATGTGTCCAGCCTTGCAAAGCAAACTTTCTGGGAGTGTCTCTGGTCTCTGCCTCTGTGACTGCTGCTGCTGTCATCAGGGGCCATCTCCTCGGGATGTCTTGCAGGAAGTGAGCCTTGCCAGCTGAAGCAGGGAACTGCTAAGGCAGCGGCAACCCAGAACCAGAAACCTGATTGGGAGGCGTACATTCTCTTTGATTGAAAGGCTTACAAGGTCGGCCCAGGCTCCAGGGTGAGACAGATCAGACAGGAGTCATG
>NW_022103951.1:20632088-20633182 GCF_000313985.2 Echinops telfairi
GGGTCCCACTGGAAGCAGATGCTTGACCTCCTCCACCCTTTCTCTCTTCGCCACGATTTTGTTTCCGTCGAGCGGCGAAGGCCTTCCCCCCTCCAGGCTGGGCTGTCCTCCGTCTCTGACCTCCATCCGTCAGTCCTCCCCACCCTGCTGACATCCCCCGAATCACGCCGCCCTGTGCTTATCCCGGGATGTCCACGGACCAGCCGCTCACGTGGCTGCCTGCGTGTCGATTACCGGAAATCTCCCTGCTGTGGAGTGGACGCGGGCTTCCAGCGCCCCAGGTCGGCCCAGTCGCGACACAGAGCAAAGTGGTGGCTACGTAGCTGTTTCAGAGGATGAGAGCAGAGCCCTCCGTGGCTCTCAGCGTGAGTGCCCATCTCCTGAGCAGCAAGGCCTGGGAGGCTTGGTGTTGTAATTTATGCAGAGAGGGAGGCGAGGATAAACCAGGTCGACCTGGCCTCGCTGTGGTGTGTGCGTGTGAGGGGGCAGCCCCGGGGTCTCGGTTTGCTCACCCCCTGACTCAGGACAGGAGACAAGGAGGGGATTCAGTCCACCCTAAAACGCCCAAACCAGAGCACATGGGATGGACTGCTAACCCCCTGCCCCCCGCCCCCACCCGCTGTCAACCCCTCATTAACAAAAGGAGGCCACGTTTCTGGTCGCCCGTGCTACACAGCACCTTTAGGCAGAAGAAGGTGAAAGAAGAGCGGGCGGCTCGGCCCAGGTGCAAACAGCTGTGCCGTCCGTCAGCTGGTGCATGGGGGCCACCTCTCAAGGGAAGTTGGAGCATTTGTGAGAGAGACGTTTCCCCAGCTGCAACATGAATCCGGGGCGTTGGACACTGAGGAGCGCGTGACTCTTGGGATCCTGTTCAAAAGGCTCCGTTAGACAATTGAGAAGACAATTGAGAAGACGGGCGAGCTCCCCCGACTATTGACAACTCGATTGCATGCACCGAGCGATTTTGCAAGAATACGCTAGCCATTCTCTGTGCTGGGGGGCCCTGTGCACTGTGGGGTGTGGGGCGGCCTCCCTGGTCTCCCCACTAGTCATTCTCTGTGGTGGGGGGTCCTGTGCACTGTGGGGTGTGGGGC
>NW_022103951.1:20635142-20637776 GCF_000313985.2 Echinops telfairi
GCATACTTCCTATTCCTTGCCCGCACCAGAATCCCGATGGTCCTTTCTTCGCCGTTCCTCCTCTTTCGCTGTCCGGCGCTGCCCCGTGCAAGGAGATGATTGAGCACACTGTGTCCAGGGTCCAGGCTTTGACTGGTCCTCTCAGCCCTTTCGGGCTTTGAAAGCGGTCCTCTGCCGCGGAGGTAAAGACCCCGTCATTACGGGGCCCCTTTGCTCAGCCAGGGTCCACTTGATGAATTACATCCCTTTGAGGGAGAAGCCGCTGATCCTCCGGGAGAGTCCTTATCGTTTCCTCTCCCCGAAAGGAAGATGGAATTGATTTCCGTAAATCATAGCTTTCGAGAGAGACGCAAACAACAGCAGGGAAAATCAAGTCCGATCGGTATCTTTCGGGAACAAAAACAGCAACAAAAACTAGGGCGCAGCGTGTCCGGCAGCTGAATCATCTAAAACGGAGCGCCAGCCCGTGGGGGTGGGTGGCCGATCCCGGGAGGTGCGTCCTGACGGGAGATGCTGGCATGGCCCCCCCAAACCCAAGCCCCCACCCTTGTGAGCGAGTGGCTAGAGCTGTCCATTGTGGAGAACAGACAACTGACAAATACGCCAACGCTGGGTGAGAGCGTGCCGGGCGCAGTCTGCAAAGGCAGCCTCACTTAAGGGACGGGCGTGGAGCTCCCGGAAGAGTTGATGCGCTGGATGCGCATCGGACTCCCGGCCAAAGGAGGCGGCTTTCCGGTGCTCGTGGGGCCGGCGGACTCGGGAGGGGCAGGAAAGTTTCTCGGGATGAGGCGTTCTTGGGAAGGGCCGAGACTCCAGAGGAAGGCGGTCTCGGTCTCTTTTCACGCCGAGTTGCCACGCAGCAGCAGCAGGGCTTAGTTCAGAGAGCAAGAGCAAGAAGCTCCGGGTCATTGAGAGAGGGCCGTGCAGGTCAGCCCCTCCCCGGGACGTCTCCAGGGTGCCGGAAGGCTACCGAGCGAACCCTGGGCAGAGGTGGTTCCTTCGGCTCCGGGATTTACCCGGCTCACAAAACCTCCCACTGTTCCTCTTCTCCTCCAGTGGACCGCTGTCCCCTGCACCCGCCCCGTCAGCACCACTGTCCCCTCGCACCCGCCCCGTCAGCACCCGTCCTCCTCCCAGCCCCGTGGCTTCACCTTTCTTCCCGGTCCCTCCCACTCTGGACGGCTGCTTTCTGAAGCTGGGAAGACCTGGGTTTGGGGGCTTGGTGGGTTTTTTTGGTCTGAGATGAGCGTTTTTGCCGCTAAAGACCCCGGGTTCATTTCCATTTAACTTTTCCTCTTTTTTTTCCCCTGCAAGTCACTCAAACTACTATTTAGGTTTGAGGCATGAGGAATCCCAAGGGGTTTAAAAAATGTTTTCCCCACTGACTTTTAAAGAAACATTTAATATATGCGCATACACACATATACACATACATGTATACATACATATACACACATACAAGTGCACAGACACATACATATATACACATACATGTATACATGCACACACATATAGACACATACATGTATACATGCACACACATATAGACACATACATGTATACATGCACACAGAGACGCATACAGACACATACATGTATACACACATACACGTATAATACAAGCACACACAGACACATACATGTATACACACATACATGTATACATGCAGACACATACATGTATGCACACACACATACACGTATACATACACGCACACACATACAGACACACACGTATACATGCACACATACATGTATACACATACATGTATACATGCACACACAGAGACACATGCATGTATAGACACATACACATACACGCATACATACATGCACACAATACAGACACACATGTATACATGCACACATACATGTATACACACATATATGTGCGCACACATGCATGCATCATATATAAAAAGATATATCTACCAACTCATCTCAAGAAGTAAAATCAACAACACTATCCTTTTAAATCCTCTTTTTTTGAGGTGTGGGAAACCTTGGTCTTGGGGTCGCCTGCAGTCTTTGCCCTTCCCGGACTGACTGCCTCTCCCAGCATGAAGCTCCCTCTCCAAACCGAGCCCAGGCCTGGGGGGCTCCCCGGGTTCACCGTTCCCCCTCCTCAAGTCCCAGTATTCCTTTGGGTGCGTGTGCCGAGGCTCCCGTATCCGTCCTCCCACCCGTGGGTGTTCAGGGGGCTCCTCTCTGGCTACTGGGAATAATTTCAATGCTGTGCAGACGGTTGTCCGTGGCTCCTTCCGCGGAAGTGGGGAGCCAGGCCCTTCCTCGTGGTCTCTCCTGAGTCTGGAAGCTCCGCTGAAACCAGAAATACCGGACACGCAGCGTCCGGCCTCCTGAGGACACACAGGCCACCAGACTCAGTGTGACAAGCTGACACACGGCTGGCCAGCGTGCTGCTCCCCAGAGGCAAGGAGGCCAGGCCAGTCTTCCGTCCGTGGGACATGCTGTCATGAGTGACCATGGCCTGGGGGAGGACCTCACGCTCCGTCAGGGGAGGGGGGGCGGCAAAGACGAGGGAGGCCAGCCACGAGATGGATTGATGCGACTCTGCTGGTCAGGGGAGCCATCCTGAGGACCACGCGGGCCGGGCGGCATTGTGTCCTGTGGTGT
>NW_022103951.1:20638670-20643089 GCF_000313985.2 Echinops telfairi
AAGGGGTGGAGTCTAGCCTGTCCCTCAGGCCGCAGCTTGATGACCTCATTCGGAGCCCCCACGGGGATCAGTAGCTCCCTGGAGGCCAGAGACAGACTCTCTGCTTCTCTTCCTGCCGACAAGACACATGGAGCGACGCTAGAGCCCCGGAGCGGGAGGAGCCACGGGGAGACCATGCCAGCGCTGAGATGCTTCCACCACCACTGGATCCACAAGACTCCCCACCCACTGGCCTGTGATCTCTCTGCATTCGGCACCGTTGCATGTGCTGCGTGAGTCTGAAGAGGAATTTACAGACTAGTATGGGGCAGATGGGCTAATATCGGACTTAGGGACTTGATCTGGACCGCCAGGATGTTTTGTTCATGCACAATGGCTCTTTGATAGAAAGCTCTCTCTTACATAAGAGAGTCTCTGGATTTGTTTTGCCAGCCCACCCGGACTCAAACAGCTCCCAGCAGCCAGGTGCATCTGTCCCGAACCAGGATACCAAGGATGCCCAAGGACTATTGGACGTGTTTAACCTATGGTGCCGGTGCAGCGTGTCGAATGGACCAGGGACGGCCCCGGAGAGCCAGCAGCAGCTCTGTCCAGCAAGATGCACGGCCCGAGGGGTCCTTAGAGGGGAGGAGGCAAGACTGTCTCATGCGCTTCGGACACGTTTTCGGGAGAGACCGGTCCCTGGAGAAGGGAGGACACACGCATGGAGAGGTAACGAGGCAGCGGGAGAAGAGAGGGAGACCTTTCGCAAGATGGGGTGAAGCGGGGGCCGGCCGCGTCGGTGGGTCTAGGCATAGGAGCCTTCCTGAGGTGGCACAGCACCGGGCACTGTCCTGTCCTGTTGGACATCGGGCGGCTGAGCCTCGGCACTGAAAACAGCAGCTTGTAGGAGGTCGCCGGGTCGTTCCTCTTGGTCTGTCTGTCTGTCTTCCCCTGCCGTCGCCCATGCGCTTAGCCCAGCGGCATGCACCATGCTCACAGTTCAGCGACCAGCCCCTGTCTTGCCTGCTTTCTGTTCCACCACCCTCTTTCTCTTCTGCTGTGGGTCCCCAGCACCCTGTCCACAGACGGTGCACCCATGTGTTTGTGGAACAAGAGGGTGACCTTACAGACCCAGCGGGTGCTGGTGAGCCCGAGGGCGACGGGGAGGTCCTCACTCTGAGCTGTTTGAACCAGCAGCCGGACGTCTGAACCAGCCGTTTGCTCATTGAGACAAAGATGAGGCCCCCCTGCTCCCCAAAGATTCAAAGTCTCAGGACCCCCAAGACCACACGCTACTCTGTCCCCCGAGTGAGGGACGCTCCCTGTGGACGAGGGCCCGGGCTGCTGGCCGTAGAACTGACGGCTGAACCCCCAGGGACACCGTGTGCTCCTGGAAGGACTTGCAGCCACAGAAACCCCACCCAGGGTGGAGGAGGCCTGCTGCTGCCACGGGGTGAGGATTTGTTGGCTTAGTCTAAGGTCCGAGGTTCGAATCCAGCCGTCGCTCTGCGGGAGAAACAGGAGGCTACCTGTTCCCAGAAAGAAGTGTCGTCGCAGGAATGCAGTACAGAACCTTCAAGAGTTGGAATCACCTGGATTTATATATACATATATATATACACACACATATATGTATGTATGTACATGTATATATACATAATATTATAACATATAATGTATATTTATATATATAATAACATATAATATAATATATATGTAGATTTTTTGGTTCTTAATTTATGAGCTAGCATCCACTGAATGGCAGTGTTAAAAAATAGACATTTCCTCCCCGCGGGGCCGTGGTTAATCACTGCGCTGCCGACAGTCAGGTTGCCAGTTCAAGCCCACCAGGCAGCCCCCGGTGGTCTGGTCTTAACAGGTGGCAGCCGGGGAAATGAACGGTCGTGACAATAGAATCCCCATATGGCTGGTGTGTGTCGACGAAAAACGAAACAATGATGTTTTGAAGTGAACGAGGGGCACCGTTAAGCCCTGGGGATGGGAACAGAAATGGGTGTTTTCCGATGGTCTGGGGCATCCCCTGGGAAAGGGTCGTCCCACCCCCAAAGGGGTCTCGACCCCCAGGTTGAGAACCGCCGGCCTAGTCTTAAAGGCTTGTCTTCAAACAAGCAGCCCTCGAATTGAGGCTTCAACCAGGGCCACGTGGAAGAAGTGCACCCATCTCACGTCCAAAGATGGCAGGTCATAGAATCCAAATCCAGAGGGGGGAACGGTATCAGAGCCAACATTCCAGATACCCGGAAGGCAGCGGAAACGCAGGACCCGTGTGCAGCTTCCCCCCCGAGAAAGGAGCCCCTGGTGAATCCCCTCAGACGATGGACCAGGGATGGTCAGAGCATCTGACCAGACAGAGAGCCCCGTGGGACCCATCGCTGTCACTGTTATGTAACCAGGCGGCACCGTCTCATCCGATCCTGTCTTGAGCCGGCGAGTGTGTGTCCCAGTGTGAACAGCGTCTGCCCCCTTTCCCACCCACGTTCCGTCTTGGCTATCGGCTGCTTGGGTTTCTGTATAGAAGCCAAGCAGCAAGTTGAGAGAGGCCACCAGGGGATGAATGGTTTCCTCGGGAGGAAGACTCCGTGTTCTGCTCCTGAGAAGCCTCACAGCCCGGGACCCCACAGGGGCAGCGACATGCCGTCGGGCAGAGTCAGGATTGACCGGCGTTGGCGGGGAGTTGGCTTTGTTTCCGGGCGCGGCGGGCCGGGGAGCGAACGGTGGCTAAACAGCAAAGTGACGGCAGCCTGGGGGACGCCGTGGGCCTTCTCTGGTCACCTGTGGTCAGCGGGTGGGGGGTCACCATGATTCCCAAGCAACTTGACCTCCAACAGCAACCAAGCAAGAAACAAACCAGGAGGGCGCAGGGAAAGTTCTTACCTCTCCGGTAGGGGGTGGCGGGTCTCTCTCTGTCTCTTGATGGATTAGGCGCTGGCCGGCCCGTAAGGTACCACTGGGGCATCGTTCCTCGGCCATGCCTGTGACCCCTTGCTTGTTGTGGCTGCTCCGTGCCCTGCTGCAGGCCATGACCCCAGTCCAGCGGGAAGAAGCACCGCTTGGTCCAGCGCCGCCCGCACGGTGGTTCTTGGGTTGGACCCCCTCCTTGCAGCAGCTGCGTCCCTCTGTCCGTCCATCTCCTCCAGGGTCTACTGCTTGCCTGCTGCCCTTCCAGGGTCCCGGCCATGACCCGCTTCGCCAGGGACGGGCCCGTCAGCACGTCGTCCACAATACGCGAGAAGCCCCAGGGGCACTCTGGTGGTGCCTCTTCCCAGACAGATTGGGCTGCCCTTCTGTCTGTCCATCCACAGCACCCTCTGCCCTTCCCCTCTGTCCTCCTTGCTGTCCCATCGCGGTGCTGACCCCAGCCACCCTGTGCACAGCAGAGGGAGACCCTGCCCAGGGCCCGGCGCCGTCCGCACAACTGCCCCTGCCCCTGAGCCCATGGCTGCAGCCACGGTGTCTGTGCACCTCGTGCACTGACCCCCTGCCCTACCAAGCACAATGTCCTTCCCCGGGGACCAGTCCCTCCCTGTGTAGACACCTGTCAGCCTTTAATCCCGCCTCCGCCGGTCGGTGTTCCGTCTGTAGGGTTTTGAACCCTTAGTTTTTCTTCTCTGCATAGTTTAAAAGTTGGTGTCCCGAAAAGACAGCACAACGCTTTGTGGGATTCCTCTGCGCCGGGCCGCACTGCCCACGGAAACCGAGGGTGATAAACGGGAGGCCGTGGAGTATTTCAGGGTTTTATCTTTGGAAGCCGTTCAACAAAAGCTACAAATCTCGCCCTGCGGGTCTGTTTATTTCCCATCGGGATGGAGGGTGGTTTTGTGTGCGGCTTCATTCTGCCGTGAAGAGTGTGATTGAGCCACCCTCCAGGCCCGTCCACGGGGGCCGGGGTCATTTCTCAGAGCCACGGGGGAAGTCGCAGGGACTCAAGACTATCTCGAATGGATTATCTATCCTTCAGTTACTCCACGCACGCTGCAGAGACTTCTACATGTAGATATACAGTTTTAATTCCACTGATGGTTATTTTATTGTCCTTCAAAACACTGACAACAATCAACCAGAACAGTCCGTGCAAGAAACGGGGGGCAAACTCAAGACAGAAGTCGTCTGAGAAATGGGCAACTTGTCATAAAAAGGGGGGATTAAATTTAGAATATTGTTTCATCTCAAAAAATTCAAACTGACTCTCTGGCCTGGATGTGATTCCACCTCATTGCCGCCGTACAGGACAGGGCAGAGAGGCCCCTGGGGGTTCCTGCGACTGTCAGTCTTTACGGGAGCAGACAGCCTCGGATTCCCCCCTCGGAGGGGGACGGTGGTTTTGAACTGCTGACCCAGTGGTTTGCAGGCGATCGTACCACCGGCACAGGGCGCCCTCAAGACTTCTGGGCTCCACCTGAGAGGGCACATGAAATG
>NW_022103951.1:20644083-20648857 GCF_000313985.2 Echinops telfairi
AGAGCCTCCAAATGAGGTCACCCAGCTGCGACCGGATTGGCTGGCTAAACCCCACTTCTTCCCTCTTAAGCCTCAAAATGACAGCAGATGGTGTCCCGAACCTCTCAGAGGTCAGGACTTCTCCCGGGGACTGACGTCCCCTCCCTTGTTTCCTAGGTAACCTGCTGACCTCCGACCTGGCCCGAGCCTCGACGGCCGTGGAAGCTCTGATCGCCCACCGTCCGGCAGGAAGATGGTACCGTGTGGACCCTCGGCCTGAAAACCCCATCCCAGTGTGGATTCTATGCTGCCCGGGGCAGCGGCAGCCTCCGCGACGGATCTTCATCCGAAGCGGTGAGTGTGAGAACCCTCACTTTCCATTCCGACCCCAACATTCCGTGGCTGCCCTCTCAGGGGGTGAGGGTGACCCCTGCCCTCTGACGGTGACCCCTGCCCTCTGATGGTGACCCCTGCTCTCTGACGGTGACCCCTGCACCTGCTTCACCTGCCCTTAAGGATCCTCGGTCCTTCCGCCTACCTGCCTTTCCTCCTTGGCTAGTGTAGATGCCTACCGCCTCCCGTGGTGAAATAGATTGTTCTGAAACGCAGACTGCTGACAGGAAACGGGTGCTCAGGCACCCGGCACCCTGTGCACCTTTGCAGACGAGCCACGTGTGGCCTGCGTGGTTGCTGCATGGAGTGTTTCGTGGCTGAATGCCGTGGTGACGCCACTTAAAAACCGTCGGCTGTGGGAAGTCTTCCCAAACCAAACTCGCTGCCGATGCGTCAGGCTGACCCACGCGCGGCGTCCCCCGTGGCTTCTAAAACTGTCACTCGTGACGGGAGTGGAAATCCCCAATCTCTCTCCCGAGGAGCGTCTGGTGGTTTCGAACTGCCGGCCGACCGTGCGGATGGCAGCCACGTGCGTAACCACGACTTCACCAGGGCCCCTGCCACCGGGCCACCAAGTCTTCTGTATCGAACGTGCAACGCTCACACACGCAGAGGAGGGGATTCAAGAGGCGGCGGCCGCTTGGGTCAGGCATCCCTCCCTCCTCAAAGTCACATCCTTGCTTTTCAGCCCTTTGCCGGGCCTCCCCCAGTTCGGGTCTCCCCCAGTCCTCACTCAGCCGTACTGGAAGGCGTCCACCCTCCAGCCTGGCCTCTGACTTCCTCCCCCGTCCCTTCCCCGCCCACCCCTGGTAACCTTCAAAGTTGCTCCTGTGGGCGTGAACACCTCCCTGGGCTTCTTAGCCCGGTGCTCGCCTGCACAATTTACCTTTTGCTGGTGGCCAACGTCACGCAGCGTGGGGTCCTTCAAGCCCCCCTGTTGTCAGGGCGTCTCACGGATCCGTGGCCCCGCTGGAGGGCAGCTGTGTGCCCCATTGTGTGCCGCCAGCTCTCTGAGCCCCATCATCCTCTGAGGAACCTTTACCTTGCCGCCAGCTCCTGGCTCTTGTGAAGCGCTGTGTGGAGAAGACGGTGTGCTGGCGTCTGCTTCTCTCACGGCTCCTCTTTTGTCCGGACATCTACCAAGCAGAGGAATTCCCGGGCTTCTGGTCATTGCTCGTCTCCACTCCTCAGGAAGCACCCACTTGCTTTGCACCATGGCTGCGCCGTGTGCCTGCCCTTCCCAGAGCCTCTACCGGGACCGGTGACGCTGCAACAGCCCCAGCGTTTGCCATGCCCGGTTTCTTCTAGAACGCTCCGCTCAGGGTTGGGGCGTGCGGGCACCTCGTCGTTGTTTTGATTTTCGCCTCAGGGAGGGCTCATGATGAGGAGCATTCCCTTCGGTATGTGCCGTCCACCCGGGCATCTTTCTGGTGACTTGTCTGTCCCTGGGCTCTGCCCGCTCCCTGTTGGCATGTTTGCCTTTTGCTAGCTACAGCGATGAGGGTTTTCAAAGGGCTTAGAGATCGGTCTCTGGTCTGATATGGCAATGCCCCAAATAACCCTCCATCCTCCATCGGTGCATTCTCTTTCTGCTCCTAGTGAAATTCACTCACTGAATCTGCTTTCGATGCACCCGTAAGGGGTCTCTATCATGTTTTCATTCTGGTGTGTGTGTGTGTGTGTGTGTGTGTGTGTTCTGGTGTGTTAGCTAGTGTATTTGCAGCCTGTGCTAGGTCCTCTCTGGATGACCCTCATAATTCTAGGGTTTGCATTAGGTCTTGAATTTGTCTCGCGTTCCGTCAGCATCCCAGCGTCTGAAGACCCCCGTGTGATGCAGAAGAGAACTCTGAGAGTCCGGGTCCACCAGGGAGACCACTTCAAGGACACTCCTGTGTGTATAAGAAAGACCTTCATAGATGGAGTGCTTATACATTCAGAAAACAGCCAGCCTGGTCCAGATGAAGTCCATAAGTCCGATATTAGCCCAGGTGTGCGATACCAAAACGTCTTGTTCAGACTCACGCAACACATGCAACGACGCCAAATGCAGGGTGATCACCGGCCGGTGGGTGGGAAGTCTTTGGATCCAGTGGCGTTTGTTGGAAGCAGCTCAGCACTGGCAGGGTCCCCACGTGGCTTCTCCAGTTCCAGAGGTCTGGCTGCACCAGGGTGGATCCACGTGGCTTCTCCAGCTCGGGCCACTAGCATAGCTCCATGTGTCCCGCCTCCCGTGAGCTATTTATCTCCTCAGTGCCTCCAGGGGAGGTCATCAAGCTGTGACCTGATGGACAGGTAAACTCCCCCCCTCCACTCCCCAGTCTCTAATTGACAGCAGATGATGTAACGGACACAAGTATACTGACCTCGTTGCTCTAGTGCAATAAAACTAGCCCATGTGTGTTCAGTGATCTTACCACCGAACGAGTTCACAGACGGTAGCGTTTGCCGAAAGAGACTTCTCTTGGGTGGAACCCCTGGGTCCGCGGCCGAGCTCAAATTCGCCTGTCACCGTGGAAATAGCTTCTCTCCACGATTCCCCTCACCAGTGACCAAGCTAAGGATTCTCTTAGGCGAGTCCCAGAGCGTCCAAGAAACACATCGCTGTGTTTGAAATAACACAACGGGGAAGCGGGCTTGCATGTTGGCGTGGAAAACGTGGGGTGAAGAGGTAAATGGGATCTTCCCAGAGACATTTTGAATCCCCCCCTCCGCCGTACCTCCATTTCTCTCACTGCGTTTGACAATTTACTTCTCTGCTGGTTTTATTTCACTTTCATTGATATGATTGTTCGCGGGACCGCTATTCATCACAAGCCCACGCGTCCGGTGACGGGAAACGGGATGTTGCGAAGCGTGCGACCACTTTCCGTTTCTGCTGGTCCGTTTGAGATGAACGGACATGTCGCTAAACGCCCCCCGGTCCCCTCAGCGTCTCTTCCCTCCACCGTCCAGCTACTCAGACCCACATTTACATCCGAGGGGGGAGGCATCGGGTGGTTTCTGTGTTTACTTTTTAATCCAGCAATTTTTATTGAAACACGTTATCCCTGTCCCCCCCTCCTTTTGGGGGACGAGGGGGCTTCCTCCTGTCTCCCTTCCCCCAGCCCCAGCCCCTGGGCGCCATCATGAAGTCTGGTGCATTGCTGTGGGGACCACATGCCCTGGTCTGGGTCTGTCCTTACAGCAGGGGGGGGCATGGGATGCGCACCTTCGCCAGGCTGACCGCATCTGCCAAAACGATGCTGTCAGGTTGTGTCCGCGTCTTGCGGGGCGAGCGCCGTCCCTGGTTTTATTGCTGCCCATTCCAGAGCCGGATGGACCGCAGCCTGTTCTCCTTGGCTCTGTGGTCGGTCGGCCCCAGGTGTGTGCTGTTGTGCCTGTGTCTGCGACCAACACAGGGGCACGTGCGTTTGTCCATGTTCATTCCTAAGCTCTTTTCTCTTCTTTCTTATAGGAAACTTTTTGTTTAATGTGCTGAAACGGGAGGGATTCCGGCCCAGCAGCGTCCCATGGAGGTGTGGCTGATAGCCCCTCAGAAGGTCAGTGCCCAAGGTAAGCATCGGGTCCCCGACGGCCTCAGGGGGCGGTTATTGGATGGACGGATCCTTTCGCTGAGTGCTGTGTGTCCCGGCCACACTGAGCACCATGGGGCTCCAGGCTACCTTGGCTGGACATTGTTGTGGCTGCTGGGTGGTCCGATTCGACCTCAGCTCACGGCCGGCCACAGGGCGTCCAGGCCATCGCCTCCACCGGGCGAGATCCCTGGCCTTTCCTCCACCCAGAGTCTGATGTGTTTCAACCACCCATCTTCCCATTCGTACCTGCCCCCGTAAGGGCAGAGTGGAACTGCCCCTGTGGGTGGGTTTTCAGTGCAGGGACGGAGGGTCCACGGCTGCCGTCCCTTCTTCACGGGAGCAGAAAGCCTCGTCTTCCTCCTGGGGAGCAGCTGGGGGATTGAACCACAGACCTTGCACCTAGTAGCTCAATGCGTGCCTCTGTGCTTCCTGGGCTCCCGTCATGCCGAAAGTCCAAACCAGGCTCACTGCCATGCGAATGTGCACATTACATGCATACTGAATCTATCTATATACTAAATCTATCTCCAGTATGCATACAAATGTATTGCATGGGTATAAATCTATTATGGGTATAAATCTATTATTTTGTGCATGTGTGCATTGGGATGTGGGGTCAGCGTGGGGGATGGTGAAGGACGGGAGGGGGCTTGTTCAGCTGGTCCCAGGGTCCGGGTGGGTGAGAACCGATCTGAGAACAACGTCTCTCGCCGTCTCTGTACCTGGGAACCCTGGCGGAGCAGCGGTTACATGCTGGGCTGCGATTCGCACGGTCGGCAGTTTGAAACCAGCCGCCGCTCTGTGAGAGAAAGACGGGTTTTCTACTC
>NW_022103951.1:20650616-20651912 GCF_000313985.2 Echinops telfairi
CCGCTGTCTGGAGGGTTTAGGGAGCATGCGAGACAAGCACACTGCATGGCGGTGGGACAGCAGCATCCCTCTAAACCCTGGAGGTGGGAAATGCGGGTGGGCTTTATAGGTCCCACAGCTCAAAAACATGTGCAAGAGAAGTTGTTTGCTATACACACCAGGAAGAAACATCATCACCTCCACTCGCCCCGTCCCTGAGCTCCTGGGAGAGAGCTTAGCCCTTTGTGCAGAAATGAGCCCGTCTCCTGGAGGCTTGTCTTGCGTCTGGCGACCGTCCGCTTTACCCGACAAGACAGACATGCTCCTGTCTTCCCATTTACCGGGGGGCTCCATGCTTCTGCTCGCCGTTGGCTGCACCGTTGTACGTTTTCCTGCCTCCCGTGCAGGGGAGTTCTGCGGGATGGGTTTTTTGTTTAAACTTTCATTGTGTAACGGTTTTCAGAGCACATTCTGGCCTCCCCGAGCACCATTCCCACCACATGCCGCGTCAACTGGCCGTTAGAAGGCCCCTCTCACCGTGCCGCCGGTGACCCCACGTGCTCCCCCCCTTCCTGTTCCTATTTCCCCCTTTGTGCTGGGTTGTTGTGACTCCCGATGGGGTCTGTGGTCTGGGCGATTTCCCGTAATCCCCTTTTCTGCTCCGAAGGAGGACTTGATCCAATTTAACAGGCTTGATGGCCAAGAACTATACCGTCTAGCAAGGCGCCCCTGGAACCGTCACTTCCGTTTCTAAATCCCGGAGAGCTGCGCCAGGCTCAGCCAGGCCCCGGGAAGTCATGCGAGGAGGCCGGGGAACAGACTTGGCTGCGTGGAGGGGGGCTGTCTGGTGGTGTGGCCGTGTGCCGTGAGCTGCCGTGGCCTCGTGCAACAAGAGTGGAGCTCCTCCGTGTCTGTGCCCGGCGTAACCACTGGCTGGGCACCAACACTCAGCCCCCTCGCAGGTAGCGGCTGAGTGCTTGTTGTGAGCCAGTGGGAGTCCCAGGAGCAGGCAGACTTGGTGAACCTCACCCCCGACTGCCGTCGAATCCGTCCTGAACAGCGACGCTCGTTCACAGCACCGCGGTCGGCCGCCGTCTTTGAACAGGGCAGAGGGGCCGGCTTCCTCCCCCAAACCCCCCAAAAAACAAACTTCCCAACACGGAGTCTCTTTCGGCTCCTAGCAACCTGGTGGGACAGAGTCGAACTTCCCCGGTGGGAGCTTCAGCGGCTGCCGCTCTTTACAGGAACAGACAGCTTGGTGGCTTCGAACGGCTGACCTTGTTGTCATTCAGGACACCGCCGGAGCTTTCGTGAATC
>NW_022103951.1:20653196-20654899 GCF_000313985.2 Echinops telfairi
GAAAGCTGAGGCTCCTGGAAAGATGTGCAGCCCGGGGAATCTGCGGGGCCCGTTCCATGCCATCCCCTGAGCTCAGGATGGACGGTGTCGGTGAGCGAGAGTGTGCAGGTGTCCGGCTAGAACCAACCACCAAGCCAACAAACACGACCATCGAGTGGATTCTGGTCCACAGACAGCCAGACCAGACCAGAGTCTCCCTTTCCCCCCTCACAGCGACGGGTGGCCTTGAACTGTGCCCCATGGGGGCTAGCAATCGAACGCTGGCTGGATAATACTGCCGGGTCCGTGTGACCAGGACTCTGAACTCGCAGGATAGGTCTTTGAGCATCCCTGGTCCGATGGTGGTTCCTGGAAGCCCGGGCAGAGTAGCAGACACAGATTGAGGAGGGATCTCAGTAGTGGTGGTTTTGGAACTGTTGAGAAAGACTTTTCCAAATGCCTTGACATTTGGGGACTCAGAAAGCCAATGTTAGTTCTGACAGTTATAGAGATAAGTGTTTCTATCCATATCTATAATTACATCTAAATCCATATCCATATCTATGTCATTTATATCTATTACTATATCTGTATCTATAATGGTAGATCTATAAATAGTGCTATATCTCTCTATTACTCTAATGATATGTTCATCCATATCTATAATTATAGCTCCATCTATAACTATATCTATAACTATATATAGATGTTGCTGTATAGCTCTTTGTATTATTATAATGATATCAGTATCCATATCGATAATTATATCTAGATCTATAGTTATATCTATATGTATAACTATATCCCTATAACTATATATATAGAAGTTGCTATATATCTCTATATTATGTAACTATGTCAATATGCATATCTATAATTATATCTACATCCATATCTATATAATATAGCTATTACTATATCTGTATCTATAACTATATCCCTATAACTATATATATAGAAGTTGCTATATATATCTCTATATTATGTAACTGTGTCAATATGCATATCTATAATTATATCTATATGCATATCTATATAATCTATAGCTATTACTATATCTGTATCTATAACTATATCTCTCTAACTATATAGATAGATGTTGCTATATCTCTCTCCATTACTATAACAATATCCATATCCACAGCTAAACTTATCTCCGTATCTACAATTTTGCCTCTATCTCTACATCTGTGTCCACGTCTTTGCCCACGTGTGTGCTTGTGCCTGTGTGTGCACGTCTGTCTCCATCTGCATCTAGAACCATGGACCGATATCTTCTATCTCTGTGCCGTTTATACCAAAACCAACACCCAGCTCACTGCCATCGAGTTGATGCTGACTCACGGCGACCCCTTAGGACAGGGCAGCGCTGCCCCCATGGGCTTCTGAGGCGGTCACTCTTTCGGGGAGGGGACAGCCTCCTCTTTCTCCCGTGGACCTGCCGGCGGTGGCAAACTGCTGACCTCACCATGATCAATCCGACTCTTACCCATGGAGCCACCGGGGCTCTGTGTCCGTACCAGCCTCCCAAGCTTTCCCAGAACACCTGGGACGCAGGGTCAGCTGTTCACACCCGCCTGGTCGCTCTTTGGGGGGAGGTCGAGGCTGAAAGACCTGCAGCCTCAGACCCTACGGGCAGTCGGAAGCCATTCGATGGCATCGAGAGAGGTTTAATTCTTGGAGCAGGAAGCCCCCGGAACGGCTTGTAGATTCAAACCTCTGAC
>NW_022103951.1:20656438-20657897 GCF_000313985.2 Echinops telfairi
AGGCCAGACTCCACCCCTTCACTCCTAATCCTTTCAAATGGACACCCGGTTATGTAACAACCACACCTGGGTCCTCAGGCTGCAATTGCCTGACTTTTAAGGAGACCCTGCGTCTCAGTGTCCTGGTGGCCTAGTGGTTGCACATTGGCCTGCGATCCTCAGGGTCGGCAGTTCGAAGCCACCAACAGCTCCTGCAGAGAAAGACCGGGCAGAGAAAGACCGGGCTTTCTACTCCTGCCAACATTTGTAGTCTCAGAAACCCACAGGGGCACCCACAGGGGCACCGACAGGGGTCAGAGACTGGACTGTTCCCGGGTGTGGAGAGCCTGGGCTTGTGTCTGATTGTGCACCTTGTGTCTCTGGGCATGGCTTCTGTCCCAGGGCTACGCGGGGCGCACTCACAGAAAGCTGGGAATGATTGGCCTCCTCTTTCTCCTTCAGAGCCCCTGCTGGGCTCGAATTGCCCACCTTGCGGTCAGCAGCCTGATGCGATGTCCTCCCGGACTCTTTGACGCCCCCACAAACCTCTGAAAGTCGGAAAAACAAGACAAGTCCCCTTTCCCTGAACGTACCTGTGAGGCACGTCTGTACCTTTTCCTTAAGCTTCCCCGCGGCGGCGAGTTTATGGGATTTATTTTCCGGCATCGTCTAATCCTTAAATAGGAACCTTAATCCCGCGGGGACTGTTCAGATAAGCTATTGAGTTTGTGTGTGTGCACGCAAATTCTTGCATATGGAAATCGCCTCCCCTCCCTGGTGCGGCGCATACAGAACAGAGTCTCAAGAATGGCCGCCTTGTTAAGCGCACGTGGGCGGCGTTTGACATTGTCTCAGAAGGGCTGTAATTCACCCGTGTTTTGCTGGGCAGCCCCCTTTCAGAGCCTCCCGTCTCACCCCTTCTTCAAAGTCCTCGCTGCATTGTCAGCCCCACGGAAAGGCGTGGGGTCAAACGTGGCCGTTGGGTGGATCGTGTGTCGACCATGTGGCTGCTGGAACCCAGCCCCCCAGCTGGTGGTCTGAGGAGGACAATGGACATCCTGGAGGCTGGGAGCCGCCCTCAGGGTCGGGGCAGGGCCACACTTGGGGGATTTAGGGAAGAAGCATCCTGCCTCATCTCCCCCAACCCCTGCGTGGTCTCGGGGTCTCATGATGATGAGAGCCGTGCTTACTTGGCTGATGGTCCTGCGTGTCTTTGGGTCCCGTGGCTTTCCCGTGGACAGCCCTCAGATGGAGCAGGGAGGCCCAGCGTGGTGGTCCTCGACCACCGTGCCTTCCAGAGCCCTTAAACTCTGTTGGCCGGAACTGCTGGGTCAGCTGAGTTCAAGGAGGGAGGTGTGCTTGGAAATCTTTCAAACCCACTTCTTTTTCCATGTCTCTCATATAAGACAGGCAGGATAAACAGTCTTGAGGAGAAAACAATGGGCCCGATGGTTCTGGGGGGCACAGGGGAGGAGAGTTA
>NW_022103951.1:20658936-20668049 GCF_000313985.2 Echinops telfairi
GGGGGTAAAAGAGGAGCTGATGCCAAAGGCTCAAGTAGAAATCAAATGTTTTGAGAATGATGATGGCAAGAAATGTACAACTGTGCTCGACTCGATGGATGGATGGATGGATTGTGATAAGAGCTGTAAGAGCCCCCAATACAACGATTTAAAAAAATCAATCATAAAATAAAATAAAATAAACTCATTGGCGCAATGCGGCAGCCACAAAATAATAAATTTCACTGCCGTAGAATCCATGCCAACTCACAACGACCCTGTAGGACAGCGGTTCTCAACCTGGGGGTCGCGACCCCTTAGGGGTTCGAACGACCCTTTCCCAGGGATTTCCTAAGACCTTTGGAAAACACACATTTCCGATGGTCTTGGAACTGAGACATGGCTCCTATCGTCTCCAGGTGGGTCCGCCCACATGCAGATACGCCCACCATGAGCACCACATCTAACTCTACCTCACTCACATCTACAACCAACACCAACACCACCCTCACCACACCCTCACCTCCTCCTCCACCTGGACCACACTCACACCACCGCTTCCACCACCCCCTGCAGCCCAGCCGGTGCCCTCAGTGTGGAATTAGTCAGCCGTGAATGATGCCCCACCCCCAGGACGTGTTCCGTGTGAGGGGCTATCTCAGCAGAGGCCCATTGCTCCCCTCTCAGGGTGCAGCCTCTCGGCTTCCATCCTCAGCCTCGCCCCCCGGAGCTCCGGTTCGTGGACTTACCCGATGGGAGCTGTCTCTTCCTCGGGTGCCTCCCTGCAGGTCCCTTTCCACCTGGGGGGAGATGCGGACTCACCTGTGAGTGCCTCCCCTGGTCTGCGAGGCGGCCCTCCCCGCAGCGCCATCGCAGGGAAGGCTGGGGAGTAGAGCTGAGCGAGCGAGTGGATAGCACAGCACGAGGGAAACAATCTCACCACCGAGGCTGTAATTGGGTTTAATTGGTTCAGAGGAGGAGGCTTGGCTGGAAGAATATCTCTTAATAGGAGGCCTGAAAATAGCCGGGCGCGCAGTCGTTCCTGGAAATCGGATTACGGTCCGCAGGGAAGAGCCGGCTTGCTGTCATCGCAGCAGGGTGGAGGGGTGAGTCAGGGAGCAGCCCATCTCCCCACGGGAGTCTCTTCCCTTCGGCTGTGCACAGGGCTGACGGTGGCTCGGGTGCACGTTGACAGACAGCATCTTCATCTCCCCACGTCACGTCATCTGGACACAAGTGGTCCCTGGATGTACCAGCGCCCACCTGCATGCCTTGTGCCCCATCTCCTTGCTTCTACACCCCTGCTGTCTCCCCGCCGGTGGGCTTGGGCCAAGGCGGCCCTGTCATTCGGTCAGTCTGTCTCCCTCGAGAACGGAGGGTCCCTCAGGGGCGCGGGCTTCACGGGGTTTTGTCAGAGGCTGTGTGCAATGAGGGGGCTTCAAAGAGTTCCCAGGTGGCGTGGAGTTCCCCGGGGAGCTGAGGTTGATGACAGGTCAGTTTATGGTGCCGACCTGGCCAATAGGAACATGGGGCTTCATCGGGTGGCAGTGTGATTGGAGGGCAAAGAGATCAATGGCTCGGCAAGGCCTGCCCCCAGCCCCCTCTTGCTCTCTGGTGATCAGAGCAGTGTGCGGCTGCTTTAGCAAGTTCTCTGCCTCCACTTGTGAGCTGCATGACCTGTGGGATAAGCCAACCCGTGGATCACGTCACTAGAGCTTGAGGTTCCTTTGAGACCTGCACGGCCACGCTGCTGGTGTGGACATCGCTTGAGCTTGGGGCTGTGGATCCTGTCGTCTTGCATTGCGTGAGTTCGATATCCCATCTGGGCCGCTTCCTGAAGCTCCCGAGCGGCTGACCGCTGGTGACCCACCCTGCTGTCTGCTGCCTGTGGGCGGACTCTGCCTGCCTTGCCCTACAGAACACTCAGCTGTCTGCTTCCTTGACCTTGGAGCCAGCATCCTTCCTGAGGTGAAGGACTTCCAGTCTATTAACTGTTCCCCGGGAGTGAGTTGAACTGAGCCCTCTGCACTGCTGTATGGACTAATGAGCTGTTATAACCTTTCCTGCTGCATAAACCCATTCATGTATCTATATGATCTACAATCATAAGTGTCCTGGTTTTGTTTCTCTGGAGAATCCTGCCCAACACAGTTGCAGTTAAGATGCTGCAAGTCATCTTAAGAGGACTGGATACGGAATTGTTTGTTTTGCTTTGTTTTTAAGATCATGGAGTTTCCCCACAAACTTTTTGAAGCTCTCCTCCCACCCCCTCATCCCCCTTACTTGGTTAGAAAGTGTCCTCTGAGTGTCTGCAGTTCCTCCGTGTGTACGTCTGGGTACTTTAGAGAAACAAATATACAGAAACTCATGTCTAAGAGAGAGTTTTAGATAAAGGTTAAGTGCACATCAAGAAAACATCCCCACCCAGTGCTGCCCAAGCCCACATGTCCAACATTAGCTCGTATGTCCAACACCAATCCACAAAGTCCTCCTCCATCCCACAAAACACACGCAATGATGCCGACTGCAGGAGGAAAGCCGAGTCAGTGAGCGTGGAAGCATCTCAGCACTGGCAGGGGTCTCCACACGGCTGCTCCAGCACCCAGGGCTGCATCGGGGTAGCTCCATGCGGCTTCTCCTCGGGGATGTCTCGCAGGAAGTGAGCCTTGCCAGCTGAAGCAGGGAACTGCTAAGGCAGCTGCACCCTGGTCCAACCATCACAAAGCAAGAGACCCGAGAACTAGAAAGGGGAGGCTCACCACCCATTTATCCCTCTGCCCTTCAATGAACCCCACATGTATTTATCAGCCAGGTTGGCATAATAAACTAACTACCTCAGCCCTCAATGAGATGGACAGACACATGGGTGCAACATTGGGTGGAACTATGCTGAGGATGGTGCAGGACCAGGCTGTGTTTTATTGTGTCGTGCATGGGCTCGCTGTGGGTCAGACCCCACTCCATAGCACCCCACAGGAACACGTAGCCCATGATGGATGCTGTCCACTTCTGCAGGGTTTCTCTCCAAAGCTTCAAGTCCAGATTGGAGGTTCTCTCTCTCTCTCCCTCTTCAAAGTCTTTTCCACATCTGTCCACTGGTCATATCAGTAAGATGCACCGTCCTCTATCCCAGCCCAGAACCCCTCCCCGGCGGTTCAAAGCCACCAGCCACCGCTCTGGAGATGAAAGGCAGGGCTCTCTCCTCCCGCCAAGAGATCTGCAGTTGCGGTTCTACCCCGTCCGTCTCGGGCTGCTGTGTGGCGGACTCCACTCGGTGGCGGTGAGTTGGGTCTTGATTTTCCAAAGTCCCTGGCGTGGATGAGGTCTTTGAGCTCTGCCACCCCCCTGGCCGTCCTTTCCCAAGCAGCTGGTCTCCCGTGATCATGAGCCCACCACTGTCCCCTTCAGCTTCCTCGCTGGTCTTCCTGGGGGCCATGGGCAGTGTGATCCCTCATAGCTGGCCCTCTAAAAGGGTCAAGAATTCTGGCAGCACGGTGGGGGGCACGCCGGGATGCAAACCATCAGGCCAGCCGCGGGAGACCCCCAGCTGCCCTGATGGAGAAAGTCGAGACTGTCCACTCTCCTCACGCGGCGCAGCCCAGGGGCAGCGCTGCGCTGCCCACGGCATTACTGAGTCAGGACAGATTTGTTGACGGCGGATCGGTCTTTGTTCCTGTTGAGCTCAGCTCTCGTTGGCTTTGAGAAGGACTTCGCGGGGTAGTTTGGGTGCTTGGTGAAGGGTTTGAAGCCTGTCTCGGGGCTTCCTCCAGGCGCTCGGTGTCCACCAAGTCTGGATTCCATGCGAAGGGGTGGACGTCAGCTCGGGGTCACTTCCCTTAGAGCTCCCTTCTTCTGTGAAGCCCTCCAGCAAGCTGGTCGGCCTTGGGAGCTGGTGCAGTGGGTGGGAGACAGCGGGGGCAATGACGGCCATCTCTGTTCCCTTGGCGGCTTCTGCTGGCCCCTGTCCATCTCTGAGCGATCGTGGGGGGGAAGCTCACAGGTAGACGGCACGCGTGCCTGCCCCCTGGGCAGCGGGTTTATCCTGGCTCAGTCCACAGCACCCACTTCCAAGACAAACGGAGGAGGCATCTGCCGGCGGTTTCTCTCTCTCATTACGTGACTATATCCACGGGCGGCCAGCGTGCTCCTGGGAGGCCCGGGCCGGGAGGGGGATGGGGGGGGCACTGGCTCTCATGGACTTTGGACAGGTTGTCAGGACCAGGAAGTGCTGTGTTGTGATTATTGTTGTTTTCGATAAGCTCACTTGTCACTAAAGATTCCACGTCCTTTTCAAAGTTGCTTTGTTTTGTTTTTAAGCGATGCCAACACCGTTTGGGTTTCTGTGATAAAGAATCAGGAGGGAATCCCCCCCCCCTTCATTTTTTGGTTTTTAAAGAAACATCCTCTCTCTCTAGAGAAGAGTACACAAGCCCAAGAAAGGAAATCAACAGAAACATCTCGTGAAACCCTACTCGGGCCCTCCCCTCCCCGTCGCCACCCCTGCCCCGGCCTCCCGTGGCGGCCTCCTCTTGCCCTGTGTTGTGCATGGGGTCGCCCTGGGCTCCCACCTACCTGTCGGCAGGTAGGATTGCCCCACTTGGGGCGGGTGTTTTTCAAAAGGGGGCGCCTGCGATTGCTTATCTCATGACCCCTTCTCTTCTCGCCCTCCCCTCCCTGTAGGCTGATGGACCGCTCTTCCCGGGCTTGTCCACCAGGCGTTGCTGCCCCTGGACATTGTTTGGTGGCCAGCGTCTCCTAGGAGCTTCCCGCTCGCCGGAATCTGGATCTGAGGACACGCGGGTGCTGCTTTCCGGGCATGGGCTGCCGAGGACACGGATGCTAACACTGCTCCCTCTACGAGCAGGCAGACAAGTGCCCAGTGCATCGAGGCGGCCCCTGGACCGGAGGCTCTCTCTCTGTTGGCCGGCTGCCTCCCCCGGGCTGTGTCACACGGACGCCGGCGGATGTGTGTGTGAAACATGTGGATGCCCGTGGGGAGGTTATGGCTCCCGCTGCCCTTCCCTCTGGTTGGCGCCATGTCAGACTCCAGAGCCCTCCTGTGGGTGACCGCGCTGGCCATCCACCTCACGCTCACGGACGGCCAAGCCCAGTACCCAGTGGTCAACACCAATTACGGCAAAATCCGGGGCCTGAGGACACCACTGCCCAATGAGATTTTGGGCCCCGTGGAGCAATACTTGGGGGTCCCCTATGCCTCTCCTCCCACCGGGGAGAGGCGCTTCCAGCCCCCCGAGCCCCCTTCCTCGTGGACCGGCGTCCGCAACGCCACGCAGTTTGCAGCCGTGTGTCCGCAGCACCTGGACGAGAGGTCCCTGCTTCACGACATGATGCCCATCTGGTTCACCGCCAACCTGGACACTCTGATGACCTACGTGCAGGACCAGAAGGAAGACTGCCTATACCTGAACATCTACGTGCCCACGGAGGACGGTAAGTCCTGCAGGGAAGCGGAAAGCTGGGTCTGCTAACCTAGCAGTGGGGGCTGGCCCCCGGCCTCCCCTTTGTGTTTGACCAATCACCTCCTGTGCACGGTCCTTCCCAGAGGCCGTTTGGTTCAGCACCTTGTTGCTCGACGCCCTTGGTCCGCATTGCTTTTCCATCGTAGCGGCCACGCTGATGTTTGTTTTAAACTTCGAGGCGGTGACCAGTCGGTGGGAATAGAGAGCCTTGGGGCTCCCCAGGGGACACGGGGGGCAGGGGGGGCTTCAGCATGCTCCTGGAAACACGGAGCTCCTGGGAAGGTCATGGGATTCTCCCACGACTCCTTGATGCCTTCTGGTACTTGGGAAGGAAGGGACGTAAGGAGAGGGCCAGGGCGCGGGGGACATGGTCAGGGTTGAACCAACCAATGGAAGACAGGTCGGGGGGACAGTTCCTTTGACGGTGATGCGCTCAGAGGTGGCCGGGTCTGTCCTTGTGGAAAGAGCTCTGGTGGTGCCATGGTTCCACGGTCACATGTGGTCCTCGTGGTCGGGCAGGTGGAGACCAGCAGCATTTCTGCAGGAGACAGCCGGGGCTTTGGACTCCTGTCCACATGACGGTCTTGGGGACCCACGGGGCGCCGATGGGAGTCAGCCCTGACCGTGTGGCAGCGAGTTCGAGTTTTTGGTTTGTGTGTTGTGTTCTGAAAGGCAGGGCAGGCGTGGGCTGGTTTTAGCACAGACAGGGGGCCGGTCAGAACACGCCGCGACCGTTTGGGAATCTGCTCCCGGGGGACCTTCACTGCGGTCAGACGTGCTGAACACACAGGCCTGGGCTTTAAACAGTGGTCACTGTTCGTGTCGTAAAGCAACAGTGGGAAGTCTATCTGGACGTTCCTGCCGTCTGAGATGATGAGAATCCAGACGTGGACAGATTTCAAGGGAAACCTTTCTACAAAGACAAAAGCACGCGTATCGGTGCAGCCGCGGGATGTGTGTAGACGAGGTCCTGCGTAGGCTCAGTGATCAGTTGCCTATGTGAGATTTTTAGGGAAGAGGGAAAATCATGCTGTAAAATGTATATATATTTAATAGATGTGTAACGATGCTGTCGATAAATGCTAATGTATATTTACGCTCAGTACATAGTTAGAAGAATAACACTTAAAACATATACGGAACAAATCTACCTGCCTCATCAGGAAGCCCTTTACCCTTTAGTAAAAGTATCACATGATGGTCCTCAGTGACTATAACCCTGGATACTTTATTCGAGAAGAAACCGTAGGACGTGTGCATATCATAGATATAAATCGCAACCCAACGGATATGTTTATAAATAGCAATTCAACTGATATGTTTATACCAAGTGGAGTCCTGGTAATGAGGTAGTGGTTAAGCATTATGCTGCTAACTGGCAAAGCCAAAGGTTCAAATCCACCAACTGCTCCCTGGGAGCAGGACGAGGCTGTTTATTCTCAAAATAAAGAGCTACCATCTCAGAAACCAACAAGGCCACCCTCCCCTGTCCTGGGGGCTCGCTGTGAGCCGGCATGACCCCGATGCTGGCAGTGAGCTTGTTTACTTTGTCCGTTTATAGTAAATGTGCATTTGCTGATAGAACATAGAACACCGGCTTGTAGGAACTAGCTGTGTGTGTGTGTATGTGTGTGTGTGTGTTCGTGGAGGCACAGAGCAATCGCAAACATGGCAGTGAAAATGTCTCTCTGCTGAGGAGCCTGGTGGCACAGCAGGCTCCCTGTTGGCTGCCAACCCCAAGCTGGGATCTTCGAATCCCCGGGCTGACCCGAGGCAGGAGGATGAGGCTTTTCTGCCCCAGTAAAGCCTGACAGCTTCAGAAACCCCAGGGCAGCTCTACCCCGTCCTGAGGGCCCCTGAGCACTAGACTGAACTGATGGCCGTGAGTTTATTCACATAGGTTATAATTATAATAACACAAAGTGACTAACATCTAGTTTTCTAATCCATATGTGTGATACCGTATGTGTTTATAACACACGTGTGTCTATATTAACGGGACACACAAGCTCCATGATGAAACATATCTTTGACATGCAACACGTGGTCGATAATAGACATGTTTCCAGTAAGTACGTATTTACGAGAATAAAAGTTAAATCCTGTACTAAATCAATACGCAGCTATAATCAGGGGACCGTATCCCAGCCATTGACACTTCAGTGAAAATATCGGGTCTAATTTCTCAGCTGCTCGATGCATATGTAACTGTTATGGGGAAGAAAGCAGAAATAAAGCCATATTCAATATAGTTATTATATATAACATAAGCCCCAGGCCCACTGGCGTGTTTCCAATGCGTGGACACCTGCAAACTGCAATCCCGGAGGTTCGAAGCCCCCGTCAGTCTGAGGGAGAGATGAGGGGGCTGCGCTCGCCTGCAAAGCCGCACGGGGCAGGTCCACCCTGTCCCCCGGGGGAGCTAAGAGTTCACATAAACTTAAACGCCGTGAGCCTGGCTTCCAGCACACGCATGCTTATAAAAACACGGTGAGATGAAGTACACACGGATACTACATACATGCGTACGCTGTATCATAAGGGAGCTGTATCTATTTCAGGGGGGAAAATGCCATCTCTCAGTTACCCTTCCCGCACGTTATTTAACTAAGAGGAAGAAGATTGAAACACAAAGTGGAAATGGTTCTGCTTCAAAGGGACCGTGTGATGAATGCATGTGTGTGTGTGTGTGTGTGTGTGTGTGCACGTAGTAGGTGCAATGACAATAGCAGGTAATAAACCACATGAGGTACACGGCTATCGGTGCAGTTAGTCAGGGAAGAGGCCCCGCTCGGGTAGCGGCGTCACATCGTGTTGCTAAACACCAGGTCGGCAGTTTGAAACCACCAGCCGCCCCATGGGAGAAAGATGAGGCTTTCTACTCCTATTTAAATAGAAATATACATAGATACAGATCGTCTTGGAATCTCACAGGGGCAGTTTTACTCTGTCCTCTGAGCCCACCGTGGGGTCCGAATAGGCTGGAGGTCAGTGGGCTGTGTATGGAAAATGGAAGCTTATGAAAACCAATTTTCACAATCCAGGCCAATCCACGGTCCGCAAGACGGTCTCTGCCAATGCGTGCATGCCTTTTATGCAGTGCATGGGTTTTCATGTCAAGCCTCGGGTGTTGCAGGAAGCGCTGGCTCTGGGGCCGACCTCAGTAATCTCCCTACTTCCAGGACCCCCAGCTCGGACGGTCCCTGTTCCTACATCACCCTCCATGGAGCGGGGCTGGGGGCTCCGGAGCGGTGGTGGGGCCCAGCCTCACCGGTTCGGCAGAACGGGGACCACCTTTGTTAGCGAGTCCTGCAAACCGCTGTTGAGGGGGTCCTTGCCCGAAGGTGGGCATCTGGGGAGCCGTCCACAGCCACACACAGCCTCCCCGCCTTCATCTTGTATCTCGCTCATCGGAGCATTGCAGGTGTCTGATCTCACGCTGGGATAACAAACCGCCTTCCCGTAGTAGATCGTGTTGTAAAGACTCAAAAGGGTCCCTGCAGGGCAGTGTGGTGGTTACATAATCTGGTGTCCATTGGGGACATGGAGGGATTAAGAGTGAAGGGTGACAAAAAAAGAGTGAAGGGGTGGAGTCTAGTCTGTCCTTGGGGTCCCAGCCAATGAGGCCTCGGTGTGGGCGTGGCCTGTAAAGAT
>NW_022103951.1:20668619-20670780 GCF_000313985.2 Echinops telfairi
CTGTGTGGGCGTGGCCTTCTCATGAGGATTCTGGGAACTCCTGTGTTTCCTCCCTGGAGGCGGAGACACTCTCTCTGCTCCCTCCCTGGGAGACGCTCCTGACAAGACACGTGGCGCTGCGCCCTGGGCGCTGCAGAAGCACGTGGACCCCCTGGTGCAGCCGGGCCTCTGGAGCCCAGGAGCCACATGGAGACCCTGCCAGCGCTGAGAGCTCCCAACAGACGCCCCTGGACCCACAGGACTGCCCACCCCCGGCCTCCGGTCCTCATGCATCTGCATCGTTGCATGTGCTGGACTCTGAAGAGGACTTCATAGACTGGTGTCGGACAGATGGGCTTGAATATCAGACCCATGGGCTTGATCTGGACTGGGCTGGGGCGTTGTCTCTGTATTCAATGGCTCTTGTCTAGAAAGCTCTTTCTTACACACCTGTGAGTGTCTCGGGGACTCCCACAGGCAGGGAGCAGGTTGTGACATTATTTGAATCCCACCACGGACCAGGCGTGGCCGTGGAGGGAGGTCACGAGTCAGCTGGCAGAACACGGTCCCCCAAGTCTACGTTCCACCCCGGTGGGATGTCGCCTCTGAGCTCTACATAGCTCAGGATCCCCCATCCACGGTGCGACTCTTGGAAAGAAGATAGACGGAAACCCAAAGACCTGGGGGATCGGTCCAGCAGGGACGTGGACCAAACACCTATCAGCCTGCACCACCCGGAGACCAGAGGAGGTGATGCGTGGCTTCCACCGCCGAGGGCCCCCATAAGGGTCACGTTCGCAGGTCTTGGAAAGAGTCGGAGAAAGGTCTGGGATGAAACGGAAAGGCATAGGAGGGGCCAGGCTTACTGGTCGCGTAGAGCCTTGTACACCCTGGAGACCAGGACCATGAGTCACCCTGTGGGTGTGGGACTGGACTCACTCTTCCTGTGGCTCGGTTTTCAGCCAGACGATAGGCAAATCTAGGAGGGCAGCAGCCACCCTAGGGAGTTCCATGCTGCTTACACCCGTCAGCGCGCGCGTGCATGCTCACCTGGGAGAACCACAGCGATGATGAAGAGAGAGTGAGAGAGAGTGAGAGAGAGAGAGACTGAGGCATGAGAATGGAGAGAAGGTGGCTTTTTGTGAGCAGTACAGGGCTCTGGTCGCCCAGAGATGACCCCTGGTGCCTTGGACATCACGCTGGGTCAAGTGGAAGGTCAGCAAAACAGAGGAAGACCCTTGACAAGATGCATCTACTGCCCAGCCCGGTCCTGATCAAGTCCATAAGTCCAGAATTAGGCCACTTGCCCGATACCAATCTATAAAGTCCTCTTCAGACTCACGCAGCCATGCAAGGACGCCGAATGCAGGAAGGTCACAGGCCAGTGGGTGGAAGTCTTGTGGATCCAGTGGTGGTGGAAGCACCTCAGTGCTGGCGTGGGTCTCCACGTGGCTCCTCCAGCTCAGGACACCAGCGTAGCTCCATGTGTCTTGTCAGCTGCAATGCCTCCCAGGGAGTGAGTGTGTGTCGCACCTCCAGCGAGCTATTTATCTCCTTCGAGCCCCCAAAGGAGGTCATCAAGCTGCCCCCTGATGGACAGGCTAACCCCCACCCCTTCACTTGTAAGCTGCAAATTGACAGCAGAGGATGCAGGACCACATCTACCCCGGGCTGGGCATGTGGCCTCAACGTGGGAACAAGTGTGGGGTGGTGCACACAGAGATGAACTGCTTCCAAAGGGTGCCCCACACGGCCACCTCGACGGGGGCACATCTGCACCTCCGCTTCTCCCGAGGACCCACCAAGGGGGCTCGCACCTCCGGCCGGTGCCCAAATCATCCCTCCCCCTGTTCTGCTTCAAGGCGGACACTGTGGGTTCTTGCCCAAAATAAAGATGCCCTTTGAGATTTGTTGCACACAGGCTCCCAGGGGGTAAAGAGAGACAGAGAGACAGAGAGGTCCTCACCAACAGCATGCTGCTTCACTGGCCATCTCCCCCCTCCTTTAAGTTTTATTTATGTTGGCTTCTGTTTTCATATATATTTATCTTTTCCCATGTGTGGGGGGTCTTACACGTACAAAGAGAATCCTATCCGTATGTAGGAACTTGGGATCGAATCAGTAACAGGGTCCTGTTCACTGCCCCCACTGTCCCCGCATGGGGTGGGGGTTTCCTCTTTCT
>NW_022103951.1:20671663-20673606 GCF_000313985.2 Echinops telfairi
TGCCGTGAGAGCAATCGTGAATGAAGTGATTGGGGGCCCAGACGTGGACGGTGGTGAGGTAAGGTCCGTGGGGTGCAGAATGGAGCCCGACTGAGGGATCCACTCGCTGGGGCAGCTCAGAGGCTGAGACGCAGAGAGAATCTCCGGGGTGGGGCATTTTTCTTCTCCTGGAGTGAACGGCGCCGTGTGCGGGCCCAGGGGAGGCAGTGCGTGCACCTCTCTGCACACGGGCAGCGGAGCCGCTCAATCTGTTTCTCTATATTCAGGTCCATGTGGGGGACGCCGGGCTATATTTAGAAGCATGTCTGGGCGTGGACAATGTTGAAGTTGGAGGCAGAGGGAGCGTGGAGGGAGGGAGAGATTTCTTTCACCCCCTGTTTCCTCTGGGCCACCTGAACACGGCTGGGCTCTGGAGGTGGGAGATGGTGACAACGGTGTGTGTGCTTGTGTGTGGAAGAGAGACATGCAGAGACACACAGAAAGAGACAGAGATGCCGTTGTATGGAGAGACAGAGAGAGAGAGAGGTGGCAGAGAGACACCGTCAGATGGAAAGAAACAGAGACCTATGTGCAGAGTGAGAGACACAGAGTGAGACGGAAGCAGGAGGGAGAGAGCTCGAGAGACACAGAGGGAGAGATGGACAGGACAGAGAGAGATTGAAAGAAAGGTACGGAGGAAGGCAATGGTCACCAGTCTGTCACGTCTGGGCTTGGACAATTTGGAACGTGGAGGCGGGGGCCGATGGAGGGAGATTTCTTTTCTTCCCTGATAGCTTTGGGATTATCTGGTCACGGAGAGACTGAGGTTGACAGAGCAGCAGAGAGAAAGAGGGAGGGAGGGAGAGATTGGCGTTGAAACAAAGACATTCACAAATCAGTGATGATCAGAAAATGCTCACGCGGCCCCTCCGGCTCCTCCCGGCCTGCTCGCTCACCAGAGACCACCCTCCTCTCTGTCTGTTACCGACTGAGGGGGGTGACGGCTCCTGTGAATGGGCCCCAGGCCCTGTCCCACGGGAAGGTGGGACCCCAGAGGACCCCCTGACCCTGGACGAGGCCCCGCCCCCGTGGCTTTGACAACTAGAAGCTCCTGGGCCCGTGTGGCTCCTGCACACGGACGCCCTAACCCACCCTCTCCACGCCGGTTCCCGCTCACGGCAAACCCGTGGGACAGAGCGGAGCTGCCCCGGACGGGGTCGAGACTGGGTGTCTCTCAAGGAAGCAGGCGGCCTCCTCTTTCTCCCGAGGGAGGGCTGGTGGGTTTGAGATCCTGGCCTTTCGGTCACCAGTCAAGTTCTCCAACCATGGAGCCACGAGGGCTCCTCATAGCAAAGCACCGAAAGCAAGGTCACTGCGACCCTGTGGGACAGAGCAGCACTGCCGTGTGTGTCCCAGTCTGTAGCCCTTTACGGGAGCCCACTGTCTCCGCTTTCTCCACGGGAGGAACACGGGCCTTGATCAACAGTCCTAACGGTTCACAGCCCAGAGGGCCACCTGACTCCCCCAGCCCCTTCGGATGCACCTTTATCTCTGCAGCCGACTCTGTACACGACGGGAAGTCCCAGGACATGAGGTTCCATCCCTCGCCGAGTCCCGGTGCAGCTTCCGTCCACTGTAATGTAAATCATGAATCAAAAAGCTTTCCGGAGTCAGCTCTCCACCCCCTCCCTCCACCCCATCTAATAAAATACCTGCCTAGACGCATGCACATGAAATCAACCTCGCATATGCATTGTGCCTGTTTAAATGATCTTTTTTTCCAGTTCCAAAATAGAATGATAAACCTGAGAGAGAGAGGCATTCTTTTTTCCTCCTGCAGAAAATTAAACTGTTAAGGAGACGTGGATCTCTGAGTCACTGTTTCAACGGAAGCTAACATGGAGATATGTGAGATGGGGCTCCTGCACACTGTGTTGGATGCCGATGCCGGAGTCTGCATTGTT
>NW_022103951.1:20674370-20679343 GCF_000313985.2 Echinops telfairi
CTTTCAGGACGAGGTCTTCAAAGGGAGGGCAGGCAGGGACTGGAGCAGAGAGAGCAGTGGATTCTGGGGTCTCCCGGCCGAGGCCGTCGTGTGCAATCCGGTCATCAGTGTCCGAAGGGGCTGCATCTTGAAATCAGGGCTGAGAGGCAAGCCCGGCCCCAACGGGTCTGTCTGCCCACATCCGGCAGCCTGTCTCCACTGGTCAGCGGCTTGGACGCCCTCTCCTCTTCCCCGTGGTGCCCCGTGGACGGCCACAACTGGACCACCGTGTCTGCACACAAACGTCAGTGCAGCAGACCCTTCGTCCGCGTCTGAGTTCAACCCGTAGCCACACACACATCCCAACTCCGCCGCTCTTCTGCTGCCAGGAGACGGGGGTGCGCGTGCAGCGACCCGGTGGCATGGTGGTTAGTGCCGGTAACTGCTGGGTTGGGAGTTCGAATCTGCCCTCCATTCTAGGAGCGAAAGAGGGGGACTTTCTCCTCCCGTCTGGATCCACAGCCTCGGACACCCACAGGGGCCGTTCCACCCTGTCGAGCGGGGTCCCGGCGTTGGGGATCGACCCCGAGGTGGTTGAGTTTGACGTGCTAACAGCACCACACTCAAGGCAGCCAGTCTCCAGTCAGCCAACCAAGGAGGAAGCCTCTCAGGGCACGGGTTTCAGTCCTCGCCAACGGCGATGCCGCTGAGACCCAGTCGGAGCAGAACAGCCCCGGTGGACATCCGAGGCTGTCAGTCCTCAGGGAGGTGGGGGCGGGAGGGGTCAGACAGCCTCTTCTGTCTCCATCGGAGCGGCTGGTGGGTGAGAACTGCCAACCTTGTGTTTGTCAGCCCAACATGTAGCCCAGTGCACCACCAGGGAGAGAAAGGAGGCTCTCTGATCCTGTAACGAATCACAGTCCTGGAGCCCCCCCTTTAGGGGGGTCGGCTCTACTCTGTCCCATAGGGGCACTAGGACTCAGGGCAGTGGGTTCGGTTTGCTGGTTTACATACGTGTGCATGTGTCTATATGGATGTAAACACATGCGTAGATATATTTGGCAGCTCTATAGCTTGTAGAGCTACGTGTGTGTGTGCTCCTTAATCGGTGTCCTGTTTGTACAAGATGGTTTAGGCAGTCGGAGGAAATGTGATCTCTGGGCTTCAGATGACAAACTGTCCCGATGCGTGAGGACAAAGCCATTTGGCTCAGTGGCTGGTCCCCCCCCATGGGACCCAGGAGGGGGACGCCAGCCAGGAGTCCCTGAAATGCCAAGCCCCTGCGGGGCTGGGGGGCCAGCTGCGCCAGCATGGTGGGGTGCCGGCCAGCAGACTAATTGGCCTGTCGTTTTTCAGAAAGCCATGGGCTGGCCTGATTTAATGGGCTGGAATCGTTTCCAAGAAGGTAATTCATGTTCTCGGTTGGGGGGAGAGCGCCGTGGATCCTCAGAGGAGGGTGGCCTGGGGTCAGGGAGGACTTTCTCTTGTCACAGGAGCCCTGGCGGCCGTGTGGGTGGTGCGCTGGGCTGCCAACGGCAAGGCCGGCAGTTCAAACCCACCTGCTGCTCCGCGGGAGGAAGATGAGGCTGGCTGCTGCCCCTGGGAAGATCCAGTCTCTCCGGTGCGAGCGCACTTGGGCTGGGGGTTAATGACTTAGATGTTGATGACAATCGCTTCCAGGGGGGCTTGGAGGTCCAAATATCCGGGACCTTGTGTGGGTCCCCACTCATGTTTGTCTTGACGTCTACCCTGTGAGTTCCGGCTCAGAGCCATCCTTCTGCGGCAGTTAGACAATTTCATGTCCACTTGATAAAAGATGGAAGGGGTGGAGGCTGGCCTGTCCATCAGTTCACAGCCTGGTGACCCCTGCTGTTGGGAGTGGCCTTCTCGGAGGATTCTAGGAACTCTCTCTCTCTCTTCTGGCATCAGAAGAGGCAGCCCGCTCCGCTCTCTCTTCTCTGTCTCCCTCTTTCTTGCTCCGGTTGACCAGCCACATGGAGCCTCGCTGGCGGCAGCCAGAGCCCTGTTTCCACCACCACTGGATCCACAAGACTCTTCACCCATCAGCCTGTGATCTTCCGGCACTCGGCATCACTGCATGCGCCGCCTGAGTCTGAAGAGAGATTGATGGACCGGTATCGGACCTGTGGGCTAATATCGGACTTATGGACCTGATCTGGACCGGGCTGGGATGTTTCCTCAATATACAATTGCTCTTGTCTAGAAAGCTCTGTCTCACACACATACACACAACACACACGCTAGTGTCTCTGCGTTTGTTTCACCAGTGAACCCACGCGAACACCCCTAGATGAAACACAGCAGCATCCTCTCCACCTTGCACCATCCTCGGTTGGTGTTGTAACATCTGGCTCCACGATGGTGGCCACTACTGTCCTTCCGTCTTGTTGAGGATTCTCCTCTTTGCCGCTACCCCGCCGCTTGACCAGGCACGGTGTCCTTCTCCAGGGACTGGCCTCTTCTGGCCGACGTGTCCACAGTCCAGGAGACAAAGTCTCGCCGTCCTAGCCTCTAAGGAGCACCCTGGCTGGACATCTCCTGAGACAGGTGTGTTGTGGCTGTGCACACAGTGACATGATTCTGCGCCAGGACCGACATCCAAAGGCATCCCTTCCTCTACGGTTCCCTGAGTCAGTGCCCACTGTCACCAGCACAGGACACAGCGGGAGACAGCACGGCTGGGTCCGTGCCCCTGGCTCCTCAGATCGCACCCCTGCTTTTCAAAACGTTAGACCAGCCTCCTGCAGCGGACGTACCGATGCACGGCACTGCTGGATCTCCTGACGGCTGCTTCCCCCAGCTCCAAGCAGGGTGAACGCTTAGACAGCGTCCGTCTTTCCCCGATTGATCGTGATGTTGCCTCCACTGGTCTAGTTGTGAGATTGGGGTTCTCGCCACCCTGACTCGTAGCCTAGGCTGAGCGCTGCAGTCCTTGAGCTTCACCCGTGGGTGTTGCCGCCCCCTCACCTGCGGCAAGCAGGGTCTTGCCAGCTGCGTATCACACATGGCCAGGGAGCCTTCCTCCCGTCTTGACGATGTGCTCTGCTTCCCAAGAATCCGGCTTCTCTGACGGTCGGCTCAGCGTCCAGATGGAATAAGTGTGAAAACAGCAAACAGCCCTGGCCACACACCTTTCCTGATTTTCACACCATGAAACGGTCCCTTGTCCGGTCCCCACCACTGCCTCTTGACCCATGTACAGGTCCCACGGGAGCACAGGGCCGTGTCTGGCAGGCACCTTCTTCCCAAGGCGACCCATCGCTTGCTGTGGCTCATCTTGCCGGCGTTCTGTCCCCAGCCGAGATCTCTCTGTGGTCACAATGACACCCTGTTCCATGTCCTCTTCTGAATCCCGCCTGAATCTCCGGCAGTTGCCATGGCCGGGTCAGCTTCTGACTCGTAGCACCCCTGCACGGAACGGACAGAGGACAGAAACCCCGGCGCCACGCTCTCTGTGGTACCTGTGCTGCTGTCCACGTTTGCAGCCCGTGTGCCCATCGGTGTGAGTCCGGGGAGACCAGAGATACAAATTCGCAGACACTGGGGTCCATAAGAAAGAACTTCACATAGGAGAGCGGATGAGTGGCAAGTCTCAGTTACAACCGATGATGTCCCAACCACACCTTCGTGGCCTTAAGGGGTGGCCCCTCCCTCTCCTCTGCTGCCCCTCCCCTTAGCAAGTATGCTGTCCACCTCCAGGGACCGGACTCCCCGGAGGGCCTGTCTGCACTATGCAAGTTTGTAGGCCACTCACCTTGAGCCTTTATCCTCCCACATTTCTATATCAACCCAGTGCTCTGAGGAGACCATTGTGATCTTTGACGTGGGGAATCTTCATTCCAGTTGGAACCTTGTAGAATCTGCATCTCTAAGCCAAGTCAAATCAGGACAGGCCGTCCATAAAGCTGCAGCAACACTATGCACCAGTTCACAGGCTCAACAGTCGTCTCTTCCTGTGGTCAAGTTCTGGTCAGCTCAGTGTGGGCTGCCTCGCTCAGCCTCACCAGGGTGACCGTTGGTCGCCTTGCCTTAGACCCTGGCCCTGTCACAAATGCTCAACAAGCCTGGTCCCTTGTGCCAGGTCATGAACCTCAGACCAGTAACCTGCTCTCATCTTCTCCAGTTCCTGTGAACCCGGTCCACGGGTGTCAGTGGCCAGACTCAACCCGTCTCTTCGTAGCTGCATTTCTCCCACGTCCACTCAACAAGTGGATCCAGGTGGTCGCCTAGCAGCATCTCAGCCTGCCCACAGGCTCCCCTGGACGTTCAGTCCCAGAGAGGAGTTTTCTTCATGGTTCCAGAACTTTTTCCAGTTTCTGACATAAGCCACTAGTTCAAACTTCAAAAATCCATAGGCTCCCTTTCCGCCCCCCCTTCAGTCCATCAACAGCCCCCCAGGGAAGTCTGTTCACCTTCAAACGTCCTCAAGGCACTGGGTGGGGCTGATCTTTCAGAGCCTTCTAATGGCTGAAGGAAAGTGGGCTTACAAGCTCTCTATTTTCAAACTTCCCAACAATCGTTTTTATAAATCATCATATCAACACTAATAAGCAGAAGAAATCAGTAGAAACAAAGCGTTTAAATCAGTAGAAACAAATGAGTTTAGAATCAGATCCTAAACTCATTTCTTAAAACAGTGCTGTTCAATCCTGATCTATCTTATCTAAACCATTCCACTGATAGGAAATAGGGCCTTGGGCCTCTGGCTAAATGGCTTTCTGTCGGCCACTTTGATCTATCGGCCATTTTCACTAAGCAGCATGGTCTCTTAGAAAGTTAAGAGGCAATTCCCCCTCCAAGCTCAAAATTCACTTTTATTATGTTCGTTCTCCCATTTCACCAAGGAGTAGCCACAGACAACCGCCCAGGAAAAGGATCAAGCCTTTAACTTCCCACGTTCTTGCCAGAAGACGACGTGGTAAACCGTGTGGCCACATCTGACCCCTGGCAGCCAAACAAGAAACACCCCCGGG
>NW_022103951.1:20681685-20683185 GCF_000313985.2 Echinops telfairi
TGCCTCCGGATCTGCTGGGGAATGGAGTTGATTTACAGTGTTAATAATGTTTTCATGCCCTGTAAACATTCGTGTGTTGGAGGGAATTGCTAGCTCAGAAAGAGACAGGGCGGCCAGTGTCCCCTGCCTTGGCTGGAGGCGATCCCTTAAGATTGATGATGATGATGTTTAAAATAAAAACCTGCGGGCGTTCACCTCAGGGGATGGTGTCCGGAAGGCTTCGCTGGGCCTTGCATTAAGGCAGACGGCAGGCAGACCCGTGTCTTCTGAGGGAGTGACCCGTCTTTGTCCGGGAGGGCGCCGAGATGGGATGCTTGCTCAAAATGGTGCATTTGTGTTTGAACGTTTCAGAAACCCCCTTGGTCGGATGTGTATGCTTGAGAGAGCTTTTCCTCCGTCCCCTCCTCCCCTCCCTCCTTCCTTTCTACTTCTTTGTTTTAGCTCCGTTCTCACATCTTTCTGTTTCTTCCTCCCTCCTAATACCGCGGCTCACAACCCACACACACAAGATATCACACCGACGTCAAGGATCATGATGGTGCCCGGCTGTCAGATAAAGTGGCGTCCGGACTCTTAGAGGCTTGTCTCCAAACGAGCAGCCATCTGGGTGAGAAGTCAACTAGTCCATGTGGAGGAAGCTCATGGACATCACTGACCGGCGGGTTGGAGTCCACATAATCCGCGGTCGGAGGAGGGATGGTATCAGAGCCGGCACTGTGAGGATCCATGTGCTGATGGCGATGGGTGACAGTGGGAGTCCAAGATTCATGTGTGCAACGACCACGGCAGTAACGAAACCTCCAGGAACGCCCCTGTCTAACACCGAGGGCCCGGAGGAAAGCGTCACTAAACAGAGGGGTTGGGCGGGAGGAGGATCGAAGCTCAAAGGCACCAATCTGACCTGGACTGTTAAGACTTTGTGAGGAGATGGCCAGATGCTGCTGGGCCCGACCTGGTTCTGCAAATCCTCTGTGTTTGGGGTTTGTATTGTTTGGTTTGGTGTTTGGAATATGGAATGATAGGTTACCGTACTAAATGCCAACTAATAAAAGTAGAAAAGCGAAGACGTGCACTGCTTCCTCTGTGTCCACATGCACACTGCACAGCGATCCAGAGGACACAGAGATGCACAGAGATGCACAGAGATCCAGAGGACACAGACATACACAGAGATCCAGAGACACAGAGATGCACAGAGATGCACAGAGATCCAGAGGACACAGAGATACACAGAGATCCAGAGACACAGAGATGCACAGAGATACACAGAGATCCAGAGACACAGAGATACACAGAGATCCAGAGACACAGAGATGCACAGAGATACAGAGAGATACAGAGAACACAGAGATACACAGAGATCCAGAGACACAGAGATGCACAGAGATACACAGAGATCCAGAGACACAGAGATACACAGAGATCCAGAGGACACAGAGATGCACAGAGATACACAGAGATCCAGAGGACACAGAGGTACACAGAGATCCAGAGGACACA
>NW_022103951.1:20683288-20683538 GCF_000313985.2 Echinops telfairi
TACACAGAGATCCAGAGGACACAGAGATGCACAGAGATACACAGAGATCCAGAGGACACAGAGATACACAGAGATCCAGAGAACACAGAGATACACAGAGATCCAGACGACACAGAGATGCACCGAGATACACAGAGATCCAGAGTCACAGAGATCCAGAGGACACAGAGATGCACAGAGATACAGAGTCACAGAGATGCACAGAGATCCAGAGTCACAGAGATCCAGAGACACAGAGATGCACAGAGAT
>NW_022103951.1:20683638-20685183 GCF_000313985.2 Echinops telfairi
CAGAGACACAGAGATGCACAGAGATCCAGAGTCACAGAGATACAGAGACACAGAGATGCACAGAGGTCCAGAGTCACAGAGATACAGAGACACAGAGATGCACAGAGGTCCAGAGTCACAGAGATACAGAGACACAGAGATGCACAGAGGTCCAGAGACCATTCTTTGACCCGTCCAATGACCCACCCTCGGGGCTCCTTCCCCACAAACACGTGCTCTCTGCTCCGAAGCCTCCCTTCCGCCTTTCCAGCTGTGGACAGCTGCATGGACACGAGAGTCCCCAGAAGCGCACAAAGCTCGTGGCAGCCAGTCTTGCCTGGTTATCCCTCTAATTAAGCTAAACGCATGCTTCGTCAGCTCTTTCCCATCGCCTCTCCCGTGCGTGGCTGCGCTCTGGACAAGGAGCACGTCAGACCGTGGGGGACGAGGTGCGTTTGGACCGTGGGCCGGGGAAGACGTCTGAAGGTGCCGCAGGCAGCCTGAAGGACAGACAGACCCGTCTGTGGGAAGGACAGCCCCGGTGCTGCTCGGAAGAGACCAGGGAGAGACTGGGTCTCCTGTGCTTGGACAGGTCACCTGGAGGGGCTGGTCCTTGCAGATGGACCTGGTGCTTGGTGAAGTGGAACATCGTGGAAAGCCTTCCGTCGGGTGGCTTGACTCCGTGGCCGGGATCATGCCCTCAAACGACCCCCGTGAAGAGAGAGTGTAGACCTGGGCAGCACGATCCCCCGCTGTTCCATTGGGGGCCGGGGCGACTTCCGGCAACTCGCTGGGGCCGGACAGCAGTGTCTGTGTCCTGTCCATTTCCACCAGCTGTCTGTTCATCATCTGTGGCAGTGCCTGCTGTGGTGGCCTTGACACTAGGAAGTGGTAGTTCAAGGCCCAGCCACGGTGGGTGGTTTCGGCGGAGCTTCCAGACTAGAATGTACTGGGCGGAAAGGCCGGACGGTCTACTTGTCGGACGAGCGGGGGACAGCCCTGTGGACCACCGCGGAATGGGGTGGGACTCGCTGACCTGGGACAGGTCAGCAGGAGCTCCCGGTTGGTGGAAAAGCATGACGTCGTGTCTGGGGAGCAGAGGGTGGTGAGGGGGAGAGACCCCCTTGTGAGAGGGACAGGCCGCAGAGCTTCAGGGCGGGGTGCAGACACGGACGTGGTGGACGTGGTGTGGACACACTGACGTGGTGGACGTGGACGTGGTGCGGGATGTGGCCATGTTTGGTTCTGTTGTCAAGAAGGTTGCTGTGACTTGGATTTGGCTCAAATGCAGGTGTGTGTGTGTGTGTGTGTGTGTGTGTGTGTGTGTGTAGGTGCCTACCTATCTGCCTTTCAATATAACCGTGTATTCATTCCTTTGTTTATCCATGTGTATATCTCTCCATCTCATCTTCCCTCTTCCTCTCCCTTCCTTCCTCCCATTCATCTGTCTAACACTCTGTCTGTCCATCCATCCATCCATCCATCCACCATCCGTCTGTCCATCCATCCGTCCATCCATCCATCCATCCATTAGCCATCTGTCAATCCATCCATCCATCCATCCAT
>NW_022103951.1:20685981-20690377 GCF_000313985.2 Echinops telfairi
ATCCATCCATCCATCCATCCATCATTCGTCTGTCCATCTGTCCATCCATCCATCCATCATCCGTCTGTCCGTCTATCCATCCATCCATCCATCCATCCATCCATCCATCCATCCATGCATCCACCATCCGTCTGTCCATCAATCCATCCATCCATCATCCATCTATATATCCATCCATCATCCATCTGTCCATGTAACCATCCATCCATCCATCCATCCATCCATCCATCCATCCATCCATCCATCATCCGTCTGTCCATCCATCCACTCATCCACCCATCTGTCGAGCCTGTATATGTGTATAGGTAAAAATCAAGCATCAATAAAAGGTTCCTAAGCAAGGAACCCTTTCTTTCCCAAAACATCTTGTTTCCAAAGCATTTTTCTTGTTCCCAGAACATGTTCTGTCTCCCATTGAGGCCCCCAGGCAAACTACTGCCCACCTTGTGGGTTTTCTGTCCAATAGATGACTGTCTGTTCTCTCCCGTGACCCCAGCAAGGTCAAGACAGCTGCTGAACCCAGCCACCCTCCATCGGCATCGGCACAGACACCCTATTCTTCCATTTGGGTCCTCCAAACGTTTAAAGATGAGGATGTGCCGATGGGGATGGGGTGAGGGTGTATGGGAACACTTCAAAAAGTTCACGGGAAAATGTGTTTCCTTCAAACCCCATGTCGTACCGCCTTTGTGAATCCCTCTTCATCTAGCCCTGAAATCTGCCCCGACTCACAGCGACCGATCTGTCCCGACTCACAGCGACCCAGCCGGGAATCACCGAGCTGGCTGGTTCCAGGGTTGCCAAAGCCGCACCCTCTTCTCCAGCTGCACCTGTGTCCCACAGGTGGGGGGCCCGCAGTGGCAACCACTTGGTAAGCGTGGCTCCACCTCCCTGTGTCAGTTGTGGGGACCAAGTGCACCCGTCCCGTGTCCACGACTCCCTGGATGCGAATCAGATCAGGCCCTCCTTCGTGCGTTTGGGAGAAAGAATTCCATTTCCTCGGCTGCCTTTGTCCAGGGGGGACTCTTTTCCCGCCTCGCAAAATTAAGACCCTATCAGCCGCGGGTGAAGTGGATTGCCCACTTACATCTATGCAGCTATATAATCTCTCTGGTATCGACGGCGATGGGGACCCGGTCTTCTAAACGGACGCCGGAATGCATTCTGCGTTGAGAAGATTGAATCCTGAGGGTCGTCGTGGGCCAATTCGAAGTGGATGTAACACAGGACTTTAAAAATCTAGATGATTAGAGTGTGTTCTTAATAGCAGGAGGAGGATTATTTAACAGTATAGAATCTGCTACATGGCTAAAGATGCCGCACACACCCACACACATAAGCATGGAAAATGATACCGTAGTTCGGAAAATGATGCCACACGATTGTGGTTTGTGACCCGGGGGAATAGCAACATTTTATACAACACCGTGATCCCATGATTTTCCCAACAGAGTTTTATAGTCTTCTTCCCAAGACTATAAATAATCCATTACATCCCATGCCTGTTGTTGAAATATGGATCACTCATTTTGAATTAGTTAGAGAGAGAGAGAGAGAATCCCTGTTTTCTATGCGGAGCCTATTGAAGAGCGCTGGTTCTTCTCTGGGATCGCAGGAGTATTAGTCCCCTGTCTGTTTCTCTATGAATGTGGGAGCTCTCATGTTTATCCTGGTCACGGCCGTTGAGGCCACTCCAACTCAGAGTGGCCCTGTGGCACGTGGCACAGCCGTCCCGTGGGTCTCCAAGACTGTCACTCATTACAGGAGTACAAAGCCTCCTCTTTCTCCCACAGAGCAGCTGGTGGTTTTGAACTGCCCACCCCGTGGTTGGTGGCTCAGCACATACCCCGCTATGCCACTGGAGCCCAGCGGGATGTCTACAGCCCGCCAACCAGACAGACGTTTGCATTGAATGCTCATGAATAGACTCATTTAAGCCAGGGGGAGCTGGTCTTTGCGTATGGGGTGAGGCACGGGTCCAACCCTGAGTGGGGTTGGCTTGCCCGTCTCCCTTGATGTGTAGCATCAACCAGGGACCTTCTGGGCCGGGGCCAAGCCCAGTAAATCCAGCCGGCACGCAGTCTCCTTCCGCTCCCGGTGACCCTCCGTATCACAGAGGAGAGCCACGCCGCACAGGGTTGCCAATGGCTGAAGTTGACCACGACATGCTTCTGCAAGGACACCTGTGGTGGACACAACCCTCCAGTGTTTTCACAGCTGTGGGTGCTAACAGTGGATGCCGCCCAGGGGCTCGCAGTAGGGGGACTCGGTCTGTTTCTCAAACTTCCATCGCTGTTGTCGTTCCTGCTGGGGGCCCCCACGTCAACTGTGAATCACAGTGACCCAACAGGTGACACGGCCCCGGTCAGTGCTGCCCCATCCTCCCCACGGCTACAGTGTCTGAGCCCATTGTTGCGGCCACAGTGGCCACCTGTCTTCTGGAGGGGCTTTCTCTCCCCTTGACTTTCTACCGAGACGGGCACGGCGTCTTCCTCCAGGGACTGGCGGCTCCAGACAATAGTCCAGGACCCTCCACTAGAGGTCTGAGCATCCTCGGCCCTGCCCCGCGGGGCTGCCATGCGTCAGAACCGACTCCATGGTTCTGGTTGTGTCAGTTTGTGTTTAAGGGGAAATTGAATCAAGGGAGCGCTTTGCCTGTTGAAGGAAGCCCTGCTGGCCCTGTTGGCTACTCACTGGACGCATCACAAGGCTGGCTGGTCAAATCTACCCTGAGCTCCTCGGGACACAGATGAGGCTGCCTGCTCTTGCAAGGTTTTACAGCCTCGGAAATCCTCCATCAGGCTGCCAAAAGTGGGACCTGAACCCAGGACAATGGGTTGTGGTGTCGGCTTTGCAGTTTAAGGACAAGGGATGGGGGTGAGGGGGGTTCAGGGACGCTATGGGAGAGTCTCTTGAGATTCTACAAGGCCCGCTGTCCGTGGAGAAGCACCTCGTGCCAGGTGCACATCGCAGACAGTTAGCAAGCCTTCGTCCAAGCCCCCTCCTCTTCACAAAACCCAGTCTCTTGGATTCCCTGCTCAGCAAATAACTGTGCCCAGGAATGAGGTCATGCACACAGCACCCTGCTCTTTGCCCACTCTTGCCTTGGCCAGCTAGCGCCTCTCTGGAGGGACACCCCCGGGAATCCAGAGGACAAGCATGTCCTTTGGGGGTGACTTCTTCCCAAGACACAGCACAGGACGGAGAGAAGGAGGCGGCTCTCTGGAGACGTGTGTGCAAAGACAGGTATTGCGAGAATCTACTAGCTACAGCCTCCGCACGGGGGGCGGTGTGTGCATGGGTTCCACCAACTGGACCTTGGGGCAGCCCACACGAGAGCCAAGAACCAGTGTCCGGTGATCCGCCTTCATCCACGTCACCTGAGCTCCTTGTCAGGTAGAGGTTGGCCTTTCCTTCATCCTGGGCATCCGGGTGGCACAATGGACGAGATTCTGCCATCTTGGATTACAGCCGGCTACCCAAGTTCCACCCGGAGGAAACGGGGGGCTTTGTACACCCCTGAAGAGTGACAGACTCGGACACCCATGGGGCAGGCAGGTCTACCCTGTCCTGTAGGGTCAGCAGGATTAGGAATCAATTTGCTGGCATCCAAGGTGCAGCCAGCCCGTCCCAGAGCTGGCTGCACCCATGACTTACTCAGGCCCCCCGTCTTCCGCGGCTCCTTCGCCCTTCGGCATAGACGTGATGTCTGTGTTATTGCTTTTGCAGGTGATGTGTGGTGTTGTGTGATGTGTGCCTTTGTGTGTTATGTTTTCTGGAAGTTGTGGTCATTGGTCTTCACCAGCGGGCGCTGGGACTTCTCTTCGCGCCCGGCCAGCCAGGCAGTGCCTTTTGCTCCTGGACGATCGACAGCCTTGCTATTCTGTGGGGGGAGTTCTAACCCATTCTAGCAAACCATAACCAGACTCCCTGCTATCGAGTGGATTTCGACTCACGGACACTCCACCGGACCAGGTACAACCGCCCCTGTCAGACACGGCTCCTAGCAGCTGACGTCAGATTTTCCTACATGACTGCAACTTCCACTTCTCCCCTCAAAATGCTGAATGCTCCCTTTCCCCTCCAGCGGCTCCGCATGTTTCACAAGCAATGTTGCCACCTCTCTGCAGCTGCTCGGATCCCGTCTCCCCCCGCCCCCAACCCCCTCTATGTGTGAAAATGTCAAAAATGATCTGGGGGAGCTTGGGGATGTTGTTTTGTTTGTCCCCACCAGCTGCTCCGTGGGGGAGAGAGATTTTATATTCCCGTGCAGACTGACAGCCTAGGAGACAGACCCACAGGGGCAGCTTGCCCCGTCCTGCAGGGTCGCTGTGAGTCGGCGTCCACTCAATGGGAGTGTGTTTATCTATCTATCTATCTATCTATCTATCTATCT